>NC_090449.1:359814598-360119798 GCF_031143425.1 Pleurodeles waltl | reverse complement strand
TTCCCTTTTTAATTGAACCTTTCTCAACATTATTTTGTTCAATTATATGTGCATGGAACTTGTCTTATAATCTTCAGACAACCAAACAAGAAATCGGTTTGACTTTGACCTGGTACATGCAGATAGAGACGCACAATGCACAGGCAGACATACATATACTATACAATCATCTGTTGTATGATCTACAATTCTGGCATAACTCTAATAAATGTGCTTTCCCATCCACAGGTGAACGTGGCTCAATGCACCAACTCTGAATGCAAAAGATAAGTTATTTTAGCATATAGAATCCCACCCAGTACAATACTGAAGTGGACCTTTTGCTTCTGGGTTACTAATCACCCCTAAACCAGAATCTGGGGCACCGTGGCACCAGAAACAAACCTATTTCACTCTTTACAATATCACACACTTATGGTACCAAGAAGAATAGCCACTGTAAAAAAACATTTAAACAATAGGGCCAACCTGTTTTTAAGTACATTAAAAATAACCACACAGAACATCATGAGCATGGCAATTTAGCACATTGTGAACAAAAAGAATAAAATTATAGCACATTGTGAACAACAAGAATAGAATTACCATTTCTAAAATATTTGAGAATGTAATATAAAACCTAACACTCTCCAGCCCACTTTTGGGCACTACACTAGAAGAGCATTGAAAGTAGAACTTGCACTCCGGACTTTCTAAGAGAGAAGCAATGCACTGCATACATTTTTAACAGTAAAAACTGTGGTCATCAGAGAGGCATGAAAGCTGTTTCCCAGTGAAAGAAAACCAGACCACAGTAGCGTTCTTTTTTCTCTACTCAACCTGTTATCCGCATCAGCTGTGATGTAGCATCTTCTTGGTAAACTGGTAGCAGTCAGGACTGTCTCCAGCTTTAGACTGTGTGAAAATCTGGATGTAGGATCTCTCTTGACAAATGGTCAAGTGGCAGCCCTTTTAAACTATCTCTTATCAAGGATTGGAATTTCTGACTTAAGTTCAGGAATTTCTGACATAGGTTATCTGCATGAAGGTGTGTGTCCCAGACAAATCCTGATGATCATATAGGATAAATGAAAATCAATTCAGACTACACTATATTGCTATTGGTCTACTTTTGCTCTTATTTGACCTTGACTTTGTGATAATAAGAAACTTGCTCCAGACTTATGTTGCATCAGGTGCTTTGTCTAGGTCATTGTCTGAATGACTTGACACTGTCACAGTTCTTGGAAAAATAAGGACAGACAACATCTGCAACAATGGCAGACATGACAATGATTCCCCAGAAATAGAGAAGAAGGAGAGTCTGTTTGCCCAAAATAGAGTTGGGGCTACCCAAGATGGATTTGGACCTTATGGACTTTGCATCACATCTACCTATGCTGTGTAGGAAATTGGTTTACTGGTTGGGGGGTTGGGGAACCCTACTCAAGGAGGTACTACTATAATACTTGTCAGGGAGAGACACAAGCAAGCACTAAATTAAACTGTGTTCAACCCTCAGGTAGCTTGGCACCTAGAAGTCAGGCTACTCAGAGTTATGGTGTAAATTATTTCTTCAAAATTCCGAACAGTATTACACCACAAGAGGAAACCACACCAGATTAAAAAATAGAGTAATATTTAACAAATAGAACAAGAATAAAATGACAACAGTCCAATCAGTAGATCCGGAGATTTGCAATTTTAAAACATTGACTGAGAATAGCTTGGAGAAAGGGGAGGTGATCAAATGTGGAAAGTGTGGTTTGGAAAAGGCGTTGGATGTCCATATGTTTTTTGAATGTTCAGCGATTCAACTTTTTTGGGAAGCAGTGAGGCATACAATATCTAATGTCTTGGTTGTTGAGATTAAGATCACCCCACTATTAGCTATTTTTGGTAGACTGGAACAGACAGTAACTTTAAGGGTGGACTTGCAGAAGTGGTTGTTTTATGCAGTTTTATTAGCTAGAAGAGAAATCTGTAGGAAATGGGTGGTAGGGTTATTCCCTCCTATAAAGAGTGGTTGGACCAAGTGAAATATGTATTCAAAATTAACATGCTAACAGGTATCACTAAGTCAAGGAAATTCTGGTTACCTTTTAAAGCCTGGTTGGAGGCACAATTGGTGAACATATAAATTTTGTCCGATGATTATTCTTCCCCTGTGTCTCTTGAAATTCCTACCTCTACTTTTATTCTGAGGTGGATATCTTGAGAGAGAAAGAAGGAGGCCCCTCCCTCCCCGGTCCAGTAGGATGGTCGATCATAAGATTGAAGAATAGAAAAAAGACCTGGTGCCTGGGATGAATGAAGACTAAAAAAAAAAAAAAAGAAAATAGCTTCAAAAAGTACAAAGCACCAACTGTGGACATCTAGTTACGCTGGACTAAGACAAAGTCACAAGTGAACGCCAACCACAATGGCACTTGGGTGATCTACAGGGACCCAGATAGGTCTACTGAACAAAAGTATCTTAAGTCCTGGTTGTGGAGCATTGCGAGGTCATGCATCAAGTATGCATTATGCAGTCAAGGGGATGCATTTGTTCCAAAGTGATGCGAGACTATGATGTAAGAACCTATGTCATTGTCCAGACTGCCGTGATGAGTGATTCGTGATCTGAGGACCTTTGTTGGGAGAACTTCACACAGGTGGCAGTTCCGATGCAGACTGCAAGGCTGATGTGGAGTCGTTGCATCTGGAGAACCCACACAGTAGAGATGATGCATCCTTTCTGCTCGAGGTTGCCTTCAGAGGAGATGCATCGGTTCTGCTGGATCCACAGGTGGCTGGCAGAGCACTATTAGGCCCACTTGCAAGGGTCCAGGAGTGGGGTGGCACCACTTGGCAAGTGAGGAATCACAGATGGCAGAGTCCAGGTACAGGGTTCAAGGTTTTTGGAGCCTTCTGTTTCTGAGGCGCAAGTTAGGAGGCCAGCCAACTAGCTTTTGGAGCAACTTTGGGGCCCTTGCTTCAACAGATGCAGTTACAGTCCTTCTCACCCAGGCAAGATGGCAGTGGCCTCCAGGTCTGTACAGCACAAGCAGTTCCTTCAGAGCAGCAGTCTAGCAGAGTGGCATTACTTCAGCAGCACAGCAATCCTCCTTTCTGGAAGAGTATCCACAGATTCAGAAGCGTGCTAAAGAGTAGGTGTCTGGCAATAAATATTTATACCTGGACCTTCCATTGAAGTAGGGACACGCTTCTAGAGATTTCCCCTTGATGTTTCCAGACATCCTGCCTTCCCTGTCCTGGCTCCAGACTAACTACAAGGGTTATGTAGCTCCCTTTGTGTGGAGGTAGGACACAACCTATTTAAGTGAGAGTGGGCTGCACCCAGCTCAGCGTAGCTCGCCCAGGCACAGCTAAGTTCTCTATAGTGAGTGGCTGTCTAGGAGGGATACATAAAGCCCAACTGCAAGCTACACCCAGTCATGTGTCACAGGTACAGGGAGCAGGTACTTATTGGATGGCGCAGGAAAATACCAACTTTCCTAAAGTGGCATTTTCTGAATTTTAATTTAAAATCCGACCACCACAAGAGAGGATTTTTAATAACAATTCCAAAGACACCAAGCATGAACTGGGGACCTACTCCTAATTGAAAGTTATCATTTATTAAGAGTGACAAGGTAGCTCCAACGTAATCCTGTGGGAGAGGCAGGCCTTGCAGTAGTAAAAGATGAATTTGAGATTTTTTCACTACCAGGACATGTAAAACTTAAAAGTACATTAGAAGCCCAGGGCACAAGCAGTACCACGTTACCAGAGACGTACCAGCAAATTAACTATGCCAATTGAGCATAAGCCAATTCTACCATGTTTTAAGGAGAGAGCACAAGCACCTTAGACATGGTTAGCAGTGGTAAGGTGTGCATAGTCCTAAAACCAGAAAAAAAGAAGTAAGCAAAATGGAGGGTTGAAGGCAAATAGGGGAAACCACACCAAGAATCTCAGGTCTAACATTCAGGCTTCCAGAGTTACTATACCTGGTCAGTCCTTGATGAATGTGGCACAAGCAGCAGGAAATTCCCTAGAGAAATGCTGTTAAAGTCAGATGAGGGGCACATGAGGTATGTATTTTTAAAGTATATGGTGAAAAGTGCATAAAAAAACAATAATGTGAGGTGTCATTTTGTTGTTGACCAGGACCTAGGCAAGATTTCAAACCAATGCAATGGAGCAAGGTTGAATACCCAAAGCAGGTCTCCTCTGTAAACACTTTTAGCTTGGGATTTGGTCTACTTTTGGGAACTTAATATCAGCTTTACAGGCAAGATCCAAGACTGAAGTTAGTGAGGGTCTCTCAAAGTCAGATACATCATCATTGCACTGCTTCTGACGCAGCTAGTTTTGTCATAAAAGCAGTGACTGTGACATAGCTGTCTTTCACAACTGGTGAGTTTGCTTTGTTGTTTTGATAATTTCACTTCAGTTCAAGGTGTTATTAACAGATTTCATCTGTTTATTTGGATCTCAATATTGGCACACTCGCCTCTATCTGAAAGACCTCCAGCCTCCTTATCAAGATGATGGGCCCTACATTCTGGCATTGTCAAAACTTTGTGCAAGAAATTCATCCTTATAGTCCTGATCAACCCTATTTGTTTTGACTCATTCTGGTATGTACTGACTCTTAGGCCCATATTTATACTTTTTGACGCTAAACTGCGCTAACGCAGTTTAGCGTCAAAAAGTTTTGCGCCGGCTAACGCCATTCTGAAGCGCCATGCGGGCGCCGTATTTATTGAATGGCGTTAGCCGGCGCAAGCAGACCGGCGCTGCCTGGTGTGCGCGAGAAAAACCACGTACACCAGACAGCGCCGGCGTAGGGGGAAAATGGCGCATGGGCGTCTTAAAATGGGGCAAGTCAGGTTACGTCGAAAAAATCGTCGTAACCCGACTTGCGCCATTTATTTTCGACGCCCATCCCCCATCAACATGACTCCTATCATTGTAAAGATAGGAGTCATGCCCCCTTGCCCAATGGCCATGCCCAGGGGACTTCTGTCCCCTGGGCATGGTCATTGGGCATAGTGGCATGTAGGGGGGCACAAATCAGGCCCCCCTATGCCAAAAAAAATCATTAAAAAAAAATAAAAAAATACTTACCTGAATGTCCCTGGGGTGGGTCCCTCCAGCCTTGGGTGTCCTCCTGGGGTGGGCAAGGGTGGCAGGGGGGGTCCCTGGGGGCAGGGGAGGGCACTCTGGGCTCATTTTGAGCCCACTTGTCCCTTAACGCCATGCCTGACCCAGGCGTTAAAAAGCGGCGCAAATGCGCCGTTTTTAGCAACGCCCACTCCCGGGCGTCTCTTTTGCCCGGGAGTATAAATACCACGTAAAGTCCTGGGAGTCATTTTTTAGACGGGAACGCCTCCCTTGCATATCATTAACGCAAGGAAGGGGTTCACGCTAAAAATGACGCACATTCCGGGAACTTTGGCGCTATTCGCCTCTAACGCCATAGTATAAATATGGCGTTAGTTGGCGTTAGTTTAGCGTCGAATTTGCGTCGAAAAAAACGACGCAAATTCGGCGCAAACGGAGTATAAATACGGCCCTTAGTGCCCTGGCCTCTGCTAACCAGCCCAAGGCCAGTGCTCTATCATGCTAACTAGACTAATTCTGATTGGCTAAGGCAACCTACCTGTAAGTCCGTAGTATTTGGTAGGGCATGCAGGTTTAGAAACTGCAATGTGCAATGGACTCAATGCTTTTAGGTTTGCACTGCTGCAATATCTGTGTCATTTTAAATCCAGTCCTGCCTTGCAGGCTTGTTTAAATTAAAACGGTGTCCATTTTTGACTTTGGAACTAAAAGAAAAGAAATTCTAAAGAACAAATCTACATTTAGATTACATTTAAGTTACCTTTATGGTCTACCTTAGGTGCCCCAAGGGTAAGGCGTATTGTTATAAAAAGCATGGACAATATAAAAAATGTTTTATATACAGTGGTAAGAAAAAACTGCCAAATTCGTGTTTTCCTTATTGTAGTGCTGCTAGCCCCTTAGGCTAACATGAGAAAGCTTAATTAAACTTAATAAAGTTTACATTTTGATTAGTTTACCACAAACTCTACTTTGGGTCACAAATTGATCAGAGGACACTTTTCATGCTAAAATACAGTACTAAATAGTAGACTTGCACTTCATGTATTTTAGGTAATTTTGCTAAATTTTCCTGAAAAGCGGCGTAACTATGCTAAAGCAAATTATGTGAATTTCGCACACCTTTAATAACATCAAAGATCACATACAAGACATGTGTGAAACCAATACCTGTGAATTCTAAATAGGTTTACTCAGATTATAAAAAAATACATACATTTCACCAGACTGATAGGAACATATTTGTGAAAAATGAAAACATGTATTTAATAATGTGAAAAATAAATTTGGTGTCAATTATTGTTCTAAATAAATCATATTTGAGGTTAATCGGATCCACTTTATGCCCATTAAGGCAGCTGTTTTGGCATTCCGCACTATAAAACTCTGTTCAATTAAAATTCCTTGTAGAGAGAAGTGGTTCAGATAACAATTCAGAATCTCTAGTTTGTGCCAGATAGAGAGGTCGCATGCTAACAACCGTCTTCTAACTAGGCAATATTGCACATACTTTCAGTTTCCTTCTAATCTGCTGGTTTGTGTACTTCATGTTATGTTTATGTATTTTGCTATTTTTATGTGTCACTTGACACAAAGACGCGGGTCTTCCAGGGAGTAAGAGGGTCATGCTGATGCTTCCTGTGAATGTAAGTAAGCGAGGGTGATAGTACATTTCAATAATGTGCAAAATGGTTTAAGTGATTGTAAGAATAGTTACCCATGTGACCAATTGTACATCAACAAGTCACTATCTTCTTGTTTCCGTATGTATCAGCAACGGTTCCTGCTTCTAGATGCATACTTGGTAAATGCTGGATGGCCAATGGCTATTAATAGATGCAATTAGCTACTTCAGAAAAGTAAGGTCACAGTTCAATTGGCCTTACTATGCCTAGATCTCATCATGGCACCATTCACGTCCAGGTTTATTCTTCCTTTTAGTAACTCACTAGGGAGAACAATTATTATTTTGATGGGAGGTAAGCAGTGCTAGACTAAGAGCTAAAAGCCGCTTTGAAAAGCAGCCTGGCAAATTTTGTCTGAGCAGCCCTTATACTGCATGTAGCAAGCACAGTAAGCAAGGATGACCACTACAAAGGGGCTCAATAGTGTTCTCCGCACAATAAATATTTATAAACCAATTGCATGTATAGCAAATTCTATAACACATGATAGAACCTTTTCCAGTCATCCAATAGATGGATGGAGATTGGTGACAGGCCTGCACAGCTCAAATATTCAATTGTTGGATGTGAGGAGTGGGTGGATGTATTTATTCAAGAATTGATGGCCCTGAATAAAGGCTTTTAAGTACATGGAGGAAACAGCCTCAATTCACTGACCAAGGTGAGGTTCTCTGGTTTTGATTTTAAACATCTCCCTCCCAAACATTAACTACACAATTCCTTATTTGTGCATAGCCTGAATGTATTTAAGACAGCACACTGATTCAGTTCCACAGAGAAATAAACAGAAACCATTAACCTTTGATGTAAAATGGGAGAGTCAGAAAGACAAGTATATAGCAGCTCAACTGCACAATGTGAATCCAGGAAACCTTGCACCAGCTAAGCTTCCACTTGACTACAGTATGTCCTCCTTGAAATTACTTTTTTCGTAGTGTCTCCTTTTCCTTCATTTTCACATGAGAGGACTTTGTATATCAGTTGAGTTCATGTTGTGCACTACACAAGTACAAATGACTATACTGTACCATTATTGATAGAAGAACACTAGGGGACAAAAGACAACTGCCTTTTGTCTTCGTTCACTATTAGCATAGTTGTCAGGGGAGTGGTGGTGGGGGCATGAATATTTTAACTTTCATGATTACAATCTGTCACTTCTAACAGTTGCCACTTAATCCACCAGTATAATTTTGCATGTTGCAAAGATCACATTATAAAGAAATAAGTGCTGTTCAGGAACCACACAAATGCATAAACTAATGTTTGTAGGCCATTTTTAAACCATTAGTTTTGAATTGTTTATGTTTAAAGTGCCAAAGCGCTGCAAGCAAGAAACACGACCAGCCCAGCCCATAATAACAAAACTGGCCCCAACCAACACTGAACCTAACCTACATTCTGCAGGTGCTCTGGGAAAATTCCTTTTGCCCAGTAGCACCCGTCATGACCTGGAGGAAAGACTTTCCCCACCTCTGACTATATGTGTATTTTTATTGGGACAGATACAGTTCTGCTCTTATTGTTAGTTAGGTTTTATTTTGAAATTCCTAGTGTCAGTGATAGAGCAGGTGTTTTAATAAAATATTAATGAATATTCCTGTATTCTGAGGAATGAATGTGCATAGAAACTGTGTTAACTTAGAGAAAAAAAAAAATACACGCATTTGAAAATATGTCCACGTGAGTGGCCTGCCAATGTTCATGAAGTATACCTATTAATGGCTTATTATTATGAAATATGGAGCTCATGTTTGATTAATGTAGTAATGTGTCATATTAAGGGTTATGCGTTATGTATTAGCTTTATTAAATTGTTAGGCCTTAACTTAGCGGAAGTCTTGGCATAGTTGCACAGCCTCATGTCAAGCTGTGTTTGTGAACCGATTAAAAAAATGTTTGCTTAGAGAACTACATTTTGATATTCCACTGCACTGACCAAATATGCTCTTAGCTAAAAGTCTTTCTCATGAGAACCGCTTGCTAGAAGATGCTGTTCTTGTAAAATGTAACATTATAAGTGTAATGTGTTTAAGACTGACTTTCTCAGGAGGAGAACAATAGAGACACTGACTGCAGTACAAGCTGCAACAATATTGCTACCTGACGAGCCGGATGATGAGGACATTACAAGAGAAGCCAATCAGCGACATGTGAACCGAGTACTAGCAGAAATTATAGATTTTATATTTTAGTTTTATTGGACAAAGTGCGAACATGTGATCCCTTGACCAATAAGGACTTGGTAAGTAATTTTAGTAAATCTAATTTAGCCAGACTGCACTGATGGAAGACAGCACATTTGTTCATTTTTCTTCTTGTCCACAGGACATTACTTTACTAAGCGTATGTAATATTGTATGCACAATTGTTCTTGTTATTCATTTGCATCGTAACCTTAGAATGTGTAATTGTTCAAGCTTTGATTAGATTACATTTCTTTCGCAGATTTGGGCAGCCAGTGATATTTCTGTATGTTTATCATTTGATTTTGAGATTATTTTAAGTGACTGTAGCATTGTTAATATAGGGAAATACATATTCTAACTTTTACTAAAAGGTGTGGTTATTCATGACTGAAAGGTCATTGTGTGTGATAATTGCTGACTCCAATTGATTACTAATGCTATTGATTACCATTGATTATTGATGTTACTCATTAATTATTGAATATTGATCTGCATGTACTGAATCTATGGTGGGAACATCTTAAATGCAAGTCAAAAGGTTAATCAACTTATTTGCGTCTCCTTGTAAGTTTACTTATTAAGGTCTGACGTGCTAACATCTGTTTGTTCTAACTTTGTGCAGAGTGTCTGGAAAGCAATTGTACACATTGTTTTTAGTCTTCCTTAGGATGAGTCACTCATTGTAATTAGTGTGCTATTGTCCAGTTGATGTCCTCCAAAATGGAAACTTCTTAGGAACGTCATGTTTCAGCTTACAATTTAACAGTTTATGCATTAGTCATCTGCATTATAATTTTAAAGAATGAGGAGTTTATTCTGTGACTTAGTTTGTGAATTTGGAAGGAAACCTTGACGGTCGTTCTATCTGGGCCATGACATTGTGTTGGAAATAGTATATCTGTCGTCATAGGATCTAAACATGTTTCCTGTTAGAAGCATCACCCTTCTCATGAGAAAAACCTTGCTCCATTGTCTTTGACACTTGGGGCCTGTTTTATGAAAAGCTAGTGCTGCTTATGCATCAAAAAATCCTTAGGAGCAGATTAATGGACTTTCCCTGCACCCCTTAGTGCCCCCCTACCGCCACCATGTGTGGGCCATATTTAAAATAAGATGCACCATGACACAGGGTAGGGGGCAATAGCGTCATTATTTTTGATGCTATTGATGTACTCTATGGGAGTAGCACCAAACTGTTGGTGCTACCCCTGCAGAGTACACAGGGGCCCATTCTAAAGAATGGAAGCCCTCTTTTAATGCCTGCTCTGAGTATGTATTAAAAGTGCCGTAAAAAATGGTGCAAGGAAATTTCATAGAGGGAACGCCCCCTTTCCATACATTATGGTCTTATGCTAAGGGTTACAGAGTGGCGCAATGTATGTATTGCACCACTCTGTAAATATGGCACATGGATTTCAGCCTCATTGGGCCACATTAATGTAAAAAAGAATGACGTTAATGTGGCGCAAGGTGGCGCTAGGGCATTTTAAATATGCCACTTAGATTTTTACTATGGGACACCACTTAGAACCAATGCAACCAACGGTATCACTAGGATTCCTCAATAGAACTAGTTTAGTTAATTTTATTTTAAACTAATTTCTTCCTCTCCTTCTAGTTAGTAATCCAGATTACATCATGCCCTCACCAGAAGTTAATAGTGTTTTGGTTTTGAAAGTGAAAATAGTTTTCTTTAAACTTTTCAGCAGAAAGTGGCTGTGTTATAATATGTTAAACATATTATAAAGTATAGCATATTGTTATTGTTCTCAGCGCTGCAAGATTTACCCTGCACTAAACGTCCCATACCCTCACCCCTTTTCTTGTTCCATATATGGAATACCCCAGGCATCACTGACAGTTGGAATGTTTAGTCAATTGAGCCTGTGAGATGATGCTGGAGGTTTTCTTTATGTACTCTTGAATAAAGCTACTTCTGCCTGGTGATATTTTAGTCATTATCTTTGTAACGCTGGTGACGAGGATGGGATCAGCAGATGTGCAGGGGACAGCAGCAGACACTTCCACCCCTGTGGACTATTGAGGTCACTCACAGAACAGGGAAGTCCAGTCAACCATTGTATGCTGCTGGCACTTGAGCTCACATGGGCTCTTATCCAGGAGGAACTGTGTTGTGAATGGCTGTCTTACTGATGTGTTCCATATGCCAGTCGTGGAGTTAATGGTAGTGATACTAGGCAAAACCAGATTGGCTTTACCAACTGAACATATCCTAGTGAGACGAACAATAGCGGTTCTCTTAGACAGATGCTTCAGGAGCAACTGCTTTATTCTTGTGACCCTACAATTAAAGCTGACAAACTACCAGAGGGAGTGATCGTTCATGGAAGGAAAAGTATAATTGGGGCCTCATAATTTTCCGAGTGCCTCAACTTTCGCTCCAAATCATTCTTGTGAGATATACTTTCTCTATGCCAATGCAATGCCCTAGTTCTCTACTTGTCTAATACAGCACGAAGTTGCCGACAAAGCAAAACGGTGCGAAGCATGTTCAATTCAATGAACGTTTCCTGAGTTTGTAATTTGGTTGTGTATGGCCGGTAGAAGAGTAGAACTTTGATTTGGCAGCAGCGTTCTACGTCCTGTCTCACAGACTTTTTTGTGAGGCAAATATTAATGACGGTCACCCCTGCTGTGGTGTTTTGAGCGGTGATCTATTTCTCAGCGTGTGAAGATCTGGCAGCAATTCGTAACATATGAGTGAGACCACAGTGTTATACACTGCTGAGTGGTCGGCTTTGTGGTGGTGTAGAACTTCATATGACATTTTCTATAACGCACAGTGGAATGTGAGGACTTTTCACAGCACTTTCCTCCCACTTTTGAGAATTTCATTTGCGCTTCAAGTGTGACTTTTGTTTTTGTTTATTCTAATCTGTTTACAGTCTAAAGCAGAGGTCTTCAAACTGTTTTAGGCTATGTCCCCCCAACAATATTTTTTAGGAGTCGGGCCTCCATCACGAAAATTTCTGGAAGTTGAAATGTGGCATCTTTGACAACCATCCAAGGTGTTTTATGACAACTCATTTTCGGAACAGCAAAACAACAATAACAGTGCTTTTGTAAATTTGAGCTATGTGAGTTATAATTCTCTTCCAGAATCACATAACTCACGCAACACTCATTGATGGGAGGCTTTCTTTTGAGTGAAATCCACCACAAGGTGGCCACTGCATGCACTCCCCGTTTCAGGACCCCATATATTACTGTACAGCACGATCCAGCGAATAAGCACAATATTGGTAGTCCTGGCAAACACATCATTCTCCGTGCAAAATCTTTGGTTTGAAGATATGGCTCAAGCAAATGAAATTCCCACTGCCATGCATATTTATTTAGTATAATCCTGTGAAAGCAGTATAGATGCCATGAGACCTGGTGCCAGCAATGAAAATGGCCTGCTTGACTAGCCCTGGGCTTGGAATACACTGGTTTTATCAGGTATTATGGGCCGGATCTACATCAGGGCTGTCACAGGCAGCTACTTGACAGCACTATGACAAATTAACAGGAGGGGGGTGCATAACTGCAAGAAATGGTCTAAAACCATCTTTCATTATCGGAAATGGTATGTATAATTTTGCCTAAGGCTCTGGAAATGCAGAATCCAAACTGCTGTGGGTGAAAATGTCAGGACTTGCAGAGATAAGACTCTAAACTTGGGCCTCTTGGCAGCAAAGTGCAAGGACACTAGTTCATTAACATTGACACACCTGAGTTATGACCTGTGTAAGACCTCAGAGGGTTAAGCTTATTTTCATTTAATGGTTCCTTTTAGTCTAGTTACCAGGGTCTCCCTCTGCCTTAGAGAAAGATTCTCAGCAAAGACAGTGTCACGTGGCCCTTGTACGACAGAGGTGATTCAAGAATGTAACCTTTTGATGGCACCCATAATTTAAATAACTGGAGTGACTGAGGGCCGGATGTAGCAAGCAGTTTTGCCCATTCTGTGTCTATGGGAAAATGTGTTCGTACATATGGCCCTCAGTTACTACAATCTGAAAGAACCAGCTTGAGGTTGTTTCTGGATATTACATCCTGTAACACTAATATTCCTTTCCCTTCTGGTTGTGTTTAAACCCTCCAAAGTTACTTTCACAGTTTCAAATGTGTGAACAGCTCAGGGAACCGTTGCATGCCCTGGGTGTGTGCGTGTGTGTTTTTATGTGTGAAAGAATGTCTGCTTGTCTGAGAGTGTGAACACCTGTGAGTGAGAATGTGTGTGTGAGTGCTGTGCTGTGGGAAAAAACTCAGGGGCATATTTATACTCCGTTGGTGCCGGAATTGCGTCGTTTTTTTTTACGCAAATCCGACGCAAAACTAACTCCATATTTATACTTTGGCGTTAGACACGTCTAGCGCCAAAGTCCATGTAGTTAGCGTCATTTTTTAGCGTGGACACCTACTTTGCGTTAATTATATGCAAGGTAGGCGTTCCCGTCTAAAAAATCGACTCCGAGGCATGTGCGTCGGATTTATACTCCCGGGCAAAATTCACGCCCGGGAGTGGGCGGGTCAAAAAAATTACGTACGGCCGCTTTTGCGCCGTTTTTTAGCGCCTGCAAGTGGGTCAGTCAGGGCAGGCGTTAAGGGGCCTGTGGGCTCAGAATAAGCCCAGAGGTGCCCTCCCAAGCCCCTAGGGACACCCCCTGCACCCTTGCCCACCCCAGGAGGACACCCAAGGATGGAGGGACCCATCCCAGGGAAGAAATGGTAAGTTGTGGTAAGTATTTTTTTAATTTTTTTTTGTGGCATAGGGGGGCCTGATTTGTGCCCCCCTACATGCCACTATGCCCAATGACCTGAAGTCCCCTGGGCATGGCCATTGGGCAAGGGGGCATGACTCCTGTCTTTGCTAAGACAGGAGTCATTTCTATGGGGGTTGGGAGTGAAAAAAAATGGCGCAAATCGGGTTGAGGCGAAAAAATTGCCTCAACCTGACTTGCCCCATTTCTTGACGCCCAAGCCCCATATCCCCCTACGCCGGCGCTGCCTGGTGTACGTCGTTTTTTTTAACGCACACCAGACGGCGCCGGCTGCTAACGCCGGCTAACGTCATTCAATAAATACGGCGCCCGCATGGCGCTTCAGAATGGCGTTAGCCGGCGCTAATATTTTTGACGCAAAACTGCGTTAGCGCAGTTTTGCGTCAAAAAGTATAAATATGGGCCTCAGTTTATGTTTGGAGTTTGAAAAAAACAAACAGCAGTAGAAAAAGGATCAGGGAGTACAGAAGTTCTCCTGCAGAAACATATTTATGTTTAAACGTTCCTGCGAGTAGCTTCAGAGGTCTGGGCAGCAGCGTGATGAACCACTGTAAAAGGCAGCAGCAATGAAGGTGAAAGGCAGGGAAGAGGCACCGACCTCCCTGCAAAGATGCAGTATATGTTTTCAAGCCTAATTTTTTATGGAAGGGTAATTCGAGGGCAACTCCTGCCTATATGTGACTGTGTCTCTGACTGCAGGAATGTCTGAGTTGATGTTTTCACACAGTGATTGGCTACTGTGACTGCTGCCTCCAATCAGAGAGAGTCCTTTTGCGATGACCACGAAGAAATGGAAGTAAACATACTTCAGACATCAGAATGAACAATGTAAAGGGGAAATCTTTCTGTGGAGCTTGCGCCCCCCCTGCAGAAGTGTTTCCACACCCCCATTGGGGGGCGCACCCACCAGTTTGAAGACCTCTGGATGTGAGAAAAGTATAAACTTACCGGTGATCTGTATTCCCTGTGGCCATAAAGTTGCTGTGTGGAAAACGAGGAGAAGTGGAACCTCCTTCTCTACCTCAACCCACCTCTTCACATTTTGGCCCATTTTTATATTTTTTGGCGCCGCATTTGTATCACTTTTTGACGCAAAAGCAGCGCAAAACGTACAAAATATAGGCCCATATTTATACTTTTTGATGCAAAACTGCGCTGACGCAGTTTTGAGTCCAAAATTTTAACATGGTCTAATGACATTTCTTTGCGCTGCTCGGGTCTCAAATTTATACTTTGACGCTCGGCAGCACAAACCACTGGTGTGAGTCATTTTTTTTTACTCAAATCAATGCATCACATCATAAAGAAAAACAACGTTGAGGTGGCGAAAATGACTTTGATCCGGTTCACCATGTCGCAAACCGGATACGTGCCTTTTTTTGCCGCAATTGCGTCAAAAAGTGGCACAAACCAGTAAAATGTGCAAAGGAGTGCCAAAACGGATCCCAGAAGCATTGAGAGACCCTAGGAAGATGAGAACTGACCAGGAACAGGAGGACCCACACAAATCCCAGGAGAGGGAGAAGAAGAAAAGAAAGTGTTGGTTCAGTCCAGTGGAGCAGAAAATATTGGTGAAAGAGGTGACGGAACACCAGCACCAATTTTTTGTCACCTCTAAATTGCCAATTAGTAGGAGAGAGGCAATTTGGCAACAAATTGTTGACAAGATAAACTGTGTGGCAGAAGTACGAAGAACAGTCATCGAGTGCAAGAAACGCTGGCATGACTGCAAGCGCAGGACCAAGGAAAAGATGGCCAGGAACATGAAGGCAGCACTGCAGACTGGAGGCTGGAGTCCAGCACCGCAGGAGGCCCTGGACCACATGGAGGAGATGGTGGCAGCCGTCATCCCTGAGGAGATCGTCACAGGGTTTCAAGGACATGACAGCGCAGACTACCAGGAGACAACACAGATGCAGGGTAAGTGGCATGGGGAACTAAAATGCCTAAATGTTAACTGTATACCTACTACACAATGCATGTAAGTCATGATAATCAGGGAGTGGAAAGGGCAAAAGAGCATGGCACGGGGGCCTGGGCTGTGCAGGGAAAACCTGGGGCACAATACAACACTACACCAACAATCTTTGCATTGGGGTATGCTGCCATGCCAAGGATGTTGGAAAGGTAAAGCCAGTCCAGGAGGGTAGGGTACAACATAACACTGGCCTGCTGTCACACAGCAGCTGGTATTCTCGCTACGTGAACTAGGGCTCAATTAACAGTCTCAGGCCATATCCGCAAGTGGAATTTAACATTGACAACAGTTGCCACTACCACCTCTGCTGTGTGCGCAGGTCAAGTAGCTAATGGCAGCTTTGTGCCCATGGATCAAACACACCCAAATTAGGGGGTTCAGAATGATGACGTTATCAATCCCCTGTAATAAATAAAAATGTGCTAATCCTGTCAAATGTGAATGTCCATAGTCGCTACAAACATCAGCCAATGTCATAAACGTAATGAGGTACACAGCAGTAATGTCATACACATGCTGCACATGTCAAGGTCCACCCTGTGCCTGGGTCACAAGAGCTGCAATGACACCATGCAACATCCCAACTGTCATACTGCTCAGAAAACAGCATTGAGGGGGAGGACATATGTTTCCGGCTAGTGAAACACAAACGCACAGTCAGAAGAGGAAAAGGAACACTGCTAAGACCATCAGTGCAATCCAATGTAGCACATATTCCCCAACATCAACATTACACACTACCAATGCTGACATCTGTATTGTGCCATGCCAATGCTATACATAGTATATGCTAGGTCTCAGCAACATATAGGTGGATGTGAAATATCAGAGACTGGGGCAGTTCCATATTGTTAAGTGTGGTGCAAGTGACATCAGAGCACCCACAGCCAATGCAAGGCCACATCATGACAATGGAAGTAGACAGAAGGTTGAGTTGTACAATAAGGTGGCAACATACAATTTGGGCAGAACCTACACCTAGAGAATGTGACACAGACAATTACCTAAACTGCCCACACTACATGTGACATGCAGGTGGGGCATAAGCCTGGGAGAATGCTAATATTAAAGACAGAAACAATGAACAGGAACCAAGATCACAATGTGCAACTATTAGGAAGTCAGGCACGTCACGTTACAAATGTCACAACACAGACACACTAATTGTACTATATCTCATTGCAGAGGACGATGGCCCTCCTGGGGATATGCCTGTCCTGGACTTCCCTGATGACATGGATGACGAGCTGACAAACATCAGCCAGCAGACCCTCCAAGATGTCATTGGAACCCTTCAGACCCCACCTTCAGTCACAAGAAGGAGCACAGAAGTAGCAGCCATCACAGAGGAACCACCCACCACCCCAATTGTACGACCTGCCAGCTCCAACCCAGCTGAGGACTCTGATGACACTGGCACCAGCTTTGAGAGGGCTGTAGTTGGAGTACAGCGGGAGCTAGCCAAGGAGGTGCAGGTGGGGATGCAAAATATGGCAGCCAGCCTAGAGGGGGTGCGTTTGTGCATGATGTCATCTGCTGAACAGGTAGCAGCCATGCAAGGGTGAACATCAATCTTGCAAGAACTTCAACAAAGTGTGAAGGAAATCAGAACAGCAGTAAGGGAGATGACACAACACCTCCAACAACAAACCTTTCAACGCATGCACAAATGCAATATTGACCCCCTCAGGGCTGACCTGGCTGCCTACCGCAGTGATGTAGCTGCTTTCTTAAGTACCAGCAGCTCCTCCTTGCTGCAGTACTTCCCTTAATAGCCCCACACTTGGCAGCTACTGGGATTTCTGACTCCACATCTTCAAACACTGAAGTGTGTGTTGCCCCTTCAAACCCACCACCACCAAGGGCAGAGGAGACAACACTCTACCTCATTGGCAATTCATGTCCCTCTGCACTGTATGACACTTCACCCCAGCATGTCCAATCACATGTCCTTTTGCACTTGTGTAGTACCACAATAGAAGGCGTCACACTAATGAACTCACAATCCTGGACTATGTAAATATAGCACTACAGCACTTTAAAATAAATAGCACTTACACAACCACTTTGTCTCTGTGTAATGTGACACATCAACTGTAAGTGAGATTATTGATGTTTTCCTCATGCAAATGCCCATAGAATGTCAATACAACTGCCCAGAATGATTGTGGGCTGATTACTATGCACTGTGGTCTGGATTGTACCATCATGTGCCCTTCATGAGGGTAAAATCTGAAGTAAATAGAAACATTACAGTATAATGCTGTGTTGGACAGAATAAGTCTTCTTCAAGGGATGTCTAAGCAGAAAATTATTGTCTTCAAATTTGTCTTCAAGACAATCTTTAGGTATGTGACACGACTCAAAATTTTCATCACACACACCATACAGCAAGAATGGATGTGTGCGAGTGTACGTACAAATAAGTAAACTGGCAGTACAATGTAAGAAATGATATGTGTGAGTTATGTATACTATACTACATGAGATTATACCATCACTCACCTTATCAGGATTCACATGAACATCAGGCTGCAGCCAGACATACTACAGTGTCCTCAATACCAAATCTGGTCTCAAAGTATGACAGATTGAAAAAATACATCCAAACGTAACTACACATTGAGGGGCATATTTATACTCCATTTGCGCCGAATTTGCGTCGTTTTTTTCGACGCAAATTCGACGCAAAACTAACTCCATGTTTATACTTTGGCGTTAGACGCGTCTAGCGGCAAAGTTCATGGAGTTAGCGTCATTTTTTTGCGTGAACACCTTCCTTGCGTTAATGATATGCAAGGTAGGCGTTCCCGTCTTAAAAAATGACTGCGATGCATATGCGTCGTATTTATACTCCCGGTCAAAAATGACGCCCGGGAGTGGGCAGGACTAGAAAACCCGCATTTGCGCCGGATTTTAGCGCCTGGGTCAGTCAGGGCAGGCGTTAAGGGGCCTGTGGGCTCAGAATAAGCCCAGAGGTGCCCTCCCAAGCCCCCAGGGACACCCCCTGCACCCTTGCCCACCCCAGGAGGACACCCAAGGATGGAGGGACCCATCCCAGGGAAGAAATGGTAAGTTGTGGTAAGTATTTTTTTAATTTTTTTTTGTGGCATAGGGGGGCCTGATTTGTGCCCCCCTACATGCCACTATTCCCAATGACCATGCCCAGGGGACAGAAGTCCCCTGGGCATGGCCATTGGGCAAGGGGGCATGACTCCTGTCTTTGTCATGTTAATGGCGTCTGGGCGCCAAAACAAAATGGTGCAAATCGGGTTAAGACGATTTTTTTGCCTCAGCCTGATTTGCCCCATTTTTGGACGCCCGAACGCCATTTTTCCCTACGCCGGCGCTGTCTGGTGTACGTGTTTTTTTTTCACGCACACCAGGCAGCGCCGGTCGGCTAACGCCATTCAATAAATACGGCGCCCGCATGGCGCTTCAGAATGGCGTTAGCCGGCGCTAATTTTTTGGGCGCTAAACTGCGTTAGCGCAGTTTTGCATCAAAAAGTATAAATATGGCCCTGAGTACCACAGTAACCTTGAGTGGTGGGTGCAACGGATGGCAGATTCCTAGTGAAGTAGCTTTGGTGTAGCTGCCAATGTGACAGCTCAAATGGGATTTGGATGCAGGATGGAACACAAATGCAAATACTAAATTGACACTGTTCACCCAAGCCAAGGCCCTGATCCCCAAGCATATGACACATACTGTAAAGGAGTACCTACGTATTTATTTAACTTTGAAAATAGGATGCTTAAACTAGGGGAAACACCTTAACTAACGTAACCTATCCTAACTACACATTACCCACAACTGGCCCTACCTACCCTAAGCTAAACTTACTCATCACATTTAACTAAACACTCTAAACATCAATCCCCCACCCCCCTTACATGAAGGGACACATGGAGGACAACATATACTAACATAAACACATACTATCTTATACTAAACAAATATATATATTTTTTATTTTTTTATTTTTATTTTTTTAATACACAAAAACCCCAACATCATCACCCAACCACCCACCCACAAAAAAACACATGTAAAAATATCATACCCTCCACACCAACCCACCGATACTAACTGAACTAACAGCCTATTCTAACCTAACACTAAGCCCCCTAAACCCACTAAATATAAGAACAGGAAAGAGGAGGGAGAGGAGGGGAGGGAATCATGGCTGAGGGTCTTCCAGTCACAGGTTTGCCCTCCACAGGGTCTTCTTAATCCCACGCACTCTCTTGTTGATCTGGGACACCTCCTGCTGCAGCCTGTCCAGTCCGCACAACATCCTTGCATGTCACGTTGCGTTGAACGAAATTCCACATTGTCAATGACTGCAGCAGGGGTGGTCTGTGTGCCAGTTGTGGAGGGTTGTGCAGTTGCTGGTGCTATGCTTGGAGGGGGAGGTGCAGGGGCTGCTGTCAGTGGTCCAGAAGCAGAGGATGTTGATGGACCTGCAGTGGTGGGTGTCATCCTTACTGCCATTTGGGTCGTAGTGGTGGTGCTGGTGGTGGTGGCTGTTGTGGACACAGATGGGCCCCCATGGGCAAATGCCCTCCACACCCCTGAGGCTCTCTCATGGTGATAACACCATGCCATGTTACGGAACCCAGACTCTACATTCAGAATGTGGCGGTAACACATCACCCTCCTCTGAAATTCACGGATCTGGTTGGCATCCATATTGGCTGCTTTTAAAAAAGAAAGAGCCAAACATTAGTTACATCATTGTGTGATACAGCTACTGATGATAATCAAAAAATATATCTAATGTAGCTGAAACAGGCCATATCACCGTACAGATCATAGATTCTCCCTGAGGAAGTACATGCAACACAGCCTACACATGTCCTATCTAACAGCACAGCAATGCTCAAAAAGATGTGTACATACTTAACTGCCCTAGGTATCATTGTTCTGCCATTAGTCACATAACAAATGCTGCAAGTCCTCCACATGTGACAGGCCAAATAATGACTATGTTCTGGGTGACAATCAAGGGCCCCAAGATCTGTGATTTGTAAATGGACTTGCCCGGATTCTATGCAGTTGCTAATCAAGAGAGGGTATCCTAGGTTGGAACAAATGAATTACAGAATCACATGTCTGTGTATTACACTTTGATCCTCACACATAGGTACATATATTTCATAACCCTAAGCCTGCACCTCAGGGGGGGTGGACAAGCATCACTTACTTTCTAACATCAAGGACAGCCAGGAAGCTTTGGGCAGATGTACATGTGTTTAGTCAGTGACCCAGAGGTAAGGAGGGTGTCCAACTAGGATAGATACAAACATTGGACAATCCCATCCACATTTATGTTTGTAATTGCACACAATTGTCTACATCATTTGACACCACCAATACCTGTCCTACAACAAGCACATAGATGCAAGCACCCATCTGGGCATGAGCTGCATGCACACCTATGACATTGTACTCAAGTGCCACATAAACGAAGCACAACATATGGAGCTAGATGCTACTAGGAAGTCAAACATACAGTCTAACATGTTCATTACTGAACAGGGAGGCTCAAGTCTGTGGGTAATACTTTGACATCCCTATTCTATGTGATTCAGGGTATGACTTGCTGACTAAATCATGAAAATGGCCCTTTCTAAATTTTTCATTACCACAAATGTAACAACAAATGTCACCCTATTCACATGGCCATGCCTACAGGGCTGCAATACAATCTCAAAATAGGACTACGCCACTGATTGTCCAACTCAAATATGGAAAAATAAGTCAAACACCAGGCAGGTTACATATCAGATCATGTGCCAGAACATGATACCTTGCTATGTGTCCAACACACAGGAGTCAATCACACAACAGCTGCAAATACAACACAGAACTGAAATATCAACACTTACTGGATATGTCTGGGCCCGCAAATCGAGCAACTTCTCCAGTTGTGTAAGGGGCAGGTCCACCTGTAAAGCATGGACGGGTGAAATGTGCTCAATGTCTGTGCACTGTAAAACACTTTAAAGTAAAATTACTGTGTGTGACATTATATCTGAAAGTCCAGCCCCTCGGGCATGTTGATACTCCAACATACATAGACCTGCAAACAGGTATAGACCCTGACACTCCAGTGAGTGATCCACACACATATGCACACATGCAGTGGCCCTTACTTTCATGTGGTGACAAACATGATTCCTCAATTGGTTGCAGACTCATTTATAGAGTGTACTCCATTTCATCATTTGTTGTTATGAGAGACATGCAAAGCCACATTCCCTGTGCCCTGCAATACCAGTCACTCAGGTATTGTGGCTTGTGCATCAAGGGATAATCAGTTACTGTGTGATGCTCATGTGGTTTGAGTTAAGCTCATGATTTATTATGCTTTATATGGTCCCTTACATGTGGGCCTGTGTT
This sequence comes from Pleurodeles waltl, assembly GCF_031143425.1. Taxonomy (NCBI): domain Eukaryota; kingdom Metazoa; phylum Chordata; class Amphibia; order Caudata; family Salamandridae; genus Pleurodeles; species Pleurodeles waltl. The sequence continues at coordinate 360,097,662 of NC_090449.1, read as the reverse complement.
GTGTGTAGGTTACATATGCTGCATTTACAGTCTACCTGAGCCACATATGCCCCCTATGACATCATAATGGCAGGGATCCTGTGCGTTACTTGATGAGAATCTGACGCTAAACATGGATTGGCCATTTATCGAAATTAATACAACAAAGAAATATATGCTGACAGTGTATATTTTGGTCATCCATGACAGAATGCATGGGCACAGGTGTAGTCATTGCACCTGAAATGTGTCACTCATTGCCCTGTGTACCCATATTGGGTATTGGAATTCACAGTTAGCCACATTCATCATCTTACATTAGCCAAGTTGGGAGATCAGCGGGTATACAGCAAACTGACACTGTCCCTTTATTGAAACATGGTTTAGCAAATGTCCTACTGTGTCAATCATGATGATGTAGATTTGAATTTGTATGTACCTTGGGAATGGCAGCTGTCAGGTGAATGCTTGTCTTCTGATCTTAGTTGGCACCCACGTCTGTGATAGCCTTCATACTGGGAAGCTAGGTATTGTACATATGCTGCACTAGATCAGCAGGGGTATACCAAACGTAAAGTAGCAAAGTATTTGGGGACTTTATATGTATGATGGAATTGGTCAGGGGTCCGTTGCACAACATCATGCAAGTAATACATTGTGACCATGCATTCCCCAACTTCAGGTATCCCATGATGACCCAATAACTTATGAGAAGTGCATGCCTCTAAAGTAACACAGATGGCAAATGCATCAGCTCAGTTCCAGCTATTGTGCCCTAGGCCAATTTAAAACACACAGGAACAATGAACAGAGGGCCAGGGATATTTGTTGTTCCTCAATTTGTAGCATTCACTTCATGTTTTACACTACGGCTATGGAAAGTAGCACCAAACATTTAGGTATGAAGCCGTGTGCATTACTTTGGCATCCATTCCTAATTTAATTGCGGCACAAACCAAGTCCAACTATCATCCTAAGATATTACCTGAGGTTAGGAATAACTTTGTACATATGGCCCAGACATGTATTCAAAATAATTAGGGACCACATTAATTCTTTGCTTAAGCTTGTGAAAAACATCTCTTTCCTTATACACTCACAGACCATGGATAAAACATATGTTTGAGCTGCATGTACCATCATCTATTTACATGAAAGCAGCACTAATTTACAAGATCAAGTTGTGTTTTGTAAGTTTGTGTAGCTGTTGCGTCAACAAATGACAGCAATGTGTAACAATTATTGTATAACTCAGGGCCACTGTATGTTTAACTTGCATTCCACATGTCCAAAAACATTGCCTGCAGCAAATCAACAAATCTGATACTGTCACTACAGAGCATTTAAATGTGCACATTCCTCTGAATTGTACTCACCAACGGGCCACCAATCACAACACTCAAGTGGTCCAGCAGTGCTTCAGTTGGTGATCATTGCGTGGTGTGTTGAAAATGCGACGCAGATGGTACAGCACCTTGGATCACCTGAGCCTCATCGCCTCCGTGTGATATCCCTGTAACCTGCTTCAATCATCAGGGGGAGGAAGTGGCACACCAGCCAAATGAATCCCCGCAGCTCCTCCTCACCCATTCTCCCCAGACGTGGCCTACCCAAAATGACAGAAATAATAGTACTAATAAAGGATACAAAGGAAAATAAAGGGAAAGGAGGGAGGGAAATGAAAGTAAATTAACCCACAAACAGCCCATATATCCCCAATCTAACAATACCTACTACAGACTCCCAACAGGACAAAGACAAAATTAGACAGCAAATAAGACAAATATACACTTACAATGAACTGAACAACTGAGAACATTACAAATAAAACAGATGACAAATAGGATGGGATACAGGAGATAAAAGCACAAATTGGACAGACAAAACTCTCAACACAGCCACACAGTGTAGAAAAATCACAGACTGCAAATTTAAAGTGAAAGTACACCCACTGTACCATGTTTGTAAACAGGATATCCTATTACATCCATTTCTGCCTCAAATGTGGTGCATTTGTATTATGATGCATCACAATTTTTTGACGCTTACTGTCTGTGCATCACTTTTTTTACACAAATGCTTCAAAATTATTCTGCATTGATAGTTCCAAATATTTTGCATTGTTAACCAATTTCATGGGGTACAGTGTAGGAATTAACGCTCGGGGCCAATGGATGTATAATAGCTGTGAGAGTCATTTTTCAATGCATATGCAGTGATTTTTGATGCATAGGCGTCTTTTTTTACGCACTTGCGTCAAAATATATGTCTTTTACTCTGTTTGTGTCATTTCTCACATTTTTAAAGTACATGACAACTGTAACTGTACAGAGATAGGTTGTTTGCACCTGCATTGTGTATTCCAGTGTTTGGGCACATGTGGCAGGCCACACTATTGCGGACCATGATACTCATGTTGTTGTACCGGATGAGCACTCTTCACTGACGCATTAGATACCCAAACTTTTTTAATACAAATTAGTATTACCCAGTTTGAGCAGGTTGTGCGTTAATAGAGGAAAGCAAGGCTAAACAACGTAATACATTAACTCATTGCCTGTGTGTCAATGTCCGTGAATTGGCTATTTAAATTTTTGTTGGGCCTCTGTGTGATCGTCACAAGACGTGTGTTCATTAATGTGCTTGTATGCATGTTTTGTAAATGTGGATAACCATCAGAAACTATTCAGTGTAGATATGAGTCAGGATATGTGTTTGTCATACACGTAGCATCTAATGCTGTGTGAACTGCACTGACTTTTGGGATCATACATCTCCCATGACAAACTATGCATGGGGTAGATAGAGGCAATGAGTAAGCCATCACATGTACAGGAATGTTGGATACCACATCCTCGTAATGTTTTTGCATACTAGCCATGAGTCAGTCATTTGAAAATGCTATGTAGGTACAGTGTTTGTGGCACAGAGATGGAAAACAATCCAAAAATGTAATGTCCTATATACGACCTATGTTTCTTGTATGGCAGTGGAGGACCAGCAGACCAAGCTGTATGTGTTCACATATTTTCAGTGGTTAATTGCACAAAGGTGTCCAGTTCAAGTGTGTGGCCAAGTGTACCCTGTGTTATTATTGTCCTCCATGTTGTCACTGTTACGTGCATGTCTACTCATGAGTCTGTGGATCCATTCCCTGCATTAACAGAGTATCCTTCGAAACAGAATTGACCGAAAGCCAAAGGGGAATCGACAACACACATGGGGATATTTGAGCTATGGCACTGCAGAAGTTTTATGAGGCTGACAACAGGGCAACCTTGGTGTGCTCACAAACATAATGGATCAGTAAATAGAACCCTGCATATTTCATCACAACATTTGTACACAGGGTGGTATTGAAAATTCCCACTGCAACAGGGAACATCAGTGCCTCTGTGCTGGTTAATCTCACAGCTAGTCACCACACAACCACCATCATTGGGTTGCAGCCAATGTGAATCTGTGTGTGGACCGTGAGGGCACAAACATGTTTTGTCCATTCATGTGCATTAGCAAACGTTGTTTTTTGTGCTGGAGGCACCATTCCCAATCCATGCATACAGCCATAGTACACTGTTACTGTTTGTCACTCATGCATACATGAAACACATGCAAAGGGATAGTGCCGGGATTAGGCTATTTGAATACATGTGCCAGACCTTGATACCATATGTAAACTGATTAAACTATACAATATATTTGTGGATTCATCGTAGACCTACCAGACAATACCCCAGGAGGAAGGTGAGGGCATGGAAAGCAACTATGAGAGAAATGTAGCCACGTGGAACCTCTATGGTAACACAAAGACAGGTAACAATCAGGCTAACAGGATGCACGCTCTGTCAGGAACTAACATGAACAAGGCAAATGCACAGTGAGCAGACTCAGACTGGTAAAAGTCTGAACAACACTGTGGAAAATTAAAACTCGATTTGTGTTGTCGGCCGCAACGTTACACAATAATCCAAGGGCTGTGTTACACAAGTGGTTTATACGGCAATGCACAACAATGATATTCAGAAAATGGCAGCTTCTAAGCAGTTGAAGGCAGCAGCAATGGCAGTGCAGTTTCAAATGGCTTGTCTGCATGGAAGTGCTCACAGGTGTGTGCAGCTTCAGTCTCTCAGAAGGTGAGACTCGAGTAGGTGTGAATCGAGTTCAAAGGACCAACAGTACCTTTCACATGGGAAGCAATGGACAGGTGATTACAGGTCCTACAGACTACCAGACAGTGCATTTTGCGACCTGCAGTCCATGCAGTCAGATGACCTAGGACTATGGCATGCCATACTAAAGAGGGAAGCACACTGGAGTCAGAATGTGAGTCTGGGTGTGTGTAGATGATGGATTATCAGGGTACAAGTAGTCCTGTTACAGGGCCCCCTAGAGAAGGGTGGGGAGAGACTGAATAAATGCCTGTGACAGAACCTATAACCTGGGATGGTATGCACAGGGCATGTCTTGTGAGCAATGCTTGTCATACTTGGGGCACTCGTGCTATCCATTTGCAGCTTACATGGACTTCTTGTCACACATGCTCCTTGCAGAGATAGCTGATGTCATGCTTACTGCTGTCAAGGGTGTGGTCATACATTCCTGTTACTAATGCAATTGCATATCCACTGCCTCATGTATGAATCAGGTTTTTTACTTGTGATTGATGGAGTCTTAGTTGTGTGCCATATGCTGCAATGAACCATGTTGCCAACATGGATGTGTCCCATAGATGTGCTACTCTGACATTGCCCTTCAAATGTGAAATGAACACCATATATGCCATTTACACTGTGTGTGAAGTTGAGTGTCCATTCATACCCAACAAATGTGATATGGCTTTTTCAGTATCCTAATCTGTATTACTGCACTGCTCCATGAGGCTAAACTGTGATTCCTAGGGATCATGTGATGCATATTAATTACCCAGACCATGATTTAGTGATTAGATTAAGTGTTTAATGAGTTATGGTAAGAAAGTGGTGATGTTGACTATAGTTAAAAGAAATGTTGTACAATGTGTTGTCTCCGACGCAATCCTGCAGCAGTGTTTGGATGGTCCCCCCTCATGTTGATGGACAGCATCCTCCTCTTCCTCCTCTTCCTCCTCTTCAGGCATTTGTGGGTCTGGTTCATAGAGGGGAATGTTCCTTCTTACACATATATTAAGCAGGATGGCACAGGTCAGAATGATCTTGCAGACCATTTCTGGTGAATATAAGAGGCTGTCTCCGGTCGAGGCACCTGAATCTTGACTTCAGGATGCCAAAGGTCCTCTCTACTATGGTGCGTGTCCTCCGATGTGCCTCATTATAGGCAAGCTCTGCTGCAGTGCTTGGGTTTGCAAATGGGGTCATGATCCATAGCTGGATCCCATACCCCTGATCACCTGAAAGAGAAAATAAGTAAAACATTTTGATGGAGTTGCACCATGATTATCACTTTGCATGGCAGTTGTTATCTTGTGTTGTCTGTGACTCATCTGTGTTTGTGCTATTGTGTGGAATCCTAGGCTTCTAGGATGTACCATCAGCATTGGGTTGTTTCATTATCTGAACTGATGTTTGGCTGATTGACCCGATGTCAGCTGTATTTTTGTACACTTGCAGTACATTGTGTACTCCCATGCAATATGTCATGTGAAAGAGGTGTCCATGTGTCTTAACTGGGGGTGACATGATACTTCCATACACAGAATCAATTCCACAGTGGTCGTAGCACAGTTGCATCTATATGGCCTGAACATCCCATCCTATTAAACATATGCAATAGAATGTGTTAAACATCAGTGAGGCCCTTTGATTTGGGTAGGTGACAATGTTCAACACAGCTCCCTAAGTTGGCAGCACTGAAGTGTTGACAATTGACAATGCACAAATATCCCATGTGTGACAAGTTCTATGCAAACCTATTTTTATGCCCTCACCGAGTTGGCTCATGTTCAAACGTGTACCTACACCTCTGAACCTGGTCCACATAATGTGGCTGACTTGGTTGAGGGGGGTGAAGGTTTAATTGTAAGAAGGTCCATATGCCTGTACATCTGTTGTGTATATGTGTAATTGTCTCAATCCGTATGTGTAGCAGTGTTCACTTTGCAATATTGTCATATCAATATGTGTTCTTTGCACAGTCCACCTGCTTATTGGTAGTGGGTAATGTCCGCCCAGGAGTGATGTGAGATGTTGGTATAGCCTCAATGATTCCATGTCCCATTCATTAGAGTCATCATCATCATGCTATGTGTCTCATGGTGTTTGACCTGCAGCGAAACACATTGCACACCTCTTACACAGTACGTATTGGTTGTAAGGGTGTGTGATTGAGTGTTATTGGTGTGATGTTGGAAGATTCATCTTCCAAGTTGTACTGCCAGTTAAGGCCATGTCATTGTCACTGTGGACTGGCATCTGTTGTTATTTGCATCTGTCATTTGTTCCTAGGTGTGTATCCCATTGGTCCAGGATATCAAACATGACTAGCAGTGTCACAACCTCAGTGTCTTCCTGGCCACATGTCAATATAGTGGTGTATGTGTTGTGTGTCCTACAGGGTTGCTGTTCTGTGTGTATATAACTGGGTTTCTGTACTTACAAACAAGTAGGCCATTTCTATATAGTCCATCCTGGAGGTGTTGATTGATGGTGCAGTGGCAGAAGATGAATGAACCATGTACACTCCCAGGATACTTTGACACGATGTTGGTGATCAAACCCCGGTGATCCACAATGGCCTGCACATTGATGGAGTGTGTGTGCTTCCTGTTGTGGCATAGATGCTCGGTTGCAGCAGGTGGCACAATCCATACATGTGTGCAGTCAATGGCACCAAGCACGTGTGGGAAGCCGTTGATTTGGTAGAAGCCCTGTTTGGTCTCCTGCTGCTTCTGCTGTGTGTTGGGGAAGCTGATGTGGAAGGGTGTGAGGGAGATGATGGCATCCAGTACCTTGGGTAGGAAGGCAGACAATGAGGGCTGTGAGAGCCCGTCAACCAGGGCACCAGTGGTTTGAAAAGAGCCACTTGCCAACATGTGGAGGACAGCTAGCAGCTTGGTCTCTGGTGGAATGATGTGGGATGTCTGCAAGCTGGGTGCCAACTGTGGCTCAATGTGGCACAGCAGCTGCTGTATGGCTTGCCAGCTTAGTCTGTACCTCTGGATGATGTTATGTTCCCTGAGGCCCAGTAGGGTTGCCCTGGTCCGGAATATCCTCTCCTGCCTTTTGCGTTCCCTTTGGGGTCCCTGCTGGTGTTTTGGAAGCGGCTGGTGTTGGTCCTGTGCTCTGCGTCTTCATGCATGCTGGATAAATAGCACCTCCATGTATTCCTTTTTGAGCTCTGATGTTGCTTCTGTGTGTTTTCCTTAAGTACTGGTGTGTTTGTCCAATTTTAACGCCTGCCCTGACCCAGGCGTTAATTTTTTATGCAAATCGGGCTTTGCGCCATTTTCCACCTCCGCCTCCCAGTTGTGCAGGATCTTTGCGCGGTAGGATAAATATGGCACACAGGTGTTTAAGTCATTTTTTGGACGGGAACACCTACCTTGCATGTCATTAACGCAAGGCGGTTTCACGCATCTAGAAAATGATGCACACAGAGGAATTTTGACGTTAGTGGGCTCGGGCATCAAAGTATCAATATGGTGTTAGGTTTGCGCCAAATTTGCATCAAAATTTTGGCGCAAATTCAGCGCAGACAGAGTATGAATATGCCCCATAATTGTATTTTGTAAGTTTGCGCCACTTTTGCATCCCAAAGTGACGCAAATGCGGCGCAAAAAAGTATAAATATGGGCCTTTGTGTTTTCTCTTAGAGGGGTTACTTGGAAGGATAACACAAGAGAAATTGAAAGAGGGAAATAATAACAAATTAATTGGTACTGCGATATTTAGAGAAAATGGTATTCCAAGTGTAAAGCTGTATATTTATTAGACAATGGTATTTCTTACATAAAAGCTGTATTTAAAATCAGTTTTAGGTCGAGAATATTAGCGCGCAAGTGTTGCTTTTCTGACGTGTTGGTATCTATTTGGGCTTTTAACTATGCGCACCTCACGCCCGTTACTTTTACTCATTTGTGGGCTTGCCTTTAAAAAATCAGTTGATAACATTAGCAAATGCTTTACGTTTGTCCCTCCTTGGGGTGTTTTTTTTTCCGTCTTGGGGATTGACCCTATTACATGGATAAATGCACGTTTGCGGATATGTTCGACTGCGACTGAACTTCTTCTTTCCTGTAAATCTCTTGTCAGCACCTATGGCCATGGCTGCTGTGGCGTGCTTATGTTGAATAATATTTTACTTTTCATTTGAAATTTATGTGGCAAGAAAAGTCAAGGTGGGAATTTACAATGCTAATAGCTCTAATTCGATCAAACGTGAGACGCCTTGCATTGTAAATGCTTTTTTATTATTATAAAGGTAAATACAATTTTTTTTCTTTCCAAACAGCTATGAAGTGTTATATTTATAATTGCTTAAATAATGGTGAATTCAGAGTTGTAAACCCACCTAATGCATTATCTTATTTGATCATAAAGTTGTGCTGCAAATTATTTTTTTCTTCAAGGCTTGTATAGTTACACTTCATAATGGTGACAGCAAGCATGAGCCAGCTACTTCCTTATCTGAATGACATAGGGGGTCCCATTCTACTGTGGAAAAAAAGTGGATACAATTGTTCTTGTATAACGTTTTCTTATAGAAATAGGAGGAGAAAAAGTTTCTCATTATAGGAAGCAACATATTGTTCCACATAATTTTATTGTGCAAGGCAGAAAGATCTTTGTAAATATTTGTGATCCTGCCACAGACAATGATGAAGAACAAGAAGAACAACTAGATGTATATCAGCTAACATATAAAGAATTGGAAGAACATTATGGGCAGAAAATAATGTTGTATTGGAGTGCCATAAACTTTTCAGCAGAGTGCAGGAAAAAAATGCAAAAAGTAACCAGCTATATTACAGTACATAAAGGGCTTTCACACTTGTGTGACTTTGGTGTTTTGTGTGATTTCCTATTCAGAGATCAATTAGTCTGGTTCATAACAACAATAAAATTCAAGAATAGCAAGTAGTTCGCAAACCTGATCTAAAAGAGGCAAAAGAACTAGCTAAGAGCATACTGCAGAATGCATAAAAGTAATTAAACAACCAGCGCAAAATGAAGAAATACAAGTAATACAAGAAACCAAAGAAGAAGATTAATGGAGATAAAAAGAAACCAATTCAACCCAAAAAGCAGGAACAAACAAAACATAAGCCCTGAAAACACAAAAGTAAAATGTTATACCTTTTGGAATCTAGCCATATAGCCAACAGTCCTAACTGCCCAGCCCAGGCAAGTATCTGCAGAAAATGTAACAAAAGAGGACACCATGCAAGTATATGTATTAATATGGATAGAAAAAAAAAAAAGTGTGCTAACATATAATGAAGAGTACAGTGGAAAATATATTTTCCAAGTTGATCCACAAGAAACAAATGTGCACTCTGCATATCCTACGTGTAATGTTACATTGGAATGTGAAAATGTAAATGTATTTGCAGATTGTTCCTGTTAGACCTGACAGCCTTAGGGCGGTCACCCCTAACTTTTTACCTGCCTCCCTCCACTTTTTGGACACCGTTTTTGCTGGTTTTTAGCCTCTGCGTACTTTACCACTGCTAATCAGTGCTAACGTGCATATGCTCTCTCCCTTTAAACATGGTAACATTGGATCATACCCAATTGAACTATTAAAGTTACTTATAAATCCCTAGTAGAAGGCACTATATGTGCCCAGGGCTTGTAGATTAAATGCTACTAGTGGGCCTGCAGCACTGATTGTGCCACCCACTTAAGTAGCCCCATTGCAAGGCCTGTGTGTGCAGTTTCACTGCCAATTCGACTTGGCATTCAAAAGTACTTGCCAAGCCTAAAACTCCCCCTTTTCTACATATAAATCACCCCTAAGGTGTGCCCTGGTTAACCCCTAGGGCAGGGTGCTGTGTGGGTAATAGGCAGGACATGTACCTGTGTAGTTTACATGTCCTGGTAGTGTAAAACTCCTAAATGCGTTTTTACACTACTGTGAGGACTCCTCCCTTCATAGGCAACATTGGGGCTGCCCTCATACATTGATGGAGTGATAGCTGCTGATATGAAAGGAGTAAGGAGGTCATATTTAGTACAGCCAGAATGGTAATGCAAAATCCTGCTGACTGGTGAAGTTGGATTTAATATTGCTATTTTAGAAATGCCACTTTTAGAAAGTGAGCATTTCTCTGCACTTAAGTCTTTCTGTGCCTTACAATCCACGTCTGGCTGGGTTTAGTTGTCAGCTCCTTGTGCATTCACTCAGACACACCCCAAACAGAGGATACTGAGCCTCACTTGCATACATCTGCATTTTTAATGGGTCTTCCTGGGCTGGGAAGGTGGAGGGCCTGCTCTCACACAAAGGACTGCCACACCCCCTACAGGGACCCTGGCAGACAGGATTGAACTGAAAGGGGGCCTGAAAGGTGCACTTCTAAGCCACTCTTTGAAGTCTCCCCCACTTCAAAGGTACATTTGGGTATAAAAACATGGCCTCTGCCCTACCACCTCAGACACTTCCTGGAGAAGAAACTTGTAACCAGAACCTGCATCCTGCCAAGAAGAACTGCCTGGCTGCCCAAAGGACTCACCTGATGTATTTCTGTGAAGGACTGCTGACTTGCTGTTGCCTTGCTGCCTTGCTGCTCCCTGGCTGTGGTGAAGAAGTGCTCTCCAATGGCTTGGATAGAGATTGCCTCCTGTTCCCTGAAGTCTCAGGACTAAAAAGATTTCTCTCTTGCAACTGGACTCCTTGTGTGGCGCAAATTCGCTGCACAGCTTGCTAAAAACAACGCACAGCCTGCCCTGCAGTGAGAAATTCACTGCATGCCGAACCGGAAAGACGCAGCCCGACTTCGCAAGGAGAAGATTGACACGGTGCCTGCATTGCGACCGGAACTTCGATGCACGGCCCACCAGATCGACGCACAGCCGACCTGGGACAATGCGGCCCGACTTACAGAGGGGAAATTGACACAGCGCCTGCAGTGCGGAAGAAATTTCCACGCAACACCCACCGGAACGATGCAGCGCTTGTGACTCCGCTCCACAAGCCCAGGATTCCACGCACAGACCCCGGGGCATCTGAAAACCCCGCAACCCGAAGAGGATCCACAACGGAGCACCGGAAATTGACACACAGCCGTCCCTGCGTGGAAACTGAATGACGCATCACGGTGTGCAGCCCGAGAAATCGACGCACACCCCCTCTGTCTCCGCGCTTCTCCTCCTCTTCGGCCCATTGTGGAGATTTTTCATGCGAACCAGGTACTTTGTGTTAAAAAGAGACTTTGTTTGCTTTTAAAAGACACTTTATATCACTTCTCAATGATATCCCTACATTTACTTATTGCATCTTTGATCGTTTTGACCTGAAAATATCTAGATAAATATCACATATTTTTCTGAACACTGTGGTGTATTTTTGTGGTGCTATATTGTGTTATTGTATGGTTTATTGCACAAATACTTTACACATTGCCTTCTAAATTAAGCCTGACTGCTCTTTGCCAAGCTATCAGAGGGTGGGCACAGGATAATTTGGATTGTGTGTGACTTACCCTGACTAGAGTGAGGGTCCTTGCTTAGACAGGGGGTAACCTGACTGCCAACCAAAGACCCCTTTTCTAACACTTTGATAGAAAAGAATGTATTTGAGGAAAAAATGTAAGTAAAGATACATATTGCAAGAAGCTGATGTCAAACCTATAGGATATAACAGAAATCCCATTCCCCTAACGGGTACGACAACAATGTGCATTGAATTCAAGGATTAGTCAACCATTGGTAAAGTGCATGTCATAGAACAAGGTTCCATTTTATTAGGGTGGAAGCACCAAAAGGAATTAGGGATGAAATTAAACCCTTATAGTCCTGATCAGGTTCTATTCTCTGAAAGATCTAACCCAGGTCAAGAAATATGTAAAGAATATCCTGAGCTTTTTGACAATAAATTGGGTCTGTTACATGATTTCAAGCAGAGGATAAAATTGAAAAGCAGAGTTCAGCCTGTTGTACACAAAGTTAAAGACATTTCCTACATGATGGATAAACCGTTAAAAGGAGAAACTTGAGAAGTTAGAAACACAAGGGGTCATTGAACCCCTAGACTGCTCAGAATGTTTGGCACCCATTGTGGTAACTAACAAGGCTGGAGGCAGAGGGATATGTTTTTGCTTTGACCTCAGGGATTTCAATGATAACATATAGGTGGATCTCTTTTCCTTTCAAGGATAAATGAGATGTTAAGGTTGATTGGAAATGCAAGTTGTTTCAGTGTGATTGACCTATCCTCTGCATACCACCAGATGGAATTCCACCCCAAAGCTAGGTCATACACTTCCTAGATCAACCCATTTGGAGAATTTAGATAATGTAGAATGCATTTTGGGCTGGTGTCTGCCGCTGGGGTGTTCCAGAGAATTATGCAACAGATTTTCAAGGGATTAAGCAGAGTCTTGTGTTTCCAAGACACAATTCTAGCATATGGCAGGACAGAGAAGGAAAACAATGAAACATTAAGAAATTTTTTTTCGACATTAAAAAATGCAGGATCAGCTCTAAAATTAGACATACGCCAAATTAGGGTGGGATCAGTAGACTAGGTGTGGCATATAATTTCAAAAGTTGGTATAAAAACCCAGGGATGATCTTGTAGAACCTGTCTGGGAATCACCTCTACTTTTGACCAAGGAAAAACTAAGATCAATCTTAGGCGTGGTGGAGTACAAGTACAATTTTGTAAGGAATTTTGCAAACAAAGTAGCACCTCTAAGGGGTATGTTGAGGAAAGGGTGCCATTTTGAATGACATGAGGAAATGCAAAATACATTCAACGAGGTCAAACAGGCAATTATCATAGCAGTCATATTGGGAAATTTGGATGTAAAACGTAAAACCATTGTGATTACCGATGGTGCCACTCTAACACTGGTATGGGCCCCACTCTAACACAGATAGTTGACAACAAGGAAATTATTGTGGCCTTTCCATCCCAGCATTAAAAAATTGAGCGTCAAACTATTCTACTGCAGAAAGAGAAGGGCTAGCTTTCTATTGGGCAATTTTAAACTTTGTTGTTTTATGGGGTCTACCATTCACATTACATACAGACCACAAACCTCTCACATTGACATTCACAAGCAAAGGAATTTAATGCAACACTCAACGTATTGCTGAGTGGATTCTGGACCTTGAGGAATTTCATTTTAAGATAGAATGTGTCCTAAGGAAGAGAAATTTAGCAGCTGATTTTTTGTCTAGAATACCCCTGGTCAAAAATATATATCTCTGCAGCAACCAGGAAGAATAAATATTTTCAATCTATATACCAGGTATAACAAAAGGTGCATGGGGAAAAAGTAAATACAGACAACATTTTACATTATGTGAAAGAAAGAATAATTCAGGGATAGTAAAACAGACAATCAGATCTACCCAATGAAATCCATGGTTACTGGGAAATTAGACATGAACTAAGCATTGAAGGAAATCTTGTAAAAAGAGGAGGCAAGTTCATCTCGCCAAAAGACCTATGGAGTAGAATTGCTGAGTTAGCGCATGAGTGCCATCTGGGGAGAAAGCTCACCAAAAACAAAGCATGAGCTATCTATTGGTTCCCAGATATGGATTCCCTGTTAGAAAACAAGGTTAAAGGTTGCTTTAGCTGTGCCTTAAGTGAAAAAACAAAAATCACTAGGAATGTTCCTATCTCCCCTGTAACTGTTCCAAGTAAACCATGGGCTAAATTGGCATTAGACATCACGGGACCATTCAAATAAATAGCACGGGAAGGCAGATATATGTTAGTTTTTGTTGATAGCAATTCACATTGGATTGTAACCAAAGTAGTGAGTTACATTGCTACTAAAATACTTACTGACTTTCTAACTGACACCTTCTTCACAAAAAATCCCCGGTACATTAATAACGAGCAATGGGGTAAAAAATTTCTTGGAAGAAATTAGGGGATTCCTATCCAACTTATCCATTAAACATTACAAAATAGTTCTATATTTCCCAAAGGCAAATGGACTGGTCAAACACATAAACAGAATGATTAAAGAATGTATACAATTGGCTAGTGTGTACAGAGAACCATTGGAAAAGCTCTCTAAAACATGTTACAGTACACCCAATGCAATCACAGGGCTTTTCCCATTTGTGTCACTTAAGGGTAGACTACCTGTTTAGCATCAAAGTTATGGATTTAATGTCATTTTCTGGACGTGGAAACCTACCTTTTGTCAATAAGATGCAAGGTAGGCATTCCCGTGCAGAAAATGACGATATGGCCTCCATGCCATATTTATCCCCCTATGCTAAAATCAAGCACGGGGTGGGGCCTTAAATAATGGTGCTAAGCTTGCTTAGCGCCATTATTTAAGGCCTGGGTTTGGGCAGGCGTTAAGGGATCTGTGGGCATGTTTCCATGGTAAGAGACCATTAAAAGAGCCTACAGGTGCCCTTCCCTGGCCCCAGGGACACCCCCACCCACTCCTGAGGGACACCACAGGATGGGGGACCCATCCCAGGTAGGTCCAGGTAAGTATTTCTTTTTTTTTCCTTCTCGGGGGCCCTACCTTTTGCACCCCCTACATGGCATTGGCTACAATGGCCATGCCCAGGTGACATTTGTTTTTGTTTTGCGTGTAAAAGTATAAATATGGGCCATGGTGTGGCAAGGAAGAATTGCGAAGTGGGAGGTATAGTAACAGTCAAACTCCATAATTTTCACAGGAGTAAAATCAGTCACTATTCTATTCCAAGGAAAATAATTGAGGTACAGACAAATGTGGTTGTTTTACACAATGGCAAGTCCTGGAGCATAGATAGATTGTGCAAATGCATTAATGTACCTTGAAGGCAAACTAATTCAAATGTGTTTATTGCAGTACATAAGAATCCACACAGGAAGAAATTCCCAGAAGGAGTAAAGAAAGAACTACAATGGCACAAGGATTACATAATAAAATAGCCAAATATTTATATATATATATATATATATATATATATATATATATATATATATATATATATATATATATATATATCTGTGTGTAATATCATTGTTAAGATGCAACATAAGAATATATATATAAATATGTGATGTTGTACCTATTATCTTTGTGAATTGTGTACTGTAATTCGGGTTGTCATAATTTTGAAATGCACCCTTACACTTCTCCTTGATGTGTTGTTTTTATTTACATTTTCTATAGGAAGGAAATGTGTTATAATTTGTTAACCAAATTAAATGATATATGATATTGGTATTGTTCTCAGTGTCAAAAGCTTTACCCTGTATTAATTTTTGGTATTGTCCGATCCACTCACTCCTTTTCTTGTTCTGTTCATGGAATGCCCAAGGCATCACTGGCAGTTGCAATTTGTAGTCAGCTGAGCCTGTGAGGGGAAGCTGGAGGTTGCTCTATGTATTCTTAAATAAAGCCTTATTCCTAGTGATATATAAATCATTATTTTTGTAAGAGGTAACACATACTATCAGCATAGTTGCTTTTATTTTGGCTTATTAATTTTGGTTTCAAGAGTTCATCCCAATGGGTACAAGACAATCTTTCTATTTATTTGTAAGAAGTTTCTACAAGTTCCTCTGAGTAGACTCCCCTTTTTTCCATCCATTTATTGTTCTGAATGTTTCCAATAATTTTCTTTTTGGGGCTGTTTCTCCACCTCCAAAGGAGCAGGCAAAATTGTAATCATCAGGTAGGTTGAAGGGATGAGCATTTTCGTAGTAAGTAGGATGTTTATGTAGTAGTATTGATGAGAAGTGCAGCATGGAGTGTCCTAATTATTGACATATTAGTTTTCAAACTACATGATGTAGAAATGAATATCATTTTTTGCTGGAGTCTCCAGTAAATTGGAAGTCTTTCAGATAATTAGGAAACGATTTTAGGACTTTCCAGATGCAAATAGTGTAATATGGAAATCTGTAGGGGCATATTTATACATGTTTTGCACCAAATTTGCGTCATTTTTTTTTAGCTCACATTTGTTGCAAAAGTAACTCCATATTTATACTTTGGCACTAGACCTGACTACTGCCAAAGTCATGGAGTTAAAGTCATTTTTTGGACGTGAAAACGTACCTTGTGTCAATAAGATGCAAGGTAGGCGTTCCCTTGCAAAAAATGACTCTATGGCCTTAGCTCCGTATTTATCACCCGTGCTAAAATCAAGCACAAGAGGGAGGAGGAGTCAAATAATGGTGCAAAGCTTGTTTAACGCCTGGGTCAGCAGGCGTTAGGGGACCTATGTGCCTATTTCACCATGGAATAAGCTCACAGGTTCCCTTCCAGGCCCCAGGCACACCCCCACCCACACCAGAGGGACAGCAGAGGATGGGGGCCGCATCCCAGATAAGTAAAGGTAGGTAGAGGTAAGTATTTCATTTTATCTTTTAAAGTGCCAATGGGGGCCCTGAAATGTCCCCCCCTACATGGCACTGGGTCCAATGGCCATGCCCAGGGGACACTGGTCCCCTGTGCTGGCCACTGGGGTGGTGGGCATGACTCCTGTCTTTTCTAAGACAGGAGTCAAGTGGTATGGTTAGTTTTGCATCAGAAAATGACGATAGGCTGGTTAGAGTCATTTTTTTTTTACTCTACCCTGCCTAACATCATTTTTTTTTGTGCAAAACCCCCTCCTCACATACCGCCCTCCCCACCCGGCTAACGTCATTTATTTTTTACGCTAGCCCACTCTTTCCACCGGCTTGCACCATTCCATAAATATGGCGCCCAGCTGGCACTTAGGAATGGTGCAAGCCGGTGCAAAATGTTTTGATGCAAAACTGCATTAGTGCAGTTTTGCACCAAAAAGAATAAATATGCTACGCAATATCATAGTTTATGTGAAAAATAAACAATATTGAATTAAGGTCACTCTGATTCATATTGTCACATATATACGTTTGTCAAATCCAGTGAAATGGAAGCACCCCTGACTGTTCATTTGATCTAATTTTAGACCTACTCCTAGAAGATGAATCTGCATATTTTTAAGATAAATGTCATTTTTAGAATCACATATGTGCAGGCATCACATAGTCATTCTTTATTAGCAAAGAAAAAGCTCAATTACCTCCAGGGCTTTCTGTTTTGTAATAATAAAGTCTAGGCATACCTCATCAAATGTAAGCATAATTGGGACGAGTTAGACCTGATAGCCTTAGGGTGGTCATCTCCCAACTTTTTGACTGCCTGTTTTTGCTGATTGTAGGACTCTGCACACTTTACTACTGCTGTCCAGTGCTGAAGTGCATATGCCCTCTCACCTACACATGGTAACATTGGTTCCTACCCAATCGGCTTATTTATTTTACCTGTAAGTCTATAGTAAAGTGCACCACATGTCCCCAGGGTCTATAAATTAAATGCTACCAGGGGGCCTGCAGCACAGATTGTGAAACCCACATAAGTAGCCCCTTTATACGTTTTACATGTCCTGGTAGTGAAAAACTCATGAATTCATTTTCCACTACTGTGAGGCCTGCTCCTCTCATAGACTAATATTACAACTACCATCATATACTTCTGATCTGTAAGGAGCAGCCCTGCCATATTTAATGTTGCCAGAATGGTAGCAGAAAATCCTGCTTACTGGTGAAGTTGATTTTAATATTGCTATTTTATATATGGCACTTTTAGAACATGGTCATTTCTCTGCACTTACTGCTATCTGTGCCTTGCAGTCCTGTCTCTAATCCACATCTGGTCTGTGCTGGTTGACAGCCCCCCTTGTGCATTCCACCCAGACAGCATTAAACACAGCACACAGAGGCCCTCATTATGGTGGCGGTCGGACCACCGCCATAGTGACGGTCCTCCCCGGCACATTTCAACTGTGGAGGAGCTGCCATGGTATGACCGCCGGCACCACCATTCGACAGCCTGGTGCTATCAGTGGTCATAATCCCCCAGGGTACCAGGCTATCACGCTGCTCCGGAGTGCTGCTCCGGATTACGAGTCCCCTTTCCGCCAACCTTTGCAAGGCAGTTGGACCGCTGTGCAAAAGCTGGAAGAAAGGGGGCATCGGGGCTCAAAGGGGCATGCAAAGTACAGGGCCTCCATGGACAGCCCCATCATGCTTTTCCCTGCCTGAATTACAGGCTGTGAAAAGCCCAATGGGTGCTGTTGACCCCAACGCACCACAACATTGCTTCTGGCTCGATTACGAGCCGGCGTCAATGCTGTGGTGAGTTTCCCGCTGGGCCGGCGGGCAGAAATGCTGTTTGCACCTGCCGGCCAGTGGGAAACTCGTAATAGGCCCCACGGTGGGACGGCCGCATAGGTGGACAACCCGACACAGGACTTTGTCGGGCAGCCTCCACCGCCCGCCAAAGTTGTGATGAGCCCCTCAGTCTCATCTGCATTCATCTGGATACTTAATGGGTGTCCCTGGGCAGGAAGGGTGGAGGGTCTCTCTATGACATTTCAAAAGCAGGTGGCCTGCCCTCACACAAAGGACTGATAACCCCCCACAGTGATCCTGGCACACAGGACTGGGCCATAAGGGGAACTTTTGCACTTCAAAACCACTCGTTGAAGTCTCCCAGAATTCAAAGGCATTTTGGGGTATAGAACTGGGTCTCTGTCCCCACCAAATCAGATGCTTCTGGATCTACACCTGCACTTTGTCAAAGGAACTGCCTGGCTGCCCAAAGGACTCATCTGGATTGCTTTGCTGAGAAGGACTGCTGCCCTGCTTGTTACCCTGTTGGCCTCTGACTTTGCTGTAAGGAATTTGCCTTCCCCAAAAGTGCTCTCCAATGGCTTTGATTGAGCTTGTCTCCTGTTCTGAAGTCCTAGGGTCAGGAAAGACTTCATCTACTGGCTTTTAGCTAGTCTTCTGACTTCAGCGATGCTGGGGAGGACTTCAGAAATGCCAGCACCGACGCCACAGCCTGCTCCCCTTCCGTGGACACTGCTGCATGCAATGACAGCAGCCTGAAACGCAAGTCCAATGTTGCTGCAACACCGCTGATGTCACGCAGGGTCACGCAGGGTCATCGCGACACTGCGAAGTAAACATATCACGTCTTAACTGACTGGCTCCATCGACCCCACTGAGTCTCAAGGAACCAGCACATTGCCACCAATGCTGCACCAGCTCCCTCTGTAACTGGACGGAACTGACGCCTCACCTCCACCTGCCACAGAGTGCCGAAGCAACACCTCATCTCCCTGGACGCCACTAGGGACTGGCCCCAGTGACGCCTCATCTCTCCAACTCCGTGGAACATCTTTGTTGCTTTCATTTTTAAAAGGTACTGTACCTGGGGGTCTGTGACTCTGTGACAGACGCCATGATAGCTGCAGTTTGAGCTATTGTGTTTCAGAGAGCTTTAGTGGGATTTAATCTTCAACAATTCATAACTTTGCATGTGTACATTGGAGTTTCATTGTTCCAATCTTATTTTATTCAGATCAATATTATATATTTTTCTAAACCCATGTGGTGTATTTGTGTGGTGTTTTCAATGTGTTACTGTATGAGTTATTGCACAAATACCTTACAAATTGCCTTCTAAGTTAAGCTTGCCACCTCTGTGCCAAGCCACCAGAAAGGTACATTTTGCATAAGCAGAGAAATGACAATTTTCTAAAAGTGTAATTTCTAAAATAGTAATACAAAATGTGACGAGTCCATTAAGATAGATTTTAAATTACAATGAGTCTTTAATACATGGTTCTAGTTGCTCCCAAAATTAAATTTAACATTGCTCCCAAAATTAACGTTAACCTTGTAATGTAACCTGTTTTCCTACTGGGGATGAGGGCTAGCCTTCCTACCGGAAAAAGTGACTTTGGAGGTTGTACACTGTTAGGCCCTGTAAGCATTAAATATGCATGTCCTACTTTTTGAATACCATGTATCCTGACCCACAGGCATTTGGGGCCTACCTTGGAGGTTAAAGAAAGGTTTAGGCCTGTCAAAAGGCTTATTTTGGCAGGTCTATGTGGTAGTTTAATACTTCATGCATGGAATGTATTGGCGGGCTGGAGACATGTATTACAATGAGGTCGCTGTGGGTTGCATGAGGGCTGCCACCCACTTTGACCATTTTATTTTCAGGTCCCAAATGCATGTAGCATCATATGCTAGGGGCTTATAAGCCAATTAGGTGTTTAACATTTCACCTGTGTTCAGTTTGGTGGGTAGAAGCACTTTGTCTGTGGTTGGCAGGGATAAATGGCCAGCAAAAATAGGTTCAACAAAAAAATACTTACATCTGGGGGAATACCATGCAAAAGATGTTCTTCTCCAACATACTGTGACTAGCGATATGATCCCAATAGCTCTAAAATTGCAGCCTTTTGATCTGGGCACTGCCAGATGGCCTAGCAATGCACCAAATAGTGTGTAAATGGGTGTGATGAGAGTACATGACTGGGAATCATAAGTCCACATTTTCCCCCACATTTGTATGTAGAGACTTTGGTTGCTTTGGTCGCCGAAATATGTGTATGAAAATATACAGATCAGCAGAAAGACCCAGAATCAAATGTTGCTAGGAAATGCTGTTACCAGTCAAGTTGGGAAAAGGAGGCCACTCATAATGATGGCTTAAGCAGTCAAATGTGAAGGATTTCTATTTTGTTATTTCTCCAGAAGCAAACTCATAGAGATACAACATACCATATGTCTTTATACAGTAAATGGCAGAAAATATTTGGAACACTGACAAAAACAAATCCAGAGAACAAAAAATACACTCTGGTTAGATACAGGTTTGAGTGTCTCGAACCAGTAAGTCATTTTTTTAAGACTTCTAATCTTTGATTTGATCTCCAAAAAAGATAAGACAAATGTTGTAGTATCAGGTGTCAAAGGTAGTTTAAAAATTGATCACCCTTTGAGTGTGGATCACGTTGCCCTTGGATGCCATGGTGTTAGTTGTTTGTCATGACATAACACTGTGTTTGGAAGGAAGGAAAACGCATTACAATTTGAATGAAATATATTTGTCTCTCTCTTAATTGTGACATTGCTTTACTAATAATGATCCAAATGAAATATTTCACTGTACTATAATCGTAGGTTACAGGGAAGAAAGAACGGTCTTAATGTGAGCTATGACTAAGATTCAACAAGGCCCAAATAGTTTAACCCAAGACCTATTTTTTGTAAATATCACCTTGGATAGTCAAAACAGCAATAGATACTTGGAGAAATTGTATGGTTTGTGTACAACAACTAACAGCCACTAGTTAATTTAAGATATAATTATTTTTAACCATCAAAGCTGAGATTAGTATAAAAGCTAGTCAAACACCATTATAGGTCAAATACAAAAATTGAAAGGTTCGAAGCAAGTTAGATAATAGGCCAGATGTTATAAAAATAAACTAAGTTACAGACTAGCAAATAATGGTAACCATGTGCGAAATGGTATCAGTTAAAATGCTAATAGTCACAAGAGAAAGAATGGCCAAATATAAACCAAACATTAATTCTTATTTACCCACTCCCCTCACACATCTCCTCTTGCTCTCTGTCTCCTCCTCGGACTCCTTTTCTAAGCTCCAAGTAGATTCTCTCCGTGAAGTGGCTCAAACATGGCTTTTTAAAGGGTAGATTTTACTATAGGATGTAATTCTTATAAACCTGAACTGATTCAGTTCAACAGCGCATAGATAGATTTTATGACTCCCTATATGCTTCTTGAAATACGTTGGCCATTAATAAAAATATATTAAGCTGTTGATGTGTATTCAATTAATCATGCTTTAGCGGCATGATTCCTAGGATTTGTTGATGGTCACGTGCAGCTTTATTCTGCTACAGCCTTACATTTCCAAGATGACACTCTGTAGGAGCTCTTGACTAAAGTAACTAATTTTCTCATCCTAACTGGAATCTTTGGGGACATTTATATCTTTTTTTGGTAGTGCTCAATATCACATATCACCAATTTCAAAGAAATGTAAATAACAGTAGTTACATGCACTCAATTTAATGGTAATCATTTTACTGACCTCAGAAGGATGGGAGGCTAAGGTAATCTTGCCAGAATTAGAACTCCTGATTTCGAGTTTACATCATGTGTATAACTCTCTCTGCCATATTGCTAAATAGGATTAATGTATTTTTAAAAGGTATATTTTCTTGAACAAATCAGTTGTAAACATGGCTAACAATGAAAGTCTATAAATCAGTCCACCTGTAGGGCAAGGAATGCTGCTAATTAACTTATTCGTGACTAGCTGCAAATTAATTATATTAATGACAATTGAAACACTCATATGGAGAAGAACACCCAAAGATCAAAAATATAACAGATTTAGGAATTTCGAATATGTGGCCTGCCTCTTGTTTTAGAAGGCCATTTCACTGAGTTGCAATAGGGTGCAAAAAGAAGACAATTTGCCATCAATTGTCTATGGTGACCTATCCAGCGCTTGATAGTAGGAGCCTTGTTAAAAACCTGACGATTTATTTATATCTTGAGCGCTACTGGAATATGGGATAAAACCTGAAAACGTCAAACATTTGCAACTAAACTTCATGGCACAGTTTGACATCCAAAAACGTTCTGTGGAATATTTGAATTTTCATTCGTTTTGAAGGATCACGAGACTCATGAAAGGACATTTTTTGGCTATTGAAATCCCTGCATAAACTCGCTACTCAGCGCAAGATACCATACATGAAAATGGAGAATGTACTACTCTGAAATCATTCCTTATTAAAAATGATGCCCGTGTCATACCTGCACAGAGGAGGCATTGTCTGTAGTGAGAAGTGGAAGAACACTTCAGTCTTTCTGTGCTCTCCCTGCCAGAGGGAGAGATATCGCTCCGCTTGCTTGATGGCAGCCTTGTTAGCAGAAAATGATCACACTAACTGGCTCAGCACAAAAAAAGAAGGGGCAGTTTAAGCGGCTCCCATAAACTCCTTCTTCACGGATCCACTCATACCGGCGTCCAGCAGTGACCTTTATCTTTCCTTAACCCCTCTGTAAAATTTACTTCAAATCATTTATGGAGCTACTCACATTGCAGGGTGCCAGAGCCCTTTATATCACACACATTATAAAGAGGCAATGAATCACAGAAGTGTGTAAATTAATGTTTAGGGAGTGTTATATGAGACAAAAAGATCTACAAGGTATAGAAGTAGGGGTGCTTGGTCTTGAAAAATGAAGGTGTACATTTATTTAGGTTTTCTTGCAAAACAGAGCAGTAACCAAGGTTGCTGCCCTGTGATGCATTGAAGGATGAGAGCACAACTGTGCCACATCTACTATGATTTGATGCTAGTGCTCTTCCCCACTGCACTGGTGCACGTTAGTCTGCCTTGGACTAACACAAACACCCTTGCACCATAGTGCAAAACTGTGCAGTGTGATGTCAACATAGGTTTTGTACTAGAAGGGTATAATTTTCCAGGTGCAGGATAACAGACCCCATTTTACTAGCAGAAAATCTGTCTAGTACAATCACTCTAGGAGTGGACTTCATTGTTACACTGATCTGTTTCCCTTCCCCCCTGGCTCTCAGTCATGGCAGACTACAGTCTCTCTTAATCCCCACCCCCCACCTTCCTTACTCCTTCTCCTGCCCCACTAATTACATTTGCCACCTGCTGGGAAATGTAAAGGCATATGCTTTCATCTGCTGGAAATGTAGCAACATTTGTTGATGTGACATGCCAACAACAAGCAAGATAGATAACACAATAACAAACACAAAGCAACATAACAAATCAACAAAACAAGGCACAACAAAACAGTCAAAATATAATGCAGCACAACAACCTTGGTGCACTCAAACAGCATCATATTGCAATAATGCAACACAAAAACACAACATTAACAAAAGCAAGAGAACACATCACCACCACCACAAAATGTCACACAACAAATGTATGGAAATACTCATGTCACATCCTACCTCCTCTAGAAAGAAGTTTATAATACCTTGGCAAAAGGTATTAACACCAAGCAATACCTTAACTTACCGCTGAGGACATGAAGTAGTGCATGTCTAAAGAGGTTTTATCATCTGGCCCCTGGTGTCTTAAATAGTTGCATAGCTGAATCAGCAGTACATTTACCACCATAGGCAGTGGAAATGATTGCTTGACCCCCCCGCCCCCACCACCATTGCATTAAATACATGTCTTGATATAGACCAAACAAGTGAAGCAAGCAACCCTGACACCTTTTGGAATGGTTTGGAGTCCTGACCTCCGCAAAAATAAAGTTGTGATAAGCAGGGCCAAACAACACCTTTTTACTGCACAGATTTCACATGAACTGACTATAATTCCTGAAAGTGCATACTTATTGCTGAACTGATGTATGTAGACTAATCTTCCTTATCCTATTAGCATTGGGATTCACTGTTACCTAGCACACTTTGAAATATAGTGGCAAAATGTTTGCTTTTAAACAATGCCATCTAAGACTTGGACAAATAGTTATACGTATTATATGCTTTCAATAAAATCAATATCACATGGCCTGTGCTTCCACCATTCTCTGGCTCTATGTTTTTCCGTTCAACCCTGTCCAAGTAGATTCTCAGTCATATTGTGTGGGTAAGACTCAACACAATCACATTCCAAAGACAACAGAGAAAGAGAAATCCTATAGGCTCATTCAGCAATGCAATTGTGAATTGCATAGAGATCACAAGATCATACAAGATACAGGTTATACTGCTTTTCTAAATCAGCATTGAATATGCTACAGATGAATCTTCTATTTGGGTGAGGGGGCATAGACCACCCACTGTAAGTCAATACATCACAGACCCTACTAAGCACCAACCACAGTGTCTGCCAGAATGATACACAGCAAATCCCAGATTAAAAGGTGCTTAATCCTCTGGTAGCTTGGTACAAAAGCAGTGAGACTCTTACAAGCAATGTGTAAAGTATTTGTGCAGCACTTCAAATGGTAAAAAAGTAAAAACAGGCAGAGACTCTGTGATATGCCAGTGTGGCAGAGGACAGCTCCTCCCTCTCATCAAGTCAGAAATGGTGCATCCTGTCAACACCTATGCTTTTTGTCTGACTGTCTGGGAGAAATACTGCCAGTTACACCTAGTCACGTGGACCAGGAAACAGGCTGCAGGAACCAAATGGTTAGGACAAAAAATGCCAACTTTCTGAAAGTGCCTTTTTCAGAATTGTGACTTGAAATCCAACGTTACAATCAAAGATGGTTTTAAATTACAGTTCAGTAGAGACCAAACTCAATATTCCTACCTGTTCCTAATTGAAAGTTAGCACTTATTAAATGTAATAAGTTAACCCACTGATATTCTATGGGAGACACAGACCTTGCAGTAGTGAAAAACAAATTTAAGAAGACATGTACAACTCAAAAGTACATTTCTAATTTTTAAATACATTGAACCCTGCTCTCTGTGCTCTTCAGAACCTACCCTAGAGGTGATGTATACCCCTTGTAATCCTAGTTACCATAGGGTGACCTTTAAGCATTAAAAATAAAGGTGTAGACCTGGCAAAATGGTTTTTATGCTCTTAGGAACTCAGCTAACCTTATCAATGCTAAGCAATGCTAATGTGTTTGCGCTATTCCCCTTCAAAATGGTTTCATAGGTTTACACCCAAATGTCAATTTGATTTTAGTGTATAAGTCCCAAGTAAAGTAGTACTACATGTAACCAAGGCCCGTGAATTACATGTAACTTGTGTCCATCCAACGCTCATTTTGACACACGATTATGTAGGCCTTAACATAAGACTGTGACCTACCAGTGCAGCCAGTGTGTGTGTATATACACAGCCATTTGGAGCAGCCATGATACACCTCTTGCCAGGCCCAGACAATACATTGTACTACATACTTCATCCCTATGGTAGGGTAAAAACAGGCCAGAAGACAGGGTTCAGTGTATTTAATTCATTCCACATGTACTTTAAAATTAGATCTGTCCTGGTTGTGAAAAAATTATGTATGCAGTTTGTCAACTCTGTGTTGAAGATGGAATTGGCCTACCTTATGATGTCATAAGTGGGAAATATTTAATGGGATCAAGTAGGGAAGTAGATTTAGGAATTGTATGATAGAACACTCTGCAATGGAAAAGTTGGTTTTAGAGTGAAAAATCTGTACATATCACAATTTAAATGGATCATTTTGTTGTCCTGAACATTTGGTGTCTGTTGCCTGTATCTTGGGTCACGTAAGCATTTTTAACTTTGTGTTTGTCTTTGTGTATTGTACACAGTAAGTGAGACAAAGGCCCATAGATATTGGCGTGATGCACTAGCTCAAACTTGAAAGGGGGCAAGAAGTGTCACTTAACACATTTTCACATCACTTAAACTCTGCCTGAGTGGAGTAAAAAAGAATTGGAGAACAATGTTTTGTCGCCAGAGACAAGCTGGGCCCAGGACAGCCTAGCACAATAACCACAACACCTCATGGTGTGGGGGTGGGGACAGCGTCAAGTACCTTATCCACATAGTAAGTGAGCACAAGTCACATAGGTACGTCACTGCTGTGGAGCTCTGTAAAAAGGACTGCTACCTTTTTGACCTGCTGCCAGAATGAAACTAGTGGACATGGTTTTTCAACCCTCAACCAACAGATTATCCTCAAAAGCTAGTTGTCTTGCCTCTTAATCAGGGCCTCAGGGACATGAATTTCTCAAACCACATTTCCCCAAGCACCTGGCATATGTCTCCACCAAATGGTGCCACCAGAATACTGGACCTTGGCAAATGGTCCTGTAGGTGCTCTGCAATGCCATCTATAGTCCTATGCAGCAGAACCTACACAGCTCAACACATCTTCTCACATCCAAATCTGAAGCATGGCAGCACAACACATACCCAACACAGGGACTCCCTACATTCAACAAACCAGGATTTAACTTAATGCTCACAGTTGTGCAGGCCTATGTTTTTCCTGTATTGGGCCCATTTCCCTATGAAATCCTGGCACTGCTTTCATGCTGGTAACCAGCAAGAGAACTGCCCCAGGATTGGATGGAGCGAGCTGGCCAGATGCTCTTTCAGGCCCTTTTGGCCTGTGCTTGGTCTCCACCCAGCTCTCCAAGGCAGCCGGGTGGAGAGCTTCAAAGTGTGCATGTCAGTTTGGCTGGCGCAAGTCAGCAGGCCAAACTGTCATGCGTACTTTGCAGTGTTGGGCCTGCACTGCTCTAGTCCTCCATTCAAAGGAGGACAGACCACTATTTCTCCTGGCTGCGGGGTGGGCTGCACTGCTGCGGTACGCCATGTGAAAAATAAAATGGCAATTAAATCATTTAATTGCCATTTTATTGTTCACATTTAGCCCAGCTCACAGCAGGCGGGAGGGGGGGTGATGCTCCCCATCCTGAAGGAGAAATCACACTGGCTAATGGTGATTTTGATATGATCAATCATGAATGCTCATTTTTGGTCACGTCAGTTATGAGTATTTCACTGTCTTCCTTGATAAAGTTAGACCTTATCTTCCTTTTCTCAAATACTTCTAGTACATCTTATGGCCTGTGGATCTCTTGTTCTGTAGCTCCTTCTATGGTGCAAAATGTACAAAAGCAGTTCTACGGATATTTGTGTTGCACACTGTGACATATTCTAGCTTTCCTCAACGCATTGCACTCTTGAGTGATGCAATGTTCAACTGCAGCATGTAAAGGTGTCACATGGCATGCAATGCATGTAGTACCTATACTAGTGAATCACAAGTAAACTAAATGTGCCACACAGGTGTAGGCCATGTTTTAGGAAGAGAGCATAAGCATAGCTAGAACCCAGCAATAGGATGAGGCAGTGTGTGAAAGGCTAATCATCTTACTTCAAGTATGTCAGGATTCCGAACAGGCTTAGGCAAAAAAATTATTATGCCAGAGTATTTCATATAATTTTTTTTAATGTAATGTTACACACAAAATTCCTGAAACTGTGCCTTTATGCTACTTCACGTAATTATTTGGCATTTGCTTTAAAAGTTGATGGTAAATTAGCCATTTGTAGTTGAAATTTACAGGGAATGCACATAAATAACAGAAGGCGAGATGTTCAAGGTGCATTTTTTGCACTCATTTTTGTGTGAATGCATCCACATCTCAAAGCCAGAAAAAGGATTCATTTTGCTCTTAAAATATATCGTGCAATGATATACTGGTATTTCATATAATTATGTAAAATGTCACATAATTTTGCTGAAATGTAGCATAATTGCACGAAAACAGTAACAAATTTTGCATACCCCTAGAACAGACCAATTTGCATCTGAAAGTGGTTGATGGTAGGCACATGCAAGCACTTGGACATTTAAACGTTTCCCTAGGGCACTGGACCACAAACAGGCTACACCATCTTGAGAGCATGGATCACTGACATGCTTGTTCACTTCAAGGAAAACACCTGTGTTATAAAGACTGGATCTGCTATATTAGAAGGCCACTGATCTTTACCCAAGAACATGATTTTGGAAAGTATTAGGAATAAGCTTGGAAAGAGGTTAATTTTTGGGATGT
This sequence comes from Pleurodeles waltl, assembly GCF_031143425.1. Taxonomy (NCBI): domain Eukaryota; kingdom Metazoa; phylum Chordata; class Amphibia; order Caudata; family Salamandridae; genus Pleurodeles; species Pleurodeles waltl. Next base: position 360,069,112 of record NC_090449.1, on the reverse strand, counting down.
GTGTAGCTGTAGTATTTTGGACTAGGTTTGGCAGGCACCTAGGGAAGCCTACTGACCTCAAACATTTCTGAAAACCTGATATCCAGGGGAGTCATGAGGGCTTACATGTATGCCAACACCCTTGCATACCCAGAAAGTCATGCAAACAAACTTTGGGTCACAAAACAGAATATCCTACTTTCTCTGTGACATAACATTTTAGAACTTGTTGAGAAGGGAGCATGCCCCACCTCCTAGTGCTCCCACACTTATTCTAATAAAACACTACCTCATATGTGGAAAAAAGGCTAAAACTGTAACCAGAAAAATTAAATATTGTGTTAATATGGGTTTCTTATGGTTAATGTTTTAGCCTATTCCTGCCTCCAGCAGTAGGCCTACATGTATACTATCTACTATCTCTATTGACAGACGTGTGTGAACATATGATGTTAGGACTCACCTTTTGTGGAAGTTGTTAGTGTTTCTTGAACAGAAAAGGTAAGAAATTTTATTTTTTCACCCATATGTCGATATTGGCCAGGGTACTGACTGATAACATTTAATATGAGTTATTCAAGCCTCACTATCCTGCATTCCTCGGGGAAACTAGTTTTGTGAAATGTTTACAAGGTTGGTAGGTTTCATTAGGCGGTGGCTGACTTCAGGTTCAACTACTGCATACATTCTCCATGGACTCTTCCCCCATCAAATACACACCATGCTGTCTAGTGTGTGCATCCATGTTCAAACCCATAAGAAACCCACACATTCTGAAACCCTCATACTCAGTGGACCTTGAAAAATTGAGATGCAGGTCAACCCTTAGCAAGGATCTGTTCCATCTGGGTGAAGACTGACCTAAACTCCCATTTTGGGGGAAAAATACAAAACATCAGATAATCCCCATGTTTATTGCATTCTCATGAACAGCCAATCAGGATAAGGTAGGTGTAGAATCCAATGATCAAAATCTTAATGTGTATTGATTTTGAAAACATATTGTGGTAGGTTTCTTAAAAGGGCAGTGTGATATGTGTGACCAAAACGTAGTACCTTAAACTGACATATCACTTTCACTTGCTTTAGAAATTTCTCCACATGCACTGCATCAAAATGTTTACCTTTGAACATGTTGTATCCATAGAAAACCACCACACCTATTCCCCAGAAGTATCTAGAAACCCTTTCCTCAAGAGACCCTGGGAATGCAGATGTGGACCAAGCCTTTGCAGGGTATGTGCCTGCAAGTGAGAGTGAAGGGCAGTCAATCAGGGTGAAAGTGTTGTGGCACCCAGTAATAGAAACCTTAGGACGTGTGGATGTCGAAAATGTATGATTGTGGTATTCTTACATCTAGCATGGTGTGATAGCCATCTTCAAAAGAAAAGCACCCTTTTCTGACATTTACCTTTCGGCTGCTTTCCAAAATTTCCACAAATCACTTCTCCTAGATCATCACGTTTGAACACCGCATAATAACTCCATACATGTCTGCTACACCAATTGCCAGGAGACCCTGGGAAACACTGATGTGGGTTTAACTGTGGGACATGTTCCTGTGCAAGGGTGGCTGTAATGAATTACCACATTTTGGATAAAAAATTCTAAAAATCTGACAAGTGTCATATTCAGTGCTTTGTCCAAGCCTGCAAGCAGGGAAAGGGCGATCTGGCTTGCATCACTTGATTCCTTACAAGGTACAGTTTAAAGGGAAAATATAGATTTTCTACTTTTAATATAGTTCTGAGTCTGGTATTATTCGTTATCTGATCAATGCATTCTAATCAACGATTTTGTCAAAATGTAGTGTTCTGCACTTATGTTTCATATTTGTTTGTGGTCGCTATATTTCCTAGTGAATCAAATACCATTCTAAAGGAATTCAGCACATGTACCTGGCTAGCGTTCACGCAGTTATGTTGCCCACATGAGAAGTGCAACTAAATGATTGAGCACGTTCAATAAAAAAAAAGAAAATATATCTTCATTTTTCGTTATATATATTCTGGCTACATTGATGTATTAAAGGAGGAGCTGCACTAATACCCATACAGTTTATTTGGCAAAATGGTAGGTCTGCTTGAACAACTTCAAACTATTTTTTGGGAAGAAAACTCCAGAACAGAGATGTACAAACACCTTGGCAGTGAAACAAAACAAAACTCATCATATATGTTGATAATAGTGGATGAATTTTCGATTGGCTGTGTGGTGGAGGATACCATAAAGTCATCATGTTCATATTGCTTATTGAATGTTTTTAATAATGTCAATTTGATTTGACACTGGAGACTAAGCAGTTAGTTGTCTGGTATATGGAATGGCTTTGCTGCATAATACGACGAAAGGCCAGGGTTTACGAGGAACTGTCCTGGGCACGTGGTGCCAATTAGTAGGATGCATTTCACATTTTTTCTTCGAGGCATTTTAAACCACATCTTGCATGATGATATAGAAGTGTGTTTGAACATTTGCCAATATTTCTTATATTTGTTGGCTTTGCAGACTATTTGATTTTGGCAGACAATTTAAAGAATTTTCGGAGATTCCGATGATTGGGGGGAATCCTTTTAGTCAGTTAATGCTAAAGTACATTTTTGGCACTAGTAAGGTCACTAACCAGGTGGGATGTATCATACACTATCGAGGGGATGGGTGTGGCTTAGATTTGGCCACTACTACTGACTTTACTAGCTCTTGAACAGTGCCCAATGTTAATCTGGTAGCAAACATATTCTTTTTCTTCAGTTATGAATTTTATTTGCTCCTTTTTCAGTAGATGGCTCTCCTAATGGTGTTGAAAACTGCTGAGATGTCTGAGAAGGTGTACCACCATTTTAACGATTTTCAAACATTAGGAAAGGCAGTTGACGAAATGCCAAAATGAAGAAAAATGACTAAATACGTTTTCCACTAAAAACTATGGGGCTCCTTTACAAACCCCTTTTGTCGCCGTAGCATCATTTTTTTAATGCCACGGTGGTGCAAACAGTCCTCATCAGCACTGCATTTATAATCTGGCGCAATGGCAACATTACACCAGTTTGTAAAGCCTTGTTCCACATTATACCTGCACCAGGTACAATGTATGCAAGGTAGGCATTCCCCTGCAAAAAGCCCAGCAGGAATGAAGCAGTGAAATCTACAAGATTTCACTGCACCATTCACACCATCAGTTTTTTAGAGATTGCTCTGGGCAGGCATTACAGTGACGCTGTGCTGTTTTTAATAGGAACCCCTTAGTGGTGCTAGACTAGTGTCAAACATTTTAGCAAAAGGTTCAGCACCACAACTGCATCAGACTTTCTGATGCAGTTGTGGACACAGTGCAATATGTAGCACTGTATTGTGTTGGCACTTCTGTTACAGTACCCTGTAATAATAACTACTCTGTTCTGGAAGAATGGAAGCTTGCTGTTCCTTGAAAGTCTAATCTTTCAAGTAGCCCACCCACCACCAATAATAATATAATCCAAGAAGCCTCTATGAATTTGGACTTGTCCCAGTTTGGAAGCAACCTCGAGGCAGAACTCAAGAAGCCAAGGTCTCAAATCAAATTCCTAACGGACAAATATTTTACAATCATCCTCTTACTCCAGCAGTCGGCGGTTGTCCATCTTCAATCGGAGCCTTCTGTGAAGCTGCAGGTTCTAACTTCTTTGATCGACGAATGCCTGTCATCATCTAATGTCCATAATAGCTCAGGACTCCAAAGGTCAATCGCAACATTGGCTAGTCACCAGAGGACGAGAGACTTCCCCAAGGATAGAATGGTATACAATAGAATTCCCTCCACCTTTTCTTCATCCAGAAGACCCGTGCTAGGGAGCCATGGGAATGTGTACATCGAAGCAGGATTGTTCAATAGGATGACTCGGCATGCAGTCATCAAAGAGCCATGCTCCAAGTAATGTAACAACCCTCAAACTTCACTTAATAGAGCCTCTCCAACAACTTCTTGGGAACATAGAAATGAGGTGGGAGTGAAAAATATATACATAATGTACCCAGGCTGTAGCAAGGCACAAGAGAAGATAAAAAAATACCTGATTATCAAATTGATTCACTGTCTTTGTTTTATTCACAAATGTTCATCAATTATACATCTAGATATAGTATGGTCTAGGCGTTGTTCAATATCTGGAGCGAAATTTAACTACATTTAAATTTGGCTGGTAACTCCAGGTCTAGCAGATCATGTAATTGCAATGGAGGTTTGATTCCCTTATCCAGCACCAAGGACCATCAGTTTAAAGAACAAACCCCCCTCGACTAGAGTCTGTGTCTATTCTGTTATCCAAGAAGCCATCTGTACTCCACTAAAGGATTCTTACCAGGAACTGCCAAGAGAGGAATGGCTTTCTTCAACTGACTACAATCAATCAACCTCACCTTCTTCCACAAATGATGATTAGTGCATCCCTTCCTGGAACATTGTCGACCTGAAATCTAAAATTCAAGTCCCATCCTGAGGGTCCTTCATAGATTCCTTTGACACATGTTTAGCCTAAGAATCTTGGAGAATGAAGCCAGTTTACAGATTGGGTTATGAGAACTTTTGCTGTGTACCAACTTCACAAGCTAGAGACCTCCCTGCCGGTGGTATAGTCATATGGGTAAAGAATACACTAAACTCTAGAATCAGGAGACTTTTGTTAAATTCTGCTGACATTCTTGGTCTTTTACTCTCAAATGGTTACAAACATTTTATAGCTTCAATGTTTACAAAAGAATAAATTAGCAGAATAATGTATCTAATACTTTTGCTACTCTTGAATACTTCATTGACCATTTACCACCAGGAAAGCCAGTGATAGTTGTTGGTGATTTCAATGTAACTTTCGAGCCATTTGACAAATCTGAATCAGACCTAATGAAGGAGGAAGATACAACCGTGGGTGTCCCTATGTTAGATGTTACACCTGTTAAAAGGCAGATCGTTGTATCTAACTAACTTTTGGGTCTGATTATGAATTTGAGTTTAAGAGCCTGCAATGGCAGATCCTTGTCAGACCAAGCAGGTGCACGTACTTTTAAGAGGCTCGACCAATGAAGTCTTATTGATTATATATTGCTAGCTCTCCAATTGTGGCCATGCACAGTGGACTCACATGATAGCGACCACAAAGCAATTAAAACTAACACTAAAAGAGCGTGTGGCTCAAAATCCTATGAGTGTTAAATCTAGGCTCCCAGGTGATCTAAACCTTACAGTAACAGAAAGACTTTAAATTGGGTGTATGTATCTTATCAACTCAACTTAATGGTGCAAATTTACAATATTGTAGCCAACACAATAGAAGTCATTAGTAAAACTGGGTCCCTTGGAGCAGAACCAGCTTTTCTACTTAAACACCATGATGATCTGCTCAATAAATTACATGAATAGGTAACAAGGGAATGCAGAAACTCAAAGAAAAAAATATCACAATTCCCAGGGTTAAACAGCCAGTGTAGGCTTGCCAATGTAAATTTAATTAGGTGATCAAAGCCAGAAACTGTGAACAAATCCCCATTGCCAGGAGAAAGTACAAACAGAGCTGACCAAAGCTAAATTAAATTGGGAAAATGAGGTTTGGAGTGATCTGGTGAAAGGAGTTAGAGCAGGGGACAATATGACCTTTTGGGGTATTATTGCCCATGGAAGTCATCATGCTGACCCGCAGGTCAACTACCAACTGCAACCCCTGATGTGGGGTGAGCACTTTCAGAGTTTATATTTAGATCAGGAAATGCTCTGAGGTGAAGTAACAAAAGAGAGGTCCATAAAATTTAACAAACAAACACCACCTCTTGAAATATCCCTCGAAGAATCTCTTTGGCACATTGAAGTCCATAGTTCCAGGAAAGGCCCCTGTTCCTGGTTGCATCCCCGGGTATGCTTCTGAGACACTCAATTGGGCCCATACCTCAATTTGCTTTGTCAGTCCTTCCTACAAGTTGGGCCTATGCCAAAATCTTAGCAGAGTGCTGAAATTGTCCCTATACTCAAGGAGGGCTGTAGGGATGGTCCTTAAAACCACAGGCCCATCAGTCTGAGTGATGAACAGTAGAAAATGTTGTGTCACCACCTATTGGAGAAATTGTCTGAGTTGGCCTCAGAAAATCATCATTTGGCAGAGCTCCAAGAAGGCTTTCACCAAAAGACTAGCAGAATTGACCAAATATTTTGTTTGTTGTGCAATTAGAAAACTGCTGTGTTGGAGAAGGGCCATTTCTATGTTGTCTTTGCTGACCTAAAATCAGCTTTTTATTTGGTTACTCACCACAAACTATGGGGTGTTTTAGGTTACATGGGGACAACACCATATCAGTTCTAATAAGACTCTATGAAACTAATTATGTTTGTGTCAGATTTGGCAACAGGGGTGAGCTCTCTGACATTTTTAGGATTGAGAAGGGATTCCGTCAGGGCTCGGTTCTAGCCCGACTCTCTTTCCATTATACTTAAATGACTTAGTCCAATTTTTAGACTTCACTGATAATGACAGCTTAAAATCGGGTGCTCCTAAAATTCCCCCGGTCTTGTTTGCAGATGACATGCTCCTTATCGCTGTAACCCCTGTAGGGCTACAGGCTATAGTTGACCATTCTTTAACTTTCTGTACCATAAGGGGGCTTCACCTAAATATCAGTAAGAGTAAGGGCCTCATTTACAAGATTCTGACGCATTGCATCTGATGTGTCAGATTCCTTGCGCTGCCCTACGACTGTCTAATGACGCCATGGATGCACTGTATTTACAACATGGAGCTCCATGGCGCAAGTTTTCACAGATGCGTCAGAAATTCTGATGCATCTGTGGTGCTAAACTCATGCACTGCTGGACTAGCGTTAAAAAAAAAAAAATGACGCTACTCCAGCAGTGGCAGAAGGTCCCCCTTGAGAAAAATCCTGCGTCAGTCTTATGCCTGCTCTGAGTAGGCAGTAAAATTCTGACGTAGAGAAGTGCCAGAATAACGCAGTGAATTGTTGTAAATTTCACTTCATCAGTTCTACGCCTACCATGCATACATTATACCTGGTGCAGGTTTAATGGGACACAAGCTTTACAAACTGATGCAGTGGGGCCAATGCATCAGTTTGTAAATGTGGAGCAGTGGAGAGCACTTCTTGCACCATTGTTGCATAAAAAAAATGATGCAACAGTGGCACAAAGGCTTTGTAAATGAGGCCCTAAGTTCATGAAATGTAGACCTTGCAAAGATCTGAAAAGAAAGTACTTCTCGCTTAACTACAAGATTTTGTCTACTTAGGAGTTAGATTGTCCAATAAACGTAACTGTTTGCTGCAAATTAGTAAGAGTGTGTTAAAGCTGAGGCAAGAATCAGAGGTTGTCATCAAGCTAGCAAAGAAGACTAAGGCCCTCATTACAATACTGGCGGTCGGTGTTAAAGCGGCGGTAATACCGTCAACAGGCCGGCAGTAAAAAAATGGAATTACGACCATGACGGAAACCGCCAACACAGACAGCCACTTTAACACTCCGACCGCCACGGTGGTAGAAACAAACACCGCGACGGTAACCACCAACAGACAGGCGGAACACAATGTACCGCCCACTGTATTACAACAGACCTATCTGCCACCTTTTCCGGGGCGGTCCCAACGCCATCAAAAGCACGGCGGAAACAGTCTTTGGAACGGAAACCACTCACCACTCGACACCCAACGAGGATCCAGGACGCCATGGAGCCCGAACTTCAGGTGCTACCAATGTTGGTTTACCTCCTCTTCTACCAGGAGCAGCAAAGACGGCGGCGACGACCACGGTGAGTACTGCACCTTGCACACCGGGGAGGGGGGGAGGAAAGAGAGAGTGACACACACACGCAACACACAACAACCCCACCCTCACCCACAACAACATACACACAAATACATACATCAACATTAAATTTACACCCCGTCACCCCCTGGAAGAACGCAAGGACAAAATGAAATGATTGTAATGAGTGTAATCATCGAAAATTCAGATATGGTAACAGCTCTGTAACAGATCATTATAAACAAATATGTACAGCAACAATACAATTCCGGATAGTGTTCGAATCATTGTCCATGGACCAGTGGTCCCAAAATGCATGGGCGAAGCCCACACATGATACCTGACTCGAAATGGAGAGAACACCGCTGGGGCATTAGCTTGAAAGTAAACAGGCACCTCAGGGGGAAGGGGAGGGGGTCACCTCAGCCGGTTGAAGGGACGACGCCACTGCTCCACGAGGGTGCTCCATGCCCACTTATTGGTCTTGGGGAGTGCAAAGCCACAGTCTCTCAAGTCTCCCAAGTGGGTGGTCTGCCCACTGATCGGTCCTGGGGAGTGCAAAGCCACAGTCTCTCAAGTTGGTGACATGTTCCACTGGTTCTGGAGGGTGCTTTGTGCCCAGAGTGTTTCAACCTGCCAAGGACTGTGTTAGTGGTTGCTTTTCTCCACTGGTTCTGGAGGGGGCTTTGTGCCCAGAGTGCTTCATCCTGCCAAGGACTGTGTTAGTGGATGCTTTTCTCCACTGGTTCTGGAGGGGGCTTTGTGCCCAGAGTGCTTCATGCTGCCAAGGACTGTGTTAGTTGATGCTTTTCTCCACTGGTTCTGGAGGGGGCTTGGTGCCCAGAGTGCTGCACATGCAGTGTGGCAGGTCCCATTCCCTCACCTGGGTGTGTGTGCCACGAGATTGCCTGGGAACAGGTAGCATGCTACTCCATGGAGTCAGAGACACACTCCACCCTGCTGCGATTTTGCCTGCCACCTGCTGGTACTAACATTGCTGGGTGTGGTGCGTAATGTTCGCTTTGCAGGGTCCAGAACGTCTTCTGCAGCCTCGGAAGGCTGTCCACTAGGAATGTTGTCCATGTCGGCTGTGGTGGCACTGTCTGTGCACATCTCGGGGCTGGTGGCGGTGGTTGTGGCGGTGTCTGTGGCGGAGATGATGCCGGTGGTGCCTGTGGTGGTACCTGTGGAGGGAGAGAGCAGGACGTCTCCTGAAGCCTCGGATGGCTGCCCACTGGGGATGATGCTGGGGACTGTTGCTGAGGCAGCAGACGTGCAGGTGGCGGTGCAGATGGCAGTGTCCCCCGCTGTACAGGTTGCTGTTCTGTTTGCCAGAAGGGGTGACACCAGTCCCTCAGCCGGAGGCTCCGTGCCCTGTGTTGACTTCCCCTTAGCCTTGTGTCCCTTCCCCACCTTGGATGTCACTGCTGGACCCTTGGCACTGTCCCCTTTAGGCTTGGATGAGGCCTTGCTGGGTGGTTGGTGCGGCTTTTCTCTAAGGCATGTGGGCCCCTTTTTCACCTTGGCAGGTTGCGGAAAGGGCTGATCCTTGGTCTCGTTAGGTGGCACACTTGCAGCCCTGATGGCTGCCACCCATGATGTTTCTGGACTTGCTGAGACCACAGTGCTGGAGGATTTGGTGGCTGAGGTGCTGGGCTGGGACCTGGACATCCTGGCCCTAGGGGAAGGACAGGGGGGAGGTGTAGGGAATTTTTTTTTAGACACACTGGGATGGGAAGATGGAGTGGGTTTGGGAGTGGAGGAAGAGGCAGTGGTTGTAGGAGGTGTACGCCTGCTGAATTTGTGTGAAGGTGCATGGGCCAGAGGTTGTTGTGAGGTGGATGGCTGTTGGGTGGGTGTGTGCCTACGTTTGTGTACTTTGGGAGGAGGGCTCAGTGACACACTGGGAGAGGATGTGTGAATGGTAGTGGGGGTGGTGAGTGCATGTGAGTGGTGTGTGGTGATGGGCGTGCTGGTGATGGAGGCAGTGGCTGAGGATGTAGTGCATGCAGGTATGAGTGGTGACGAGACAGGGAGGGAGGAGGAGGATGTGGAGGAGGGGGACACAGTGGAGGCAGTGGATGTTGGTGTGTCTGCATGGGGATGGTGCTTGTGTGATTGCCTGTGGGATATGTGGAGCTTATGTTTGCCTGAGCCACTCTTGTGTGTTGATGAGTGTGCATGCTGGTCTGATGGTGTGCTTGGGATAGGCTGAGGTACAGGGGATTGGGTCTGGGTGGAGGAAGTTGGAGGGGGGAGGCTGGACACAGGGGCAATGGCTTCCATCAGTGCTGAGGCCAGAGCCTGAAATGCTCTCTGTTGGGCTGCCTGCCCAGAATGAATGCCCTCCAGGTATCCATTTGTTTGTTGCAAATGCCTCTCTACTCCCTGGATGGCATTCACAATGGTAGATTACCCAACAGTGAGGGATCTCAGGAGGTCAATAGCCTCCTCACTGAGGGCAGCAGGACTGACTGGGGCAGGGCCTGAGGCTCCTGGGGCAAAGGAGATGCCCACCTTCCTGGGTGAGCGGGCACGGGACACACGCTGAGGAGCTGCTGGGAGGGCGGTGCTGGCAGGGGTGTGTGGCACCTGTACCTGTTGATGCGGTGGGCACTGAGTCGCCCACCACCGCAAGGGAGCTCCCATCAGAGGGGGAGTCGCTGTCACTGCTGTCTGCTCTTGTCCCCACCGCGGAGCTCCACTTGCCCTCCATCCCACTGGTGGCTTCAGACTCTGTTGTTTCGCCCTCCAGGGCCAAATGGGTTGCAGCTCCCTCCTGCTCCGGTGCCAATGCTCCTCCGCCTGGTGATGCTATTGCACACAAGAACAGGGAGACCACAAAAAGGGGGAGAGAAGACAGAAGAAAGACGTGTTCAGTGCATGCAACACCACTACCATTGGCGGACACAACACACAGGGAGCGGCCCTCTGCACTACACCATGAACTGACAGTTCCTAGAAATTTCAGTGGACCATGGGATACGAGGCCTAAGACCAATTGTTGCACACCTGGAAGTCACAGGAGCCTGACTAGGTGTAGATGGCTCTTACCACTGGTGGGTTTTTGGTGCCACATGGCCTGCCTCACAAGGGACCTTGCCTACCAAGTTCGCCCTGGCCTAGGGGAACCCACTGCCCACCTCCCCCACCCAGACACCTCGTAATGCGCACAGAGTCAGCTGATTGAGAGTGTACTCACCCCCTTGTGGCTGCTGTGATGCCCTAAAGCGCCTATCTAACCCCGGATAGGCCACACCAGGATCTGGAACATCAGAGGGGTCATGGTGCGACTGGCACCCCTCCCACGTTGGGAGGCCATCCCCAGCTGGGCCTCCGCCATCTTCTTGCTCCAGCGGCGCAGGTCTTCCCATCTTTTCCGGCAGTCGGCGCTCCGTCTGTGGTAGACCCCAGGGTCTGGACGTCCTTGGTGATGGCACGCCAAATACCCTTCTTCTGGTGGGCGCTGACCTAGAGGAATGGTACAGGGGGAAAGGAAATTACTTACCCGTCTGGACCATCATACTCATTGCCCCCCAGTTTCCACCCTTGCCCTGATGCACATCCACTCCCCAATCGCACATGCAGGCCTCAGCCCTCCATGTATCTTCCATCCACACTCAAAACAGGCATTGCCCATGCAGCATGCTCACAGTGTACTCACCTGTTTGTCTGGAGGACCGTACAGTTGCGTGTACTGGGGGAGGACCCCATCCACTAGTTTCTCCAACTCCTCCGAAGTGAAGGCAGGGGCCCTTTCCCAAGACACATGAGCCATCGTCGCTTCCAGACACGGGTCACAGCAGCACTTGCAGTGTAGGTCCTCTCCTGCTGAAGGTCAGGTATCAAGTGAGTGAACAGAAAGAAAATGTCAGTCACGTCCGCGGCGGTGCGTACCGTCACCGCCGGCGTACATCGTCATTGGCTCCTGGGACCCATAGGGCCCAATGTTAACCAATGCAGAATTGCGCCACGGTCTTCGACCGCCCACTGCAACGATGTAGAACGCCAGCGCAGTTACCTCATATACCCTTGTCCCACCTTACAGGTCAGGCAGCCGCCATTTCAGGAGGCCACATGGGATGGATGTTAACTGCTTTACACCTATCTAGGTGGGGAATATAGACAGATACTGGCACATTGCGGATTAATAACATTTCTGCAAATAACACATTGTGATACCTCAGTGTCTCTGCTCGCTGTTCTCCTCCATGGGGCACGTCCGCTGGGGCAGGTGATGAGATGGCGGCATCCTCCGGTGTACAGACCCCTGGTGGACCTGTCGACAATGGAAGAGAGATACATCCTAGTTACATACAGACTTGATTGTGCAACAATCCAGGAACTGTGTGCCCATTTGGAGCCGGAGCTGTTGTCAGCTATCCGCCATCCCACAGCAATCACCCCTCTAGTGCAGATCCTGTCTGTACTCCATTTCCTGGCTAGTGGGCCTTTTCAAACAACAGTGGCCATGGCATCAGGGATGTCCCAGCCAATGTTCTCTAACTTGTTGTCCAGAGTGTTGTCTGCTCTGCTGAAACACATGCGCTGCTACATCGTGTTCCCTCAGGTGGAGGATTTGACCTCAGTGAAAGTTGACTTTATGCCCTGGGACATATTCCCAACATCATTGGTGCCATTGATGGTACACATGTGGCATTTGTACCCCCCGCAGTAATGAACAGGTGTACAGAAACCGGAAGAGCTACTATTCTATGAATGTGCAGATGGTGTGTTTGGCAGCCCAGTACATCTCCCATGTGAATGCCAAGTATCCTGGCTCCGTCCATGATGCTTACATTTTGAGGAATAGCAGCATCCCTTATGTGATGGGGCAACTCCAGAGGCACCGTGTGTGGCTAATAGGTAAGCCTAAAGTCCCCACACAGTTTCATTTGCTGTCTGGGTATGGGGCTGTCCCTAAGAGTTAGTGTGTGTCTAACAGTTGTCCCTCAACATTTGCAGGTGACTCTGGCTACCCCAACCTGTCATGGCTACTGACCCCAGTGAGGAATCCCAAGACAAGGGCAGGGGAACCCTATAATGAGGCACATGGGCGAACTAGGAGGGTGATTGAACTCACCTTCGGCCTCCTGAAGGCCAGATTCCGGTGCCTCCATCTGACAGGTGGCTCCCTATACTGCTCACTGAGGAAGGTGTGCCAGATAATCGTGGCCTGCTGTATGCTGTACAACTTGGCTTTGCGGCGCCAGGTGCCTTTTCTGCAGGAGGATGGGCCAGATGGTGGTCTTGTGGCAGCTGTGAAGCCTGTGAACAGTGAAGAAGAGGAGGCAGAAGAAGAGGATATCGACAACCGAACCAACATCATCATGCAATACTTCCAGTGAGATATAGGTAAGAAGATGTCACTGCTTCTCACATCTCATACTATTGTTTGAGCTAGCATAAGTCTGTCATTTTGATTTAGTGTATGGACCCTGACTTGTCACTTTTACTTTCCATTTCACAGATCTGGGTTCCCCCTTTGTGCCCTCTGCTATGTTTACTGCTGTCCTACAGCTGTGTTACATTGGTATGTGAACAAGTAATTGACATTGCTATATTCCATAGTTATTGCAATTACACATTTGTGAAAGCACAGACTGACTCCAGATTGTTTTGTGATTGAAGTGTGTTTATTCCTGTGCTAATAAGTGGAGGGGGTTGTAAAATGGGCTGGGGGGATGGTGGAGGAATGTCCATGGCAAAGTCCAGTCTATTTGTTTTACACGTGCACTGTCCAAAGGGGCATAGGAAGTGGAGCACTGGCAGTTTAAGGATGGACAGGGTGACATAGTGGGACAGAAGGGTGACATTCAGGGGGTCCCATTTCCTGGCGGGGGTTTTGGCAATGTTCTCTGTCTTGTTCCTGGATCTCAGGGACCGTTTGCAGGGTGGTTCTCCAACTGCAGGGGGTGGGGTGCTGGTATCCTGTTGTTCCTGTGGCAGTGCCTCCTGTCACCTAGCACCAGCGGAGGTGGAGGGCTGTTCATCGTCCAGGCTAGTGTCAGGGCCCCCTTGTTGTGCCACTGTGTCCCTCCTGGTGTTGACAAGGTCTGCCAGCACCCCTGCAATGGTGACCAGGGTAGTGTTAATGGACTTCAAGTCCTCCCTGATCCCCAGGTAGTGTTCCTCCTGCAGCCGCTGGGTCTCCTGAAACTTGGCCAGTGCCGTTGCCATCGTCTCCTGGGAATGATGGTAAGCTCCAATGATGTTGGAGAGTGCCTTGTGGAGTGTCGGTTCCCTGGGCCTGTCCTCCCCCTGTCGCACAGCAGTCCTCCCAGTTTCCCTGTTATCCTGTGCCTCTGTCCCCTGAACCGTGTGCCCACTGCCACTGCCCCCAGGTCCCTGATTTTCTTGGGTTGGTGGGTTTGCCTGGGTTCCCTGTAGTGGTGGACACACTGCTGATTGACTTGTCCTGGGGACAGAGGGATGGGCCCGCTGGGTGGGTGCTGTGCTGGTGTTTCCTGAGGGGGGAGGCTCGGTGGTGGCTTGTGACAGTGTCAGGGGAAGTGACTGTCCCGAGGTCCAAGATGGGCCGGGCTGGTCATCTTGATCCAGTTGTGCAGAGCTGCTGTCATCACTGTGGGCCTGTAGTTTTTGTTAAGAACATTTTGAATAGGGATCTTTGCATTAGTATGGCCAACTCTACGATAGTCAATACTAGTACCATAGGAAATCTGCTTTAGATAAGTATGTTACTGCATTTGCCTGTTATAATAAATTTGTGAAGATTCATTGTACCACAAATGTATTTTTGTAATCTTCTATATTTCTTAACTCAGCACTGAAGGGCAAGAAGAGGGGAGCACAGAGGTGTGTCCGGGAAGAGCTGGGGAGGAGATGCTAACCACGAGCACCACTACTGAAAGCACTGCTCATCCCAGTAATTCCTATTCTGTATTATTATTTCCCTAACTTTTATCTCTGCCCACTATTATATACTACTTTCAATTTTGCATTGGTGTTATCTTTTTATACTGTATCTTTTTTTTGTCCAAATCTGCTATGCAGTTTTTCTTTAATTCCTGTTATCCCTGCATTATTTCTTTTTTTCTTATTTCATGTTTTTTTAGTAGCTGACTTTTTCCGTTCTATAACAGTCTAGTTCTATAATAGTCTGTAGACTTGTTCTGCTTTGTTGGTAATCTTTCCCTCTCCCCTATATATCTTGTGGTACTGTCAGACTAAGAATAGGTTGGTACTCTACTGTCAACTGTGAAGATTGCAGGCCCAAGTAAGCTAGAATTATAAATAAAATTTACCATGAACATTGGTGGAGAAGGCTTTCTTTTTCTTGCTCAGGCTCTAACAGTTAACCAGAAAGTGTCTATGGTCATGGACCAACCCCTCTCTACCCTCCAATATTGTGCTGTGTAATTCATGTATACAGTATACCAGCAGTTGCCATGACAGTGCAGCATGGCTGGAAAGCATGAGGACCCACTACATTTTCCTACCGACAGAATATGTCTTTCATTGACCATTATTATTCCACCCCTTCATTGCGCTTCAATGATTCAGAGTATTCGTTATCATGGGCTGTAGCTCTGCTCCTCCATTATGAAAGTTTTTGATTGACTTGACTCCCTGGCTTTTCTAACATTGTAAACCAACAAAATGCCCAGAGTGATATTTTGGATAGAAGATACTGCTGTGCTAACCGTGCTATAGTTATGTATTGTGGTTGTACTTTTTTAATTAAATGAAGGGGAGGCATATCGGGCATCTACAAATGTATAATGATTTTGCTAACCACACCGACCGCCAGTACTGCTGGCTCAAGTGCCGCTGCAGGAGGAGAGTCATTTGGAGCGGGAGAAGAGGCGGCAGGGATGGGTGGTGGTAAGTCACATTGCTTGCTTATTACTATTATACTCCCTAGCTACAAGGGCATCCTCATGACTCGTGATCGTGAAAACCCCTGTTTACCAGCTACAGCAGTGGTTGAGTTACTGCTTCTTCTATCTGATGCTCAGCAAAAGCTCACATAATGTACACTAAAAATTATGGCTTGAAACGAGAAATAACGTAACGTTAAAATAAAGGATGGGTGAAATGAGTGTAAGGAAAGGATGCATGGGTGGGTGAAAGGATGTGTGAGTGAGTATTAGGTAAATGAATATATGGGTGAAGAGATGACTAAAAGAAAGGGTGGATACTGAATAGATTGATCATCGATTGGAAATGTTAAATCATGGTGGCAATGGTGAATATAATAGGAAGAATGAAAGGATGATTGAATAATTGCTTGGATGAATAAACAAGTATGGTCTTTTGGAGAGGGGCTCACCAACTTCACTTTGTTTTATGGTCATCAAAGCTATGGTTCAAAGTGGGGATATTTAAATTTTTGTTCTAATCCCTTGACCCACTGTGTTTGTTAAGCGAGGCAGACATGTATCCCACCCATCATCATTCATCAACCTCCCCTCCCTGCCCATGGCATTTCACCACCCATGATCAAAATATACTATGGTTCAATTTGTGACTACAGTGTTGGCTGTGCAAGGTGCGTCTGCTTCAGTTAATGGGACATTTACAAAGTTGTCATTGCATTGCAAACTGAACACACAAGGTGTGTTTCTCTTCACCCACTTACTCATCTCTTAGTACGTCACCCCTTTCTCCTTTTCTGACTTCTGTCCCAGCCTACCAAAAACATTGAAAAATCAATTATTGGCATGTGCCACTTTTTTATGGTCATATGAAGTGATCCCAAAATATATTTCATGGTTTCCCTTAACATATTTATTTTACGCTTGTTCAGATTTTTCATTTTTGATTGTTTTTTTCTTTTACAATTACTGAAAAAGCCAAAGCTTAGGCACACGACAAATCGATGATCAGTGGCTCCCCTCTATTCTATAGCAAAAGCTCTACCTACCCATCTAAACCCTCTATCTTAGCCTGCTGTTGAGTAAGTCAAGTTTCCTTTCCTTACTGTCCAGCAAATTAATTTGTTGGAAATAATTTATGGTTGTGGGCGGGGCCAGTTAGAAAAGTGCGACTAAGTGCCTGATTTGATTTCAAGTTTCGCATAAGAGAACCTGTGACGAACATGCCAACTACAATCTATATAGCGTGTTCATTTCTCTGTAGTGCAGTGCATCATTTCCCCCACTGTCTATTTACAGCAGATAGGATAATAATGTCTGCATTTTATGCATGACATGTGTGATGTAGTATCTTATTATCTGCTTCTTTGGCGTCAGGATAGAAAGTGAAAGGCATTTGGAGAAGAGCAGGCCCTTTGGAATTAAAGATAGATAATAGTCAACTGCAGCTGCCCCAGCTGCAGACTGTAGCAAAGTACCTGAAGTGCTGGCTAGCCTGCCTCCATTCAATTAATTTAGCACAAAAACGTGTGCTCTACAGTGCATAATGCCTTACTCATTAAGGAGAGGCAATTTATTTTTATTTTTCTACTCAAAGTGACTGTTTAGCTACTGGAAAAACCTTTTAAAAAGAAAACAAAATCACTGTTTTTAACTCTTGTGTTATTCTTCCTTCATTCATTTCTGCCAGAGAGTCAGTGCTTTTTAAGTGAGCCATATGTCGGTAAAAAATTAAATTGGCCCTGTGACTATCCTAATCATAATCACATCAAATCCCAATGGCCCTGGAGGACCAGCAATTTACTGCTACTGTGCCACCCACTAACTTAATGTTTGAAAAAGTGTTTGCACAGAGCATTGCTTACAATTTTTCTTTTACTTTTTCTTGATGGTCCACCAGCACCACCCACCAGGCAGGAGATAGCGGCCCATCTGTGGGGCAGAGGCTGGAGTCGATTCAATCAGAATACCAGCAGCTGGTGGCCCTGGAAGGTGAAGAGACAGAGATAGCTACCTCTGACCTGGGCCACAGTTCAGCAAGCCAACCTCAGCCTCCCAGCCATTACATTACCAGTGCTGCCGCCAGCTGTCAGGGGCCCTGACTGCAACCTCTACCACTCTTGCCGACCTTCAGAGGACAGTGCTGTACCCTGTCCTGCAGTGGCTGGACTGCCTGAAGAGGCCAGTGGAGAGCCAGCTGGAGACGATCGAGTGGAGCCTAGATCAGCTCCAGATCCAAATCGACAATGCCCTCTTCTGAGCCCTTTTTAATTTTTTTGGGTTTTGCTGAAAGCGACTTGTTATGGGTGGAGAGGGTGGGAAGGGAGTTGGGACCAGGTTTTTTTGCACTTTGCACTTTTGCTGTGGACCTTTGTTTCCTTTGTTGTGGGCTTTCATTGGACTTTTAGGGACGGGGAAATTTTTAGGGGTAGAGGTGAGCCTGTAGTTGAGGGTTTGCACCTCAGTTTTCCTACTGCAGTGTTTTACCAAGGTGGCATCTTAAGGGGGTGGTAGTGGTAGTAGCAGGCTAGTGCATTAGCAGAGAAGGTACAAGGCACCCCTCCCACCTATTCAAACTCCAACAGCAAGATTAATCAAAGGGTTATTGTTAGACCTGACAGCCCTAGGGTGGTCACCCCTAGCTTTTTGCCTGCCTCCCTCCAATTTCTGGACACTGTTTTTGCTGGTTTTTAGACTCTGCACACTTTACCACTGCTAACCAGTGCTAAAGTGCATATGCTCTCTCCCTTTAAACAAGGTAACCTTGGATCACACCAAATTGGACTATTTGATTTACTTATAAGTCCCTAGTAGACTGTACTATATGTGCCTAGGGCCTGTAGATTAGATGTTACTAGTGGGCCTGCAGCACTGGTTGTGCCACCCACTTAAGTAGCCCCTCAACCTTGTCTCAGGCTTGCCATTGCAAGGCCTGTGTGTGCAGTTTTACTGTCACTTCCACTTGGCATTTAAAAGTACTTGCCAAGCCTAAAACTCCCCTTTTTCTACATATAAGTCACCCCTAAGGTGTGTCCTAGGTAACCCCTAGAGCACTACTATGAGGCCTGCTCCATTCATAGGCTAACATTGGGGCTGCCCTCATACATTGTTGAAGTGGTAGCTGCTGATCTGAAAGGAATAGGAAGGTCATATTTAGTATGGCCAGAATGGTAATACAAAATCCTGATGACTGGTGAAGTTGGATTTAATATTACTATTACAGAAATGCCACTTTTAGAAGGTGAGCATTTCTCTGCACTTAAATCTTTCTGTGCCTTACAATCCACGTCTGGCTGGGTTTAGTTGAAAGCTCCTTGTGCATTCACTCAGACACACCCAAAACACAGGGTACTCAGCCTCACTTGCATACATCTGCATTTTGAATGGGTCTTCCTGGGCTAGGAGGGTGGAGGGCCTGCTCTCACACAAAGGACTGCCACACCCCCTACTGGGACCCTGGCAGACAGGATTGAAATGAAAGGGGACCTGGTGCACTTCTAAGCCACTCTTTCAAGTCTCCCCCACCTCAAAGGCACATTTGGGTGTAAAAATAGGGCCTCTGCCCTACCACCTCAGACAATTCCTGGAGAAGAAACTTGTAACCAGAACCTGCATCCTGCCAAGAGGAACTGCCTGGCTGCCCAAAGGACTCACCTGACTGCTTTCTGTGAAGGACTGCTGCCTTGCTGTTGCCCTGATGCCTTGCTGTTCCCTGGCTGAGGTGAAGAAGTGCTCTCCAAGGGCTTGGAAAGAGCTTGTCTCCTGTTCCCTGAAGTCTCTGGACCAAAAAGACTTCTCTCTTGCAACTGGACTCCTTGTGCGGTGAAAATTCGATGCACAGCTTGCTAAAAACGACGCACAGCCTGTTCCGCAGTGAAAAATACACCTCATGCTGAACCGGGACGCCGCCACTCGACTTTGCAAGGAAAAGATCGACGCAGCACCTGCGGTGCGACCGGAACTTCGATGTACAGCCCACCAGATCGACGCACAGCCGACCTAGGATGACGCTGCCCGACATCCAGAGGGGAAATCGACACAGCGCCTGCCGTGAGGGAGAAATATCCCTGCATCACCCACCGGAACAACACAGAGCTGGTCAAAAAGCCCAGGATTCCACGCACACACCCCGGGGTGTCTGAAAACCCCGCAACCCGAAGAGGATCTATGACCGAGCACCGGAAATCGACACCCAGCCGTCCCTGCGTGGAAACTAAACAATGCATCGACTGTGTGCGGCCTGAGAAATCGACGCATCTCCCTTTGCTTCCACACTTCTCCTCCTCTGGGGCCCTTTGCAGAGATTTTTCACTCAAACCAGGTACTTTGTGCTTGAAAGAGACTTTGTTTGCCTTTAAAAGACATAAGAAACTCTATATCACTTTTAAGTCATATCTTTACTTTCTCTTATTGCATCTTTGATCGTTTTTGACCTGCAAAATATCCAGATAAATATTATATATTTTTATAAACACTGTGTGGTGTATTTTTGTGGTGCTATATGGTGTTATTGTATGATTTATTGCACAAATACTTTACACATTGCCTTCTAAGTTAAGCCTGACTGCTCAGTGCCAAGCTACCAGAGGGTGGGCACAGAATAATTTGGATTGTGTGTGACTTACCCTGACTAGAGTGAGAGTCCTTGCTTGGACAGGGGGTAACCTGGCTGCCAAACAAATACCCCCATTTCTAACAGGTATCCATCGCTGTCAACTATATTAAAAGAAAACAGAGAGTTAGTGGGTCATACATTATATCATAGCTTTAGGAAGACTGAGACCAGACTACCACAATGACAGTATTTGACACACAACATAGAAGACCTGAAATTATAATAAAATCTAGCAATATCAACTTCTTCTGAGCATTAGGAGCTAGTATTTAGTGGAAACTAAACTTAGGAAATGAAGCCCTTGATTCAAGAGAAGAGGACTCAGAGTCAGGAATGGTTGGCCAATGTTAAGGGTTTATGCAACACAAGGCCTGTAGGATGAAGTTGATGGGGCCGGTGTGGAATATTGCTCAGGTAATAAAAGGTCAAACAGTGAGTTGGTATTGCTTTCACTACATTTGCCCAAACAAGTGTGTGATCCATTTATGTTGTAAAATTAGATCACACCTCAATAATTCACAAAGCCCAGGAGAAGAGGGTTAGGGGTTCGATGAATAGATGGGAAAGGGAATGTTGGGAAAGGTGTGACAAAGACAAACACTGCACACAAGAAACCATAACAATATTCATTGGGGCACTGAGCAGCACACCATCATCAATCTGTTGTGGAAGGAAACGATGGAGGGATAAATATGAAATAGTTCAGTTAAATGCACTGTAAGCATTCCTTCTCCCCAAGAGAGACCCAAGATAGTATTTCTTCAAATGTTATGTCTCCTAGGTTTGAAAAATACAAATTATGGAGGATTGAAGTTAACCAACGCAGTCCTAAAAATCATGATTGTTAAAAGGAAAATTATACTGTATTGCAAAATTGCGTGGTGCATCTCCATTCTTCTTGAAATGTCTGTCATTCTTGGGTGCCTCACTGAGCCTGTCCATTAGGTAAGCTGGAGTGTTGAGTTTTCACCACGTTTTGTTTGTGCAGGAGAGGACTAGGAAAATCCATGCATATTGAAAATCAGAAGCTCTGTTACAGGGCAAAGGAAAATGACAAAAGGAAGCAAGGTAAGCTTCATGAGGAGTCAGGACTGTACCAAGAAGACTCAAAGGCAGATAGGAACATAAAGAGGAGTTCCATGTTTGAGCCAGCAGTGTAGTAAACACACACTCAGCAGCATTTCCCAAATCAACAAACCTCTCTGCACTCCACAGAGCTGAGTGAGAACTTTGCTATCATCATGGTTTCTCTTTGCAGTCAGTAGCTTTCTCTTTCTAGCTTTTGGGGTAATTCCCCCCTGAGTCCTTCCATTCTCCTCCTCCTGATTCTGAGTAACTCCACCCCAGCCCCAAACTGACCAAGGTAGACCTGTGTAGTTCACTGCTATTAAACAACAAATAAAAAAGAGAATTCAAGTATTTTGTGTTGATTTGATTTTGGTAACTAAAGTGACTGGTCTGGTCGATCAGAACCAGAAAAAGGAGTGGAGCTTACAGGTAAATTTCACTAATTATCAAAGTGCAATTACTTTCAGGAGCAAATGATCACCCATCAGCCCCCAAACATTGCAAATAATCAAAATCAAGTTTACAAATATGTTGAACTCTCTCACTCGCTGTCAGCCACCACGTACATCATCAATCATCACTCACAATCACTCAATATTTCACCACTCATTGGTGCACTAGTTAGTAGTTACCTCTTCCAATGCAAGCATGGTGGTCTATACAAAGGAATATTTCCTCTTTGATGGTAGTAACACATTAGAATTTTGCACCAACACTGACAGTATTTAAACGAATGATCTTCTGGGGCAACCCTGCTAGGTGATATAAAAAAGATAGGCAATGGCACGTGAGGAAGGCAGGCATTGTCTTCAATTTTCTGAAGGGAATGTGGGGGCTGCTTCATTACACATTGGTCCAACTCTAGTATGGACCTATGTGTAACTAAAAAATGGTGGGGCGGCATAAATCTGACACTAACACATTGTTCCACTAGCTATTTGTTTTGCAATGAAAGAAAGAAAAAAAGTTCAATGAGAAATAATAACATGTTTCTATGTTGGCACTGGAAGTAGCGTGCATCCTCAAATTCAGGTGGTTCTCCCAGAAGTTGGTCAGCAAACACACTTGATTCTGACCAATCATCCTCTTCCTCCTCTTCCTGTGGAGTTTCGAGAATGGTGTAATCAGGTGGTAAAAAGCCGGTTCATTTTGATCATGGTGAATCTCTCCATGTTTTGAGGCAAGAGACTGTTCCTTCTCACTGTAACAGCTGTGCCAGCTCCACTGAACACACTTTCAGCAGACACATTGGCTACAGGGCAAGTCAGATCCTTCACTGCAAGCCTGCTGAGCTATGGCCATTGGTGCATCTTCCCATACCAATACACCAATGGGTTTTGTTCCACATACTCCTCTTTCGGGTCATCCAGATACTTCTGGAACATATTCTGAAGTGTCATTAGTGTTGCCACATTCTCGACTTCATTTGCCTTCACCTCTGCACTGGTGTTATACCTGCCAGTAGAAACTTAGCCAATGCAGAGACTGGGTCTGATTCTTCCAATTCTGTGATTGCTGGTGTTCTTGTTGCTGGTGTTGGCTGCTGTGAGACAAGGCTGCCCTCTCTGGAAGTAAAAGGTGGCACCCCAAAACTGCAGAGTGGGAGTCTAAGTTCCAGATGTTCTTCTTCCAGCTCTCTGGCTTGCTCAACAATCCACTTTTTGTATTTTGAAACATCCCCTTCAGAAAAAGAAATGAAAGTGAGAAGATGTTTTGTTGTTGCATGGATCAAGTAGGGTGGTACAGATGTACTCTTTGGATGAGATAATGTCATTTTGAAGCCTTGCATAAAGAGTCAAGCTATAGCTTGGACTCTCAAACAAGGCATGCACTTCTGGGTTTTCATTGACACCTCCGAGTGCAAACCTTTCAGACACCTTCTTTAGCTGCTCCCATAGCAGATGCAACAGCGAGATAGCTTGAGCCATCATACTGTCTTGCTTGCTAAATTCCCTCATGTAAACTTCAAAATGGAGCTGCATCTGTGTCAGGCATTTGACTAGGCCCCATTTGTCCACATCCATGGTCATAGCTTTTCCAACTGCATCCTGTCCTCTTTGAATTATATAATCATTGATCTGTCTGTACTGCTCAAACAGATATTTCAACATATAATAAGTTGAGTTCCAACGTGTTGGCACCTCCTGTATCAGGGATTAACTGGTTCTCTGTTAGCACACTGAATATTCTGCAACTGCTTCCAGGCTTTAAAACAGTGGCTTAAAAAATGAGTGCAGAATTGTCGGCAGGTGGTCAGTATGTTGCAGACTATGGCCCGAATACAGCAACACTTTTCTTGCATCATGTGTACACTGTATTTAATATGCAGCGCACCATGGCACAGGGTAGGGGCAATAGAGGCAACATCTTTTATGTGATTGATGCACTGTGCAGTATTAGTGCCAAAATGATGGCACTAATCCAGCAGAGCACATATGGGCCCTTTGAAAACAATGGTATAACCCCTTTTATCGTATGCTCTTGGCAAGCATTAAAATGGCACTAAAAATAATGCAGTGGATCTCTTAGATTCCACTGCACCATTTGTGTGGATCCCTAATGGGGGAATGGCCCATTGCATACAACATGCCTGGCGCAGGCATAATGTGGCACAAGAGGTTAAAAAGTGGTGCAAAGCATGCATTGCTCCACTTTGTAAATATGGCACAGCAAATATGGCCTTGTTGGGCCACATTAGCGTCATACAAAATTATGATAATGTGGTGCAAGGAGGTTCTAGGTCCTCTTAAATCTGGGCCCGTGTCTTCTTTTTTTAGGAAGTCTTGCGCAACCAGGTTGATGCAGTGCGCCAATCACAGGACCCTGAAATAGCCACCCTTTGCCATTGGCCTTGACTATGTTACTGTCATTGTCTGTGGAACCAAATCCAATTTAGAGACCTCTGTGTCACAGCCATTCAGACACCTTGCTAATAAATTCGTCCAAGATGTTTGCAGCTGTGTGTGATTTCTCCCTCGGCAAACATGGCTACTATTGCATGCAGCCGAACGCTCTTAAAAATTTCTTAAGGGCCAAGCCCTGTAGAAGGCCTTTTCTTTAGCCCCACAAAAGAGATCCAGTGTACAGTGATGCACATGTAATCAGTACCTGACAGCTAGTCCACATATTTTTTGGGGCCACTGGCGCAGGGGACTTTTAAAAAGTAAGTGGTGGTAGACTCATGTGTGTCATGATAAAGTTTCCATATGCTGTTGTGTCTTTGTCTGACTCTGAGTCTTCCTGTATCATTGTGAGGTTGCTGAGGCGCATGATTCTGGTGACCTGCCAGGCACAGAGTTGCTTTGTGTGAGGATGTCACTCTCTTCTTCTTCACCTTGCTCCATGATTTGACCAGTTATAGCTGATGTTTTCTGGCTCTCCTCACCTTCACCACCCCAAGACTGTTCAGCTCATTTTTTAAGGTGCTCCTCCTTCCTGATCGCTTGATGTTTTTTCATGTGGGTCTCCAGTACCATAATATGAACCAGGCTTATCTTGAGGAGCACCCACGTGGCAAATGGAGCATATTGCAATGTTTTCCTCCTGTTTGCTAAGTCCCAAACTGGGGAGGAATCCTTTCCTAATAGTCCACTGCCAATGACGGAAGAATAACTGGAGGTAGGCAGGTGTGTTGATTGCCTCTCTGTAGTGCTTATGTCTACTGAGGTAGGGGTTAAGCTACGGCCTTCCAAATACAGGAACTTACCGGGCTACCTGTGCCGTATCTCTCAGAGTAGGTTGGATAGTAATGCCAGACTCGTCTGTGCCAGCTTTCACAATGACTAGCTCATCATTGTTATCCTCCTTATCATCCCCTTCCATTATTCTAAGGCATTCCAGAACTTTTCTTTCCCCTTGTCCCTCCTGGCATATCCCTGTCTCTGACAGGGCCCACTCCATGTCTCTATCACCATCATCAGAAGTGATGCTTTGAGAAAATGTAGTGTAGTTCCCTTCGCTTTTCTTGCTGGAGATAGGGGAGTCATTGAGTCTAAAATAGGAGGTTCTTGCTTGGCAGGAAGCTTGACCTCCTGTTCTGCTCCAACTTCAGGAAGATCTACTATTTCTGGCTGTAGCTCCTGTCCACTTTACTCTGTTTCCTGAAACAACTGGGTACTACTTTGCAAAAGGGATAAATCAAATTCAGAGTCACTGCTTGTTGGCTTCGCCATGATTGCAGTGGCTGCATCACTGACAGACATGGTCTTGCTCTTAGTTTAGAATGGTGCTATTGATGCGGAAGTGCAGCTCCCAGGTTCCTCCTCGGGGGCCGGTGTGGTAGACACACACCTCCTAAAAAAAGGTTGCGGTTGGCACATCACTATTGGAGAGATACTTCTTCTCACTGACCACTTTCTTTGGAGCAACTTTCTTTGGGACCAACTTAAAGCTCTCATTTGGGTTGGCAATAGCACTAAGCTGCACACAGAGAAAAGATTGCAGGACTGAAAGCACTGTACAGTTCTTCTCTTTGACAGTACTGTGGGTGATGTGATGCCTCTTCTCTTGTGTACCCGAAAGCATTCAAGCAAGAAAAACACGTAATTATTGAATGTGGAATTGTTGCAGGTTGAAAATAGTACTGAGAAATGCAATCTTAGTGCTGATGGTTACATATGTATTATACTTATTTAATCAAACATTGTAAAGGCAAACTGCATCATAAAAAATTACATTTCAAATCAGAAAGCACAACAGACAGATCTAGCTCTTTGCTTTAGCTCTATGTGTTTTAAAGGAGACACCTGTGGAAGTCAAAGAGAAGTGCATGGGTAAATGGAATAATCCTTTAAAACCTATAGCCACAAGGTGGTCAAGCGTGAAATGGATGAATCAATAAAAAAAAGGAATTGTGCTGTTGATGTATTTGCAGTGCACCTTAGCCAGTGTGCCCAGGAGGAAATGGAATTATTATATAGCTAAACAAACCAAATGCTGTAGCGCGGCTGTGAGCCGCTGGTGGACAGATGGATGAATGGGTGGATCAAGGCAAAATGCTGAATTAAATAAATTTAAAAAATAAAAAATTAAAAAAAAATAAAAATCAAAAAACAAAAAATAAAGTGTAATAAAAAAATTAAACAAAAACAACAAAATAAATTTACAAAATAAAAATAATATTTGAAAATAAAAAACAAAAACTAAGATTAAAGAATAGAAAATTGAAATAAAAAATAAAATAAACAAATAGAAAATAACATTATAAAATTAAGGAAAAATAAAAAATGAAAATGAAAAATTGTAATATAAACTGAAATTAAACAGTGATAAGTATTAGCCAATGTTGGTATGGGAGGACAAGAAAAAAAAAACTATTGTGAAGACATGTGATCATCACCTACAGGCTTGACCGTGCCACAATCCAGGAACTGTGTACCCAGCTGGAGCCAGACCTGATGTCAGCTATCCGCCATCCCACAGGAATCCCCCCTCAAGTGCAGGTGCTGTCAGTGCTCCATTTCCTTGCAAGTGGGTCATTTCAAACAAAAGTGGCCATACCATAAGGGATGTCCCAGCCTATTTTTTCCAACGTATTGTCCAGAGTGTTGTCTGCCCTGCTGAAACACATGCGGAGCTATATCGTTTTCCCTCAGGTGGAGGATTTGCCTACAGTGAAAGGTGAATTCTATGCCCTGGGACATATCCCCAACATCATAGGTGCCATTGATGGGACACATGTGGCCTTGGTCCCCCTACGCAGGAGTGATACCGATAAGGTGAAGCCTTTACCCAAATTGTATCAATGTCTTCATTTGCCGAAGATGAGACTTTTTTTTCCACAACATGAAAAAAAAAGAAAAGCTTTTACATAATGAAATCCATTTCGGACAGGGTGGAAATTATAATTCCTTGTTGTCATGAAAATGTTTTGTTTCATTATTCACACAAATTCATGCTCACAAGAAACACCGTCTTCATAGGAGCAGTTAGTTATTGAGAGATCTCAGAAAATGACAAAAAATGTACTTCTCCTCGTATGCTGTCTTCTAGTCAGTGCTTAATTTGTGCTTGTTGTTTCCGGTGCTGAGCACCGGCATTTATTTGTGAGGGCCGGGGCTTATTCTTATGCCTCAGGCATTTGCTGCGAGCAAAATACATATATGGGAAAGATGGAAGAAGGAAAAACGAAAAAGCGTCATAAAGGGAGAAAGCAGAAAGTTGCAGGATGAGCTGAAGGGGCAGGGGTGGCCGTAAATGAATTGAAGAGGCTTAAGATGGCTACAGGATTATGCTGCCTCAGTATTCAGTGCTGGCAGATTTAATTACAGCAGCCTCATGTTTAAGAGAAGGGCTTTGAGCACCGGCACCTCTTTATCTACAAATTAAGCACTGCTTATAGTGAGTACAATTTACAATGCTGTTTGGCAGGAATCATGCCTGAAGGAAAGAGATGCTTCTTACCGTCCAAACATATAGTGGCAAAGGTGGTAAATGTGGAGTTAAGAATCAAAAATCTACATTTCCCTATATATACTTACCAAGAAGATGCGTTGGTAGTCGATCTTCTGGACACTATGGCCCATATTTATACTTTTGGACGCAAACCAGCACCGGTGCTGGTTTGCGTCAAACATTTTACTGCCGGCTAATGCCATTCCTACACGCCATGTGGGCGCCTTATTTAAGGAATGACGTTAGCCGGCGCTGCGGATTGGTCAGAGTAAAAAAAAAATGACTCAAACCAGGCAGCGCTGGCGTGGGGGAAAATGGGGGTCGTGCGTCAAAAAATGGGGCAAGTCAGGTTTGAGGCAAAAATCATGCCTCAAACCGGACTTGCGCCATTTTTTGACACACAACCCCCATTGAAATGACTCCTGTCTTAGCAAAGACAGGAGTCATGCCCCCTTGCCCAGTGGCCATGCCCAAGAGACTTCTGTCCCCTGGGCATGGTCATTGGGCACAGTGGCATGTAGGGGGGCCCAAATTAGGCCCCTCTATGCCACTTTAAAAAAAAAATACTTACCTCAACTTACCTGTACTTACATGGGATGGGTCTCCCCCATCCATGGGTGTCCTCCATGGGTGGGCAAGGGTGGCAGGGGGTGTCCCTGGGGGCAGGGAAGGGCACCTCTGGACTCTTTCCATGGTCAGAGACCATGGAAGTGAGCCCACAGGTCCCTTAACGCCTGCCCTGACCCAGGCATTAAAAAACGGCGCACATCAGGCTGTGGGCCGTTTTTTAAAGCGTGTCCCCTCCTGTGCGTCAAAATGACGCTGGAGTATAAATATAGCGCACAGGCCTTAAAGTCATTTTTTGGGCGGGAACGCCTACCTTGCATGCCATTAATGCAAGGCAGTTTCCCGCATCCCAAAAATGACACATATAGAGGAATTTTGACATCCACGGGCTCAGACGTGAAAGTTTAAATATGGTGCACGGTTTGCGCCGAATGTGCATCATTCGGCACAAACAGAGTATAAATATGCCCCTATGTGGCTCATATAAAAGCCCCTTGTTCAAACCTAACCTATGTTTTTTATGCTACATTGGCACCAACATTCCGCCACACAGCGCCTCATTAATGAATTGGTGCAGTGGTACCATTTCACCAGTTTGTAAACCCTTGAGCCACATTACACCTGCATCAGGTATATTGTATGCAAGGTAGGCGTCTCCCTCGAAAAGGGCCGCAGAAATGGCGCCATTTTGTGTCATTACAGCGTCACTTTTTCAGTGCCTGCTCAGGGCAGGTGTTAAAGTGATACTGTGCTGTTTTCAATGGGGCCCGCCCTGCATTGTTGGACTGGTGTCAGCATTTTGACGCTAGTCCAGCAATGTTACATTTTAGCGTCACAACTGCATCAGACTTCCTGATGCAGCTGTGGACACTGTGCACCATGGAGCACTGTATTTTTCAATACAGAACTCCCATTCGTCATTAGGGGGCCAAGGGTAGCACAAGAAAACTGGTGCGTCAGTCATGATGCACTAGTTTCATGTAATTGAGGCACTATTTTTGCAAATTGAACTATTCCATATTTTCACAAACAAAACCTTTTAAATTTCCAGTTGAGAACTGATAACATTTGGAAAAGATTCTCATTCCAAAGGTAGAATATTTTACCAGAACCAATCCAAATTCAGTCTAAGAGCATTCACTTTTTTGGTTGACCAGAGAGGTTGTCTATGAACATTTAAATGAAGCAAGATAGTTGCCTCATAAGTCTATTGTAGCTGAGGTTTAAGTTCTCATTCAAAGCCTAAAACTCCCTCATGCAAAACATACACCAGAGGCACCATGTGTATCACTGAAATGGTTAATTACATCAACATGGACACAATAGGGCCTCCCAGGACTCGACAGTGTCAACACAGATGCCCCTAGTGTGCCTCAGTGCACAACTAAATCAGCCTACGGCAGTTCTTAATATGAGTTGGTGCTTTCAGTTGTTTAGCACCAGCAAGTAATGACCACTACTGACACTTATGACTATCTGCCAGAAGGTGGCACTGTTTCTCTAATTTAGAGATGAGCACAACAGATGTTTATTTTTTTAATATACATTAAAAATGATTAATACCATTACCCAAGCCATTCTTTTAGCTTTGAGGGTCTGGAATAGTGTAAATTGTCACACTTGTCAGAGTGGGATGGGTAGTTCCTCTGCTGGTAATGTCATTGTCATCGCTGTGAGGCCCTTATTAATAATTTTTGATGCTGAACTGCGCTAACGCAGTTCAGCATCAAATATTTTACTGCCGGCAAGCATGATACCAAGGCGCCGGCCGGGCGTCATATTTATGGTATGACGCTAGCCGGCAGTAAGCCAGGTGCGGGAGGTGTAGGGGGAACAGGGGTTTTAGCGTCAGAGGATGACACTAATACAGGAAGGGCAAAAAAATGCCTCTGCCGAGACTAGCCTTATTTTTTTATGTTAAAACCTCATGGGTATGACTCCTGCCTCAGTTCAGACAGGAGACAAGCCCCCAGCCCAATGGCCATGCCCAGAGGAGTTATGTCCCCTGGGCATGGCCATTGGGCACAGTGCCATGTAGGGGGGGTCCAAGTTAGGCCCTCCTAGTGCACTTTGAAAAAAAGAAATACTTAACTGTTCTTCAATGGGATGGGTCCCCCCATCCTTAGGTGTCCTCCAGGTGTGGGTGTGTGTGGGTTGGGGTGTCCCTGGGGGCAGGGAAGGGCACCTGTGGGCTGTTTCCATGGTGTCTGACCTTGGAAAAAGGCCCACAGGTCACCTAACGCCTGCCCATACCCAGGCATTAAATAATGGTGCTAAGCAGGCTTAGCACCATTATTTAATGCCCTCTTCCTCCCGTGTGTGATTTTTGCACAGGAGGATAAATAAGGCGCTAGGGCCTTGGAGTCATTTTTTGCCCGAGAACGTCTACCTTACATCTCATTGCAAGGTAGATTTCCGCAGGCAAAAAATGACTTTAACTCCAATATTTTGCCGCTAGACATGTCTAGCACCAAAATATAGATATGGAGTTAAGTTTGCGCTGGCTCTGTGTAAAAAGAAAATGATGCAAATCCGGCATGCGACTTACCCTGCATCTGTGTTGTCTACAGGTAGTCTGCGCTGTCCTGTCCTTGAATCCCTTTGATGATCTTCTCAGGGATGACGGCTGCCACCATCTCCTCCATGTGGTCCCAGGCCTCCTGCGGTGCTGGACTCCGACCTCCAGTCTGCAGTGCTGCCTTCCTGTTCCTGGCCATCTTTTCCTTGGTCCTGCGCTTGCAGTCATGTCAGCGTTTCTTGCACTCGATCACTGTTCTCCGTACTTCTGCCACACTGTTTATTTTGTATAAATATGCCCCTAAGAGGCAAAGGGTGGTGCAACTGCAGCGTCCTCCTGAGGAGGGCCCTGGTATTATTTGTTTCCAAATTAAGAACTGGCTTAAGAATATAATATAGTGTTAACACTCAGGCCCATATTTATACTTTTTTGGAGATGCATTTGTGTCAATTTTTGACGAAAAAGTGACGCAAGCTTACAAAATACCATCATATTTTGTAAGTTTGCACCACTTTTGCGTCAAAAAATGACTCAAATGCGGCGCTAAAAAAGTATAAATATGGGTCTAGATGTCTGCAAGCCACAATAGCATATTTGGGTTTTTTCAGCATGCCATACATGGCAACACCGAACATCTCATCTATGTCTTCATGCCCTTCCTAACTACGACGGCTTTCCCTAACAGAACAAACAATCACAATTGCAGCAAGGACGATGAATATGTTTTCCTCCTAACTGCTGAAAGGAAACGCCATCGCCCTTGCTATTTTTACAGCGAAATGTAATTATTACAATGTGTCAACTATGTCAACGATTATAAGGTAGCAAGAGTAGTAAATAATTTGGCAACTGCTTTATCAATTTGCAAGTGCTGCAAGTCGTCGAACTAGCGAGACTCCAGGATATTTTTAATAAGCAAGTGATACACAATCGACCTTTCAAGCGCACGGCCCCACGGCACTGCCTTTCATTCCAGACAGCTGCTGCTGGTTTAGGCACTATTTCCATTGTAAATATGAGGAATGCAGGTCATTTAGCCGCTATTAAGTAATAATCTAGGGAAATCATCCACTTCCAAAAACTATAGTTTCTAACTCCGAGAACCTGGAAAACAATTAGAAGCCACCGGGTAGCTCTGTGCTTTACAACACTCACAGAGTAGATTAGAATTACTCTTTAAGAAGCAGAAAATGTTGTTGTTTTGTTTTTCACTCGCCAACTCATCTAACTTCGATCACTTGTATAACAAATACTTTTTAGTTTTAACCTACTGCTGTAGTAACATCAAATTAAAAAGTTTCAAAACAGTGTCAAATACAAGACTCAACAAATATAACCATGCTGTAATTGCACATAATCGACCAAAAGAAAAGTATGATGGTATGATGTGCTCCACAGGTATTCATGTCACTCAAGGATTGTTGGAAATGGCCTTTCTGCAGGGTCACCCCCAAACTTTTTGACTTCCTTCTCCTCTTTTTTTGACACTGTTTTTGCTGGCTTGAGGACTCTGCACACTTTACCACTGCTAATCAGTGCTAAAGTGCATATTTCTCTCCCTTTAAACATGGTAACATTGGCTCATACCCAATTGGCCTAATAATTTACTTGTAAGTCCCTAGTAAAGTGCACTACATGTGCGCAGGGCCTCTAAATTAAATGCTACTAGAGTGCCTGCAGCACTGAGTGTGCCATCCACATAAGTAGCCTCTTAACCATGTCTCAGGCCTGTCATTTCTAGGCCTGTGTGTGAAGTTTCACTGCCAAATCGACTTGGCATTTAAAAGTACTTGCCAAGCCTTAAACTCCCCTTTTTCTACATATCAGTCACCCTTAAGGTAGGCCCTAGGTAACCGATAGGGAAAGGTGCTATGTAAGAAAAAGGCAGGACATGAAAATGTGTGTTCTTTACGTACTGGTAGTGTAAAACTCCTAAATTCGTTTTACACTGCTTTGAGGCCTGCTCCTTTCATAGGCTAGCATTGGGGCATACCCTCACATACGCCTTGACAAACACAACATCTCCAACACAAAACTCACCCACCCTGCCCCCACCAACCAACCCCGCAACACACCAGCCCACAACCAGAACACACCCCGCAACAACACCCTCAAGCACCACACCAACGCCACCCACCACAACCACCTGAACTGCCTGCTACTCAACATCCGCTCCCTTCACAAACATGCCATAGAACTCTGGGACCTCATCACTACACACTCACCTGACATCGCCTTCCTCACAGAAACCTGGACCAACCTCTCCTCAGAACCCGACATAGCCATAGCCACCCCCAAGGGATACAAACTCCAACGCAAAGACCGCCTAAACAAGCCAGGCGGGGGAATCGCCATCCTACACAGAGACACCATCAAAGTCACCACCAGCTTCCAAGAAACTATCGACAACACTGAACACATGCACTTCCTCATCCACATCAACAACAACTCCACCCTCAGAGGTACAATAATCTACAGACCACCCGGACCACGGCCGCCTTCTGCGACACCATCGCTGACAGCATCAGCCTGTACGCCCTCACCTCCACAGACTACATCGTCCTCTGTGATTTCAACTTTCACTTAGAAAACCCACAAGACCACAACACTACCTCCCTCATAAACAACCTCAACAACCTCGGACTCAAACACCTGGTCACCGCACCCACCCACTCAGCAGGACACACGCTGGACGCAATCTTCACCTCAAGCCAACACATAGCCTACACCCACACCACCGAACTCCTCTGGACAGACCACTGCTGCGTCTACTTCTCCTTCACCAAACCCCCCACACACTACCATCAACACACCACACCCTACCGCATGTGGGACAAGATCCCCACAGAACAACTAAACTCCCAACTGGCCCATAATCCCCCCCACACCAACGACCCCAACACAGGAGCACACAACCTCTCCAAATGGATCACTACCTGCGTAGACACACTAGCACCCCTCAGAAAACACATCACCACCCGCAACATCAAGAACGCCCCATGGTTCAGCCCTGAACTCCAAGCGTAAATGCCGCCAAGCTGAGAAAATATGGAGACTAAAACCCTCCTCAACTAACGTCTCCACCCTCAAAACCAACATTCGCACCCATCACCAACTCATACGCACCGCCAAAAGAGATCACTACAAGACACGCCTTGACAACAACTCCCAAAAACAGCAAAGAACTCTTCACCATCATCAATGAACTTGCCAAACCCAAAGCCAGTAACATAGACCCCACATACACACACAGCCCCTATGTGACGCCCTTTCCAACCACTTCCTCCACAAAATCCTGGACATCCACAACAGCTTCATATCACACACACCCACCACACATACCCCTCCCTCACCCAACTCAACCCCCACTCAAGACCCCCCCACCAAACTAGCCACATGGACCTCTACCACACACGAAGAAACCGAAAAAACCATGAACTCCGTCCACACCGCATCTACAACAAAGCTAGCCCTACCATCGCCCCCATACTCTACAACATAATCAACTCCTCTTTCGACTCCGCCACCTACCCAGACCCCTGGAAGCACGCGGAAATTATCACTCTCCTAAAAAAAAAGCAAGCCGACCTGGAGATCCTCTCCAACTACCGCCCCATCTCCGTCCTCCCGTTCCCCGACAAGGTTGCAGAGAAATTAGTCAACACTCGTCTATCACACTTCCTCGAAGCAACCAACACCCTTGACCCCTCACAATCTGGGTTCTGCAAGAACCACAGCACAGAAACCACCTTCATTGCATGCACTGACGATATCAGGACCAAAGTCGACAAAGGCGAGACCGTCGCACTCATCCTCCTAGACCTCTCCGCAGCTTTTGACACCGTCTGCCACCACACACTCCGCACACGCCTCCACAACATAGGAATCCGCCACAAAGCCTTAGACTGTCTCTCCTCCTTCCTCACCGACCGAACCCAGCGAGTCTGCCTCCCGCCCTTCCACTCCAACACTACCAAGATCACCTGCGGAGTCCCCCAAGGACCCTCCCTCAGCCCCACACTCTTCAACATCTACATGATCCCCCTAGCCAACATTGTCCGAGCACACGGCATCACCATGCTCTCATATGCAGATGACACCCAACTCATCCTCTCCCTCACCCGCAACCTAACCACCGCCAAAACCAACCTACACGCCGCTCTCCTAGACACCGCCAACTGGATGACCACTAACCATCTCAAGCTCAACTCAAACAAGACCGAAGTCATCATCTTCGGCCCCAACAAAACCACATGGAAAGACTCCTGGTAGCCCACTGCCCTAGGCCCCGCACCCACCCCCGCAATCCACGCACGCAACCTCAGCTTCATCCTCGACCCCTCCCTCTCCATGACACAGCAATCAATGCTCTAACCTCATCCTGCTTCCACACACTCTGCATCCTAAAAAAATAAAGAAATCCTTCAAATGGATCCCCTCAGAAACCAGAAAGATAGTAACCCACTCACTTATCAGCAGCAGACTGGACTACGGCAACGCCCTGTATGCCGGAACCACACTCAAACTCAAACGCAAACTCCAAAGAATCCAGAACACAGCCGCGCGCCTCGTCCTTGCCCTCCCCGACACAAACGAATCTCTCCACACCTCAAATCCCTACACTGGCTCCCCATAGACAAGAGAATCACATTCAAGATCCTCATCCACGCACACAAATCCCTCCACAACACCCGCCCAACCTACCTCAATGAAAGAGTAAACTTCCACACTCCCACATGCAACCTCCGATCAGCCGACCTCATCTTAGCCACAGTCCCCTGCATCCAGCACACCACCACAGAAGGCAGGTCTTTCTTCTACCTCGCCCCCAAAACCTGGAACTCCCTCCCCACCGACCTTCGCAAAACCAAAGACCTACTGGTCTTCAGAAAGAACCTCAAGACTTGGCTGTTCGACCAGTGACCCTCCCTGCCCCCCCCTCTCCAGCTCCCCCCCAGCACTTTGAGACCCTCACGGGTGAGTAGCGCGCTCTACAAATTTCTTTGATTGATTGATTGATTGATTGATTGACATACTGTTGAGTGGTAGATTCTGATGTGAAAGGAGTATCAAGGTCATCCTGCTGACTGGTAAATTTGTATTTAATATTACTATTTTAGAAATGCCAGTTTTAGAAAGTGAGCATTTCTTTGCACTTAAATCCTTCTGTGCCTTACAATCCACATCTGGCTGGGTTAATTGACAGCTCACTTGTGCTTTTCACTTAGACAACCCCAAACACAGGATGCTCAGTCACACCTGCACATATCTGCATACTGAATGGGTCTTCCTGGGCTGGGAAAGTGGAGGGCCTGACACTTACATGTCAAAGGACAGTGGCCTGATCTCACACAATGGACTGCCAAACCCCCTACTAGGACCATGGCAGACAGGATGGAACTAAAAGGGGACCTTGTGCACTTCTAAGCCACTCTTTGAAGTCTCCCCCACTTCAAAGGCACATTTGGGTATTTAAATGGGGTCCCTGACCCTACCAACAGAGACACTTCTGGACAAGACACTTCCTGGGAAAGAAACTCTGAATCAGAACCTGCAACCTGCTAAGAGAAGCTGCCTGGCTGCCCAAAGGACTTACCTGACTGATTTGCTGTAAAGGACTGCTGCCTTGCTGTTACCCTGCTGCCTTGCTACTCTCTGGCTCTGCTGTGAAGTACTCTCCAGGGGCTTGGATTGAGCATGCCTTTAATTTTCAGAAGTCTCAGGGCCAAAAATACTTCATCTCTGCAAAGAACTCCTTGTGTGGCAAAAATCAATGCCCAGCCTGACTGAAGTGATGCACAGCCTGCCCTGTGGTGAGAAAATCACTGCATCGCCGAACCGGAACAGCACAGCCCAGCTCCACGAGTGGAGATCGATGCAGCGCCTGTCATGCAACAGAAATTTCCCTGCATCGCCCACTCGATCGACGCAGCTCCTGTGACTTCGTCCTGCACGCTGAGGATTTCTCCGTATCATCCCCGGGGCATCAAAATACTCTGCAACCCGAGGAGGATCCAAGCCTGCGAGTCGGAAATCGACACAAAGCCCTTGCTGTGTGGAAAATCATTGACGAATCGTCTGTTTGCGCCCGGAGAAACCGACACACACCTCCCCATTTTCCACACATCTCCTCCTCTGTGGTCCTGTGCAGATAATTTAGATGCAAATCAGGTACTTTTTGTTTGCAAGAGACCATTGTTGCTTTTAAGAACTTAAACCTCATCTTATCATTACAAAAGTGATATTTCAACTTGTATTTATCAAACCTTGATCGTTTTGACCTTAATCTACTCATAAATATTCTATATATTTCTAAACCTGTGTGATGTATTGTTGTGGTGTTTGCACTGTGTGATTGCATGATTTTTTGCATATATACTTTACACATTGCCTTCTAAGTTAAGCCTGTCTTCTCAGTGCCAAGCTACCAGAGGGTGGGCACAGGATAATTTGGATTGTGTGTGACTTACCATGACTAGAGTGAGGGTCCTTGCTTGGACAGAGGGTAACCTGACTGCCAATCAAAGACCCCATTTCTAACTAGGGTGTGCTGACAATTTCCATCAGCTTGACAAATCCAATCAGGATCACACCACACACAACAAGGAGGACAAAGAATTGTGAGCGCGCCCCTGGCTTATCTATTTTGTTATAACAATAGTAAGAAGACGCATCCCTAAGGTTGATGAACCTTTTGACTTGTTTAAATTAATATTGTCTGTAGTCATAAAACACAACAGTATTAAACAATACTAAACATTAGAGAGTCAGTAAAGAACGCAACACGACACATTCGGTCACAAATAACAACACCTTTGGTATCAATTGAAATGTTTATTTCCCTATATTAACAATGCTAAGGTCATGAAAATTAGTCTCAACACCAAATGGTACAAGTAAAGAAACATCACAGGTTGACCAAATTGCCTAAAGAATCTTAACTTAAACAAGGCAATAAGAACGACAATTTCAATAGCGAAAACACTAATTAATAGCAGCAATATTTAAGCAAATGAAATAACATACATTTGTTCAGCAATAAAACAACATCAGATCATAGGTATGGAGGAAACACATTGTTAACTTCAGATTAGCATTAGCATGTTGGGCTTCATGCAAAAGTTTTAGTAACTCTAATTTGGACTATAAAATTACTAAACCATCAGATCATTAGTTAATCATTGAACAGTCAAAAATAAACTCAGAAAATAATAAAGTACTAGAACATCAAGCATGTCAAAGAATGTTTCTCATAAGAAGCATGTCAAAGAATTGCTCACAACTTCTCAGTACATAAACATTAAATTAAGCCTACTAAACATTTGCTATTAGTCAGAAACATCCAATTACAAGAACATTAGATATCGGCAATGCATTAGAAAGTTACACTTGTAAATTGGCAATGTGATGATTGGATCTTCTTACATTGCATAACTCCAAACTATGGGCCAGATGTAGCAACCGGTTTGCATGTCGCAAACTGAGAAAAACGCAGTTTGCGACATGCAAAACGGCCATCGCGATGCTCATCCTCAATTTGCGAGTCGGTACCGACTCGCAATTTGAGGATGCGACTCGCAAATAGGAAGGGGTGTTCCCTTCCTATTTGCGTCCGCATCGCCATGCTGAGTTGCTTTCTGACCGCGAATGCGGTCGCAAACCAACTCGCAGTTACCACCCACTTGAAGTGGGTGGTAACGCATTCGCAAATGTGAATGTCGCTGAAAATATTTTTGCAGAGCAGGCAGTGGTCCAATGGACCACTGCCTACTCTGAAAAAATGAAACCAAATGGTTTCATTATTTTTTTGAATTGCAACTCGTTTTCCTTTAAGGGAAGCCAATGTAAATTGGTAAAAATAGTCACTGGCCTGTTAGTGACAATTTGGAAAGAAATGAGAGAGCATAACCACTGAGGTTCTGATTAGCAGAGCCTCAGTGAGACAGTTAGTCACTACACAGGTAACACATTAAGGCACACTTATGAGCACTGGGGCCCTGGTGAACAGGGTCCCAGTGACACATACAACTAAAACAACATATATACAGTGAAAAATGGGGGTAACATGCCAGGCAAGATGGTACTTTCCTACAAGCAGGTTTTTTTTTCCAAGTGTAGCCCGTTTTCCTTAAAGGAAACCTTAAACACCGAAACCTTTTGTTTTGGATTTTTTCAGGGCAGGTAGTGGTCCCTTGGACCACTGCCTGCTCTGAAAAAATAATTTTGGGTCCAGTCACAAAGGAGAAGGGGTCCCATGGGGACCCCTTCCCGTTTGCGAGTGGGTTACCATCCACTTCAAGTGGATGGTAACTGCGACTCCATTTGCGACCGGAATTGCATACAACTGCGACTCGCAAATAGGAAGGGAACACCCCTTCCTATTTGCGACTCGGAAATGCATTTTGCGAGTCGGTTCCGACTCGCAAAATGCATTTCTACATAGCAAACACGAATTTGCGACTCGCAAACGGCGATTTTCGCCGTTTGCGAGTCGCAAATTGTTTGCTACATCTGGCCCATGGTTCTTAATACAAAGTTAGTACATTATTTATAAGAGATGAATGTGTAGGCTTTGCACTCAGTGGTGGCCAATAAAGAAGGTACATTATGTGTAAACATTAATTTCATCATTAAAACATCTCATGTATTATTACATCATTATGAATACGTAAAAGATTATTAATGCTAATTTCAGCGCTCACTAAATCATATTTAAATTGGATGCGCATCGAATCCACTCCTGCCCCCACTACCTTACACACGTGGCACAATGTAACCCCCTTTCTTTTGCAAAGATTACTCTGTATTCATTTACCATTTACTCAGTGTGCCTTTTTGACCATTTATGGAGTGAATAGCGTGAGGACTGTGCTGAGGAATGTCTTTTAGAGAGCCTGCATTGGAGGCAATATTTCAGATTAGAGCTAAACTTGATATCTCGTATGTCCTAGCATCATTTGATGTCTCTAGGTCATGTCTAACAGCCCATTGCTTAATACAAACAACCAACACTAAATCAGAAATGAAGTTTACAGAAAGATGCACATAGCATTTTTTTCCTTCAGGAAAATCAGGTAACAATCACTTGATGACGTTTGTGATTTCCTGTTACAGGTCATGACCATTGTGTGCTCTGTGGGGCCTAGTTATTGGTAAACACTTAACTGAAAGCACTTTCATTATTTTTCCGGTTTTGAAACAATTCAGAAAGTTAAATATTGGGGAATGAGGAAACGCTTCTAATGCAATAAATACACCTTGGTAATCTCTACACAGAGTTCTCAGTGTAACTCAGATCAGCCACTAATAGTTGTGAAAGAAGCAGGAGGTAATTTCCCCAAAACATGCTTGTTAAGTTCAAATACTGCCAATAATTTATGAGTAATGACAACGACACAATTACATTCTCAAACGAATCTAGGAAAATGAAGACAAATACAATGAACATAAGACACAAATAATTTCAAAATGTGATAAAGGTTGCTAGCGATTTTGAGACACTGGCCTAGAAAATTAAAGCACAAATGTGAAGTACCAGTTCATGTTTGGCCTGGAACTAGGTGAAATATCCAGCCGACCATAATGGTGCGACAGTCAGATATGGCAAACAGTTTACACCATTCATGAATTTTAACTAGGCTCTACATTTTAGACCTCGATTTTTCCAAACATGGCAAGGTTCAAGCAACTGAGGTTCCCTTAAAGTCAGTTATGACATTGTTGGGCTCCTGAAAACACCAATGGGGTCAATGACAAAAGATTAGAGTGGTAAATAGCTGAAATTCACTATCTCTAAAGTTATTTCTCTTCTGGGATGGAGTTGCCACATAGACTCAGTCCAAAACTTTACCTTTAGTCATTTTTTTGGTTCTCAAAATCTACCTGAAGGGAAGGGTGGGAATCTGTAGGTCGGTAGGGGTCCACGAGGCCATATACACATTACCACGAGTTCCCACTGAAGCGGTTTTCATTGCAACATAAAAACTCCAAGCAGGATGTTTGACCTGGCCCTTTTACATGGTCATTCCCCAGACTTTTTGCTTTTGCCGCCAACCAGAAACACAATTTCTAACACAGGACTTTCCTGCTCTCTCACAGGAAAAGTTTCAGGACCTTGCCCGGTACTTGAAAGGAGAGAAAAAAAGACTAGGGTCCACTTTTTCAACTGCTGAAAAAGTTTCTTTTGGTTAGTCCTGCCGCTCTCAGGTGCTCATGGTAGACGTTTGGGCATTATAGGCATTCGGCTTTCTCCTTCTACTGCAAGGTTCATTCCACCCTGGTCATTTGGGCTTTCTTGAAATTAGTAGTTGTCAGACCTGACATGCCTTAGGGTGGTCACCCCTAACTTTTTGCCTGCCTCCCTCCACTTTTTGGACTCTGTTTTTGCTGGCTTTTAGACTCTGCACACTTTACCACTGCTAACCAGTGCTAAAGTGCATATGCTCTCTACCTTTCAACATGGTAACTTTGGATCATACCCAATTGGACTATTTAATATACTTATAAGTCCCAGTAATGGGCACTGTATGTGCCTAGGGCCTGTACATTAAATGATACTAGTGGGCCTGCAGCACTGGTTGTGCCACCCACTCAAGTAGCCCCTTACCTTGTCCCATGCCTGCCATGGTAAGGCCTGTGTGTGCAGTTTCACTGCCACTTCGACCTGGCATTTAAAAGTACTTGCCAAGCCTAAAGCTCCCCTTTTTCTACACATAAGTCACCTCCAATGTGTGCCCTAGGTAACCCCTAGAGCAGGGTGCTGTGTGGATAAAAGGCAGGACATGTACCTGTGTAGTTTACATGTTCTGGTAGTGTACAACTCCTAACTTTGCTTTTACACTATAGTGAGGCCTTCTCCCTTCATAGGCTAACATTGGGGCTGCCCTCATGTAGGAGGCTGGACTGGCTTGTAGTGAGTACCAAGGGGTACTTGCACCTTGCACCAGGCCCAGTTATCCCTTATTAGTGTATAGGGTGTCTAGCAGCTTAGGCTGATAGATAATGGTAGCTTAGCAGAGCAGCTTAGGCTGAACTAGGAGACGTGTGAAGCTACTACAGTACCACTTAGTGTCATATGCACAATATCATAAGAAAACACAATACACAGTTATACTAAAAATAAAGGTACTTTATTTTTATGACAATATGCCAAAGTATCTTAGAGTGTACCCTCAGTGAGAGGATAGGAAATATACACAAGATATATATACACAATAGCAAAAATATGCAGTATAGTCTTAGAAAACAGTGCAAACAATGTATAGTTACAATAGGATGCAATGGGGAAACATAGGGATAGGGGCAACACAAACCATATACTCCAGAAGTGGAATGCGAACCACGAATGGACCCCAAACCTATGTGACCTTGTAGAGGGTCGCTGGGACTATTAGAAAATAGTGAGAGTTAGAAAAATAACCCTCCCCAAGACCCTGAAAAGTGAGTGCAAAGTGCACTAAAGTTCCCCTAAGGACAAAATAGTCGTGTTAGAGGGAAAATGCAAGGAAAACACAAATCAGCAATGCAACAACGATGGATTCCTGTCTGAGGGTACCTGTGGAACAAGGGGACCAAGTCCAAAAGTCACAAGCAGCTCGGAGATGGGCAGATGCCCAAGAAATGCCAGCGGTTGGTGCAAAGAAGCTCTTACTAGGCTGAAGAACTGTGAATACTGCAGGAACGACAAGGGCTAGAGACTTCCGCTTTGGAGGATGGATCCCCCAACGCCTTGGAGAGTCGTGCAGAAGTGTTTTCCCGCCGGATGGACGCCAACAAGCCTTGCTACACGCAAATCGTGCGTTTGGCGTTTTTGGACGCTGCTGGGGCCCAGGAGGGACCAGAAGGTCGCAAATTGGACCTGCAGAGAGAGGGGACGTCGAGCAAGACAAGGAGCCCTCACTGAAGCAGGTAGCACCCGGAGAAGTGCCAGAAACAGGCACTACGAGGATGCGTGAAACGGTGCTCGCCGAAGTTGCACAAAGGAGTCCCACGTCGCCGGAGACCAACTTAGAAAGTCGTGCAATGCAGGTTAGAGTGCCGTGGACCCAGGCTTGGCTGTGCACACAGGATTTCCGCCGGAAGTGCACAGGGGCCGGAGAAGCTTGCAAAGTCGCGGTTCCCAGCAATGCAGCCCAGCGAGGTGAGGCAAGGACTTACCTCCACCAAACTCGGGCTGAAGAGTCACTGGACTGTGGGAGTCACTTGGACGGTGTCGCTGGATTCGAGGGACCTCGCTCGTCGTGCTGAGAGGAGACCCAAGGGACCGGAGATGCAGCTTTTTGGTGCCTGCGGTTGCAGGGGGAAGATTCCGTCGACCCACGGGAGATTTCTTTGGAGCTTCTGGTGCAGAGAGGAGGCAGACTACCCCCACAGCATGCACAAGCAGGAAAACAGTCGAGAAGGCGGCAGGATCAGCGTTACAGAGTTGCAGTAGTCGTCTTTGCAACTATGTTGCAGGTTTTCAGGCTTCCAGCGCGGTCAGCGGTCGATTCCTTATCAGAAGGTGAAGAGGGAGATGCAGAGGAACTCGGCTGAGCTCATGCATTCGTTATCTAAAGTTTCCCCAGAGACAGAGACCCTAAATAGCCAGAAAAGAGGGTTTGGCTACCTAGGAGAGAGGAAAGGCTACTAACACCTGAAGGAGCCTATCAGCAGGAGTCTCTGACGTCACCTGGTGGCACTGGCCACTCAGAGCAGTCCAGTGTGCCAGCAGCACCTCTGTTTCCAAGATGGCAGAGGTCTGGAGCACACTGGAGGAGCTCTGGACACCTCCCAGGGGAGGTGCAGGTCAGGGGAGTGGTCACTCCCCTTTCCTTTGTCCAGTTTCGCGCCAGAGCAGGGGCTAAGGGGTCCCTGAACCGGTGTAGACTGGCTTATGCAGAATTGGGCACATCTGTGCCCAACAAAGCATTTCCAGAGGCTGGGGGAGGCTACTCCTCCCCTGCCTTCACACCATTTTCCAAAGGGAGAGGGTGTCACACCCTCTCTCAGAGGAAGTTCTTTGTTCTGCCATCCTGGGCCAGGCCTGGCTGGA
The DNA here is from genome assembly GCF_031143425.1 of Pleurodeles waltl. NCBI lineage: Eukaryota > Metazoa > Chordata > Amphibia > Caudata > Salamandridae > Pleurodeles > Pleurodeles waltl. Next base: position 360,025,330 of record NC_090449.1, on the reverse strand, counting down.
CCCCAGGAGGGCAGCTGCCTGTCTGAGGGGTTGGCAGCAGCAGCAGCTGCAGTGAAACCCCAGGAAGGGCAGTTTGGCAGTACCAGGGTCTGTGCTACAGACCACTGGGATCATGGGATTGTGCCAACTATGCCAGGATGGTATAGAGGGGGCAATTCCATGATCATAAACATGTTACATGGCCATATTCGGAGTTACCATGGTGAAGCTACATATAGGTAGTGACCTATATGTAGTGCACGCGTGTAATGGTGTCCCCGCACTCACAAAGTTCAGGGAATTGGCTCTGAACAATGTGGGGGCACCTTGGCTAGTGCCAAGGGGGCCCTCACACTAAGTAACTTTGCACCTAACCTTTACCAGGTAAAGGTTAGACATATAGGTGACTTATAAGTTACTTAAGTGCAGTGTAAAATGGCTGTGAAATACCGTGGACGTTATTTCACTCAGGCTGCAGTGGCAGGCCTGTGTAAGAATTGTCAGAGCTCCCTATGGGTGGCAAAAGAAATGCTGCAGCCCATAGGGGTCTCCTGGAACCCCAATACCCTGGGTACCTCAGTACCATATACTAGGGAATTATAAGGGTGTTCCAGTAAGCCAATGTAAATTGGTAAAAATGGTCACTAGCCTATTAGTGACAATTTAAAAGTAATGAGAGAGCATAACCACTGAGGTTCTGGTTAGCAGAGCCTCAGTGAGACAGTTAGGCACCACACAGGGAACATATACATGCACACCTATGAGCACTGGGGCCCTGTGTGACAGGGTCCCAGTGACACATACATATAGGCCACAAACCTATGAGCACTGGGGTCCTGACTAGCAGGATCCCAGTGACACATAACAACCATACTGAAATCATGGTGTTTTCACTATGAGCACTGAGGCCTGGCTATCAGGATCCCAGTGAGACAGTGAAAACAGTGACAAACACCCTGACATACACTCACAAACAGGCCAAAAGTGGGGGTAACAAGGCTAGAAAGAGGCTACCTTCTCACACAACCCCCCCCCCAAACGAAGGACAATAAGGCTAACCTTGGCCAGTTGAGACTTTATTGTCTAAGTGGTGATAAGTAGAGAGTAGCTCTGCAATAGACTGGTTACTCCCTTTATCATCCACTATATGGTTACTTCCCTGTGGGGATGTAAACCCCCCTGTTTGAAGTTTTTTAGCTAAGCAACAATGTCAAGATGTATTTTCAGAGTTTCTATCAGTAAGTTTTAGTTTAGAGCAGTGGGAATTGTCCACTGAACCTATTTGTAGTGATGGAAATGCCAGACAGGGATGCTGTCTCAGAAAAGCCATAGCTGGGCAAAAACTTTGTCCATATGGCTGGAAGAGAGAACAGGGATGCTGTTTCTCTTGGGTTGGAGCAGGGCAGGGATGCTGTCCTATCAGCTCCACACTAGGGCAGGGATGCTGTCCTAAGTGTTGTGAGGCAGTGCAGAGTTTCTGCACTAAAGTTTCTCTGGGAGGGTTGGAGGGATGCTCCATGTTAACTAAAATGGTGCTCTTTTTCTCACCAATGTTAGTTATCCCACAGAGAGGTACTTCCACCTCAGGGAGTCCAGCTTTGCCAGCTGATGATTCCCTTGGAACAGGTGCCACCCCAGGAGAGGTTTCTCCCACCACAGGAATAGTATCCTGAATGGTAGGGTGGTTAGGGGATACTGTGATACCCTTTTTACCTGTTGATGGAGAGGGATCCTGAGTTTTCAGGCCTTCTCTCCTTTGCTTTTTCATTTCACTTGAAATGAGAGGGAACAATTCCTCAGGGATGCCCAGCATGGCTGCATGGGCATAAAACTCTACATCAGCCCAACCTGAGGCCTCTAGGTCATTACCTAAGAGACAGTCTACAGGTAAGCTAGGTGATACCACCACCTGCTTAGGGCCAGTAACTCCACCCCAACTAAACTGAATTATAGCTAAGGGAAGAAACTTAGTGGAGTTATGGACATCAATAATATTATACTGTTGTCCAATGATGTGTTGTTCAGGCGGCACTAGGTTTTCAGTCACCAAAGTGAAACTGGCACCTGTGTCCCTGTAGGCCAAGGCCTCAACACCATTTATTGAAACTGTCTGCCTGTACTTATCCATTGTAAGGGGACAAGCAGCCAGTGTGGCAAGGCCAATGCCACTAGGTGTGACAGAAACTGTCTTGGGACTGATTACATCAGTTTCCACTATGGACCCATAAGTGAACCCAACTACACCCTTTGCTTGACTGTTGCCAGCAGTCCCACCACTAGTACCACTACTGCTAGGGGCACTAGAGCTTGATGTATTAGTGGTGGTAGGCTCAGGAGGTTTACCTGGACAGGACTTATCCCCTGGCCTATGGCCTCTGTTTTTACACACAAAGCACCAAGGCTTTTTAATGTGTGCAGGTTGGGAAGAAGAGGAAGAATTTGTTTTATCCCCACCCTCTGAAGAGTGTTTAAGATTTGAAGTGGGATCTTTGGTTTTACCCTTATCCCCATGCTTATCTTGAGATTTTTCACCATCTTTCTTCTTATTGCCATCTTTGTCACCCCCTGTATGAACTTTTCTGTTCACCCTTGTTCTGACCCATTTGTCTGCCTTCTTTCCCAATTCTTGGGGAGAGGTCAGATCAGAGTCTACCAGGTACTGGTGCAACAAATCAGACACACAATTATTAAGTATATGCTCTCTCAGGATTGTGTTATACAGGCTTTCATAATCAGTAACTTTACTGCCATGTAACCACCCCTCCAAGGCCTTCACTGAATGGTCAATGAAATCAACCCAGTCTTGTGAAGACTCCTTTTTGGTCTCTCTGAACTTTATCCTGTACTGTTCAGTGGTTAAGCCATAACCATCCAGGAGTGCATTCTTAAGAACTGTAAAATTATTGGCATCACTTTCTTTCACAGTAAGGAGTCTATCCCTACCCTTTCCACTAAATGATAGCCATAGGACAGCAGCCCACTGCTTTTGAGGGACATCCTGTACAGCACAGGCCCTCTCAAGTGCAGCAAACCACTTGTTAATGTCATCCCCCTCCTTATAAGGGGGAACTATCTTGTGCAGATTCCTGGAATCATGCTCTTTTGCAGGATGACTATGGGGAATACTGCTGCTGCCACCATGGGTATCTAAACCCAACTTCTGTCTTTCCCTCTCTATTTCTAAAGACTGTCTATCCAAATCCAGCTGTTGCTTCTTGAGCTTCAGTCTGGTTTGTTCCACTCTCAATCTATTGAGCTCCCTTTCTAACAATCTGTCATCAGGGTGGGTGGGAGGGACATTTCTAGATACAGAGGTATGATGGGAATGAACAGAAGGAGACCTGTCCCTTACAGAGGGCACCCTAACAGCTTGGCTACCAGCATAATGTGAGAGCACACCATCAGTATGGTGTGATTCAACCTCTGTACCAACTATGCTAGACTGTCTAGTAATGGGCAGGCTGAGAAGTTTCTTTCCTGAACCTTTTCCTGGGGGAGTCCCTGGATCAGATTGAGAACCATTAGCTACTTTTTCTACAGATTGGGCACTTATGGCCTTATCCTGTACTCTAAGCATATTAATTAACAGTTCTAAGGAAGGATTCTTCCCTACACTCAAACCTCTCTCTATGCAGAGACTCCTTGCTCCTTTCCAGCTAAGGTGATCATATGCAAGTTTGGACAGTTCAACTTTTTGGCCTGTGCCAGACATTTTTAGAGAGAGTTAAAGTGATAGACAAAGAGAAAAAAGTTTTCAGAACTTTTTGGAAAGACAGAAAAAACTTTTTAAACTTTTAAGAACTTTTTGTAAGTTTAGAAGTACTTTTCAGCACTTAGAAAAGAGTGAAAAGAGGAAATGCAAAACTTTTTGGCTATGTGTATATACACTGACCTTGTTTTGTATATTTTTCTCTTATGAAAAGTACAATGACAAGAGTGGTAAGTAGTCTCAAGCACTTATCCCACCGCTGCACAACCAATGTAGGAGGCTGGACTGGCTTGTAGTGAGTACCAAGGGGTACTTGCACCTTGCACCAGGCCCAGTTATCCCTTATTAGTGTATAGGGTGTCTAGCAGCTTAGGCTGATAGATAATGGTAGCTTAGCAGAGCAGCTTAGGCTGAACTAGGAGACGTGTGAAGCTACTACAGTACCACTTAGTGTCATATGCACAAAATCATAAGAAAACACAATACACAGTTATACTAAAAATAAAGGTACTTTATTTTTATGACAATATGCCAAAGTATCTTAGAGTGTACCCTCAGTGAGAGGATAGGAAATATACACAAGATATATATACACAATAGCAAAAATATGCAGTATAGTCTTAGAAAACAGTGCAAACAATGTATAGTTACAATAGGATGCAATGGGGAAACATAGGGATAGGGGCAACACAAACCATATACTCCAGAAGTGGAATGCGAACCACGAATGGACCCCAAACCTATGTGACCTTGTAGAGGGTCGCTGGGACTATTAGAAAATAGTGAGAGTTAGAAAAATAACCCTCCCCAAGACCCTGAAAAGTGAGTGCAAAGTGCACTAAAGTTCCCCTAAGGACAAAATAGTCGTGTTAGAGGGAAAATGCAAGGAAAACACAAATCAGCAATGCAACAACGCTGGATTCCTGTCTGAGGGTACCTGTGGAACAAGGGGACCAAGTCCAAAAGTCACAAGCAGCTCGGAGATGGGCAGATGCCCAAGAAATGCCAGCGGTTGGTGCAAAGAAGCTCTTACTAGGCTGAAGAACTGTGAATACTGCAGGAACGACAAGGGCTAGAGACTTCCCCTTTGGAGGATGGATCCCCCACGCCTTGGAGAGTCGTGCAGAAGTGTTTTCCCGCCGAATGGACGCCAACAAGCCTTGCTACACGCAAATTGTGCGTTTGGCGTTTTTGGACGCTGCTGGGGCCCAGGAGGGACCAGAAGGTCGCAAATTGGACCTGCAGAGAGAGGGGACGTCGAGCAAGACAAGGAGACCTCACTGAAGCAGGTAGCACCCGGAGAAGTGCCAGAAACAGGCACTACGAGGATGCGTGAAACGGTGCTCGCCGAAGTTGCACAAAGGAGTCCCACGTCGCCGGAGACCAACTTAGAAAGTCGTGCAATGCAGGTTAGAGTGCCGTGGACCCAGGCTTGGCTGTGCACACAGGATTTCCGCCGGAAGTGCACAGGGGCCGGAGAAGCTTGCAAAGTCGCGGTTCCCAGCAATGCAGCCCAGCGAGGTGAGGCAAGGACTTACCTCCACCAAACTCGGGCTGAAGAGTCACTGGACTGTGGGAGTCACTTGGACGGTGTCGCTGGATTCGAGGGACCTCGCTCGTCGTGCTGAGAGGAGACCCAACGGACCGGAGATGCAGCTTTTTGGTGCCTGCGGTTGCAGGGGGAAGATTCCGTCGACCCACGGGAGATTTCTTCGGAGCTTCTGGTGCAGAGAGGAGGCAGACTACCCCCACAGCATGCACAAGCAGGAAAACAGTCGAGAAGGCGGCAGGATCAGCGTTACAGAGTTGCAGTAGTCGTCTTTGCTACTATGTTGCAGGTTTGCAGGCTTCCAGCGCGGTCAGCGGTCGATTCCTTATCAGAAGGTGAAGAGGGAGATGCAGAGGAACTCGGCTGAGCTCATGCATTCGTTATCTAAAGTTTCCCCAGAGACAGAGACCCTAAATAGCCAGAAAAGAGGGTTTGGCTACCTAGGAGAGAGGAAAGGCTACTAACACCTGAAGGAGCCTATCAGCAGGAGTCTCTGACGTCACCTGGTGGCACTGGCCACTCAGAGCAGTCCAGTGTGCCAGCAGCACCTCTGTTTCCAAGATGGCAGAGGTCTGGAGCACACTGGAGGAGCTCTGGACACCTCCCAGGGGAGGTGCAGGTCAGGGGAGTGGTCACTCCCCTTTCCTTTGTCCAGTTTCGCGCCAGAGCAGGGGCTAAGGGGTCCCTGAACCGGTGTAGACTGGCTTATGCAGAATTGGGCACATCTGTGCCCAACAAAGCATTTCCAGAGGCTGGGGGAGGCTACTCCTCCCCTGCCTTCACACCATTTTCCAAAGGGAGAGGGTGTCACACCCTCTCTCAGAGGAAGTTCTTTGTTCTGCCATCCTGGGCCAGGCCTGGCTGGACCCCAGGAGGGCAGCTGCCTGTCTGAGGGGTTGGCAGCAGCAGCAGCTGCAGTGAAACCCCAGGAAGGGCAGTTTGGCAGTACCAGGGTCTGTGCTACAGACCACTGGGATCATGGGATTGTGCCAACTATGCCAGGATGGTATAGAGGGGGCAATTCCATGATCATAGACATGTTACATGGCCATATTCGGAGTTACCATGGTGAAGCTACATATAGGTAGTGACCTATATGTAGTGCACGCGTGTAATGGTGTCCCCGCACTCACAAAGTTCAGGGAATCGGCTCTGAACAATGTGGGGGCACCTTGGCTAGTGCCAGGGTGCCCTCACACTAAGTAACTTTGCACCTAACCTTTACCAGGTAAAGGTTAGACATATAGGTGACTTATAAGTTACTTAAGTGCAGTGTAAAATGGCTGTGAAATACCGTGGACGTTATTTCACTCAGGCTGCAGTGGCAGGCCTGTGTAAGAATTGTCAGAGCTCCCTATGGGTGGCAAAAGAAATGCTGCAGCCCATAGGGGTCTCCTGGAACCCCAATACCCTGGGTACCTCAGTACCATATACTAGGGAATTATAAGGGTGTTCCAGTAAGCCAATGTAAATTGGTAAAAATGGTCACTAGCCTGTTAGTGACAATTTAAAAGTAATGAGAGAGCATAACCACTGAGGTTCTGGTTAGCAGAGCCTCAGTGAGACAGTTAGGCACCACACAGGGAACATATACATGCACACCTATGAGCACTGGGGCCCTGTGTGACAGGGTCCCAGTGACACATACATATAGGCCACAAACCTATGAGCACTGGGGTCCTGACTAGCAGGATCCCAGTGACACATAACAACCATACTGAAATCATGGTGTTTTCACTATGAGCACTGAGGCCTGGCTATCAGGATCCCAGTGAGACAGTGAAAACAGTGACAAACACCCTGACATACACTCACAAACAGGCCAAAAGTGGGGGTAACAAGGCTAGAAAGAGGTACCTTCTCACACCTCAACATTGGTGAAGTGGCAGCTGCTGATCTGAAGGGAGTAGGAAGGTCATATTTAGTATGGCCAGAATGGTAATACAAAATCCTGCTGACTGGTGAAGTTGGATTTAATATTACTATTTTAGAAATGTCACTTTTAGAAAGTGAGCATTTCTCTGCACTTAACTCTTTCTGTGCCTTACAATCCACGTCTGGCTAGGTTTAGTTGACAGCTCCTGGTGCACTCACTCAGACACACCCCAAACACAGGGTACTCAGCCTCACTTGCATACATCTGCATTTTGAATGGGTCTTCCTGGTCTGGGAGGGTGGAGGGCCTGCCCTCACACAAAGGACTGCCACACCCGCTACTGGGACCCTGGCAGACAGGATTGAACTGAAAGGGGACCTGGTGCACTTCTAAACCACTCTTTGAAGTCTACCCCACTTCAAAGGCACATTTGGGTATAAAACAGGGCCTCTGCCCTACCACCTCAGACACTTGCTGGAGAAGAAACCTGAACCAGAACCTGCATCCTGCCAAGAAGAACTGCCTGGCTGCTCAAAGGACTCACCTGTCTGCTTTCTACAAGGGCTTGGATAGAGCTTGTCTCCTGTTCCCTGAAGTCTCAGGACCAAAATGACTTCTCTTTTTCATTTGGACTCCTCGTGCACTGAAACATTCGACACACAGCTTGCTCCTCGGTGAGAAAATCGATGCAAGCCGACGCTGCCCGATGCAACGCCTGCAGTGCGACCTGAACTTCGACGCACGGGCTCGCATGGACAATGCCGCCCGGCTTCCAGAGAGGAAATTGACACAACGCCTGCTGTGAGAAAGGAAATTCCACGCACAGCCTCCCGGAACGACGCGCAGCCAGATAACAAGCCGAGGAATCCACGCACAGACCCTGGGACATCTGGTAATCCCGCGAAACATAGAAGGAGTCGGCCTGCGTGCCAGAACACGACGCATTCCTTCCCCGAGTGAAAAATAACGACGCAAGTCTGTGTGTGAATGGGCGAAACCGACGCACACACCATTTTTCTTCCCGTAGAATGACGCACGTCTCCCCGCATGAAAAATAACGACGCAAGTCCGTGTGTGAAGGGGCGAAACCGACGCACACACCATTTTTCCATGCATCTCCTCCTCTGCGGCGATTTTCCACTCCAAACCAGGTACTTTGTGCTTGAAAGATACTTTGGTTGCTTTTTAAAGACTTAAGACACTTTATATCACTTTTCAGTGATATTCCTACAAATTCTTATTGCATCTTTTATTGTGTTGATCTACAAATATCCAGATAAATATTCTATATTTTTCTAAACCCTATGTGGTGTCTTTTTGTGGAATCTATATGGTGTTATTGTATGATTTATTGCACAAATACTTTACACATTGCCTTCTAAGTTAAGCCTGACTGCTCGTGCCAAGCTACCAGAGGGTGGGCACAGGATCATTTGGATTGTGTGTGACTTACCCTGACTAGAGTGAGTGTTCTTGCTTGGCCAGAGGGTAAACTGACTGCCAACCAAAAACCCAATTTCTAACAATAGTCATCCTCTCTTTGGTTCTCGTGGAGCAGGCAAATCACTTAACCCGCAGAGAGCAGTATCAATTCTTGGCTGTCAGGCAGAGATGACTATCCAGTGATTGGAAAATTCCCTCTACCAAACCCTATTTTCTTGCAAATTCCCCATCTCTTTTTTCAGGACTTACTTTCTTGGTTTACTGCAAAATGATCTGGAAGGCCTAAAACCAAAAAATCTGTTGCAATCCTCTACTGGGAGGGATTGTTGTTCTTCTTGTAGCCACTTCCCTATTTTGATGAGATAACAAAACTCCCTACATCCCTCCATGGTCCCCCTCTGGCAGGCTCCAAACTGTTTTTTATTCCTGCTGGGGTTGGAGCTAGAGACTTTAACACTGCCTAGTAAATGAATGGACACACTACCTGCAAGCACCATTTGGCATCTGAAACTCAGAAGAAGACGTGTTAAGGCTGTCCTTTTCTTTTGACATCTGTTTTCACCCCTCACTGGTGCATAAAACCTTTAAGTGAATAGTTGTTGACACTCGTGTGCTATTTTGTGCATGGTGGCCAAGCCCTTGACCTTTGGGACTTGGGTGTTTAACACCTAGACAGTAATATGTATTGAGACTCTAGAACCTCTGGAGTAGTTCTGAGAGTGAAACTTGTTCTACACCAGTGTTCTCTATGACTACCAATTATTCTTTCTTAGCATAATTTACCGGTAATGGTATTTAACAATCTTCTTTCACCATTAACATAGCGTTTGTAATACAAAGGACAATTATTTTCATTTATTTTGTCTAGCATTTTTCCTAGGGCGGAGATTTAAATTAATGATTTTTTTTATACCTAGTACCACTTGCATAAAATGTAGTTTTACCTATACTGGGAAAACATATTTTTTTATTTCTTCAGTGCGAGCATATACTATTCCCAAAAAGTATAATGCACATGTTTATATTAGGCACATAGACTGTGTGATTAAAAGAGACTTCATTAGTCACTTATGTAATATATAAAAATAGACCATCATACATGGCGTAGGTATTTTTTGTCACTGCAGTCCTTTTAAAATTCCGACCAGTCAGATCACAATGGTACTCCATTTTGTCATTTCTGTGGGTGAGGTAAATACATACTGCAACCCACATATTACTTTCATGCTGGGGTACAGTTTCTCCAACATTTTGTAATGGTGTTACTGAAGAGTTAAGGAGATTAAACAAGTCAAAATAATGCTATAGTACCATTTTAGGAAAAGGGACAATGCAGAGCTGTGCTGATTGGCAGTGCCACAGCCCAGAGAGCCCTATTATCACCAAACTGGAGCCCAGATGACCGCACAAATGTGCACTGTAGAAATATCACAATCATGCATGTATAATAAAAAGACCAAGGGTAACTGTTGTATCTGTCCTTTCTGCAGAGTAATCCCCAAACTTTTTCCTTCCTCCTCCTCTTTTTCTGACCGCATTTCTGATGACTTTAGAACTCTGGCCACTTTACCACTGCTAACCAGAGCTAAAGTGTGTGTGCCCTTTGCTTAATACATGGTAACATTGGTTCAGCCACAATTGGCATATTTAATTTACTTAAAAGTCCCTAGTAAAGGGCACTTCATGTGCCCAGCTCCTGTAAATTAAGTGCTACTAGTGCAACTGCAGCACTGCTTGTGCCACCCACTCAAGCCGTTAAATATGTCTCAGACCTACCATTTCAAGGCCTGTAGGTGCAGCTACCCTCCCATGTCGACTTGACATTTGTAACGTCTTGCCAAGCCTTAACCCCTCCTTTTTTATAACATTTTAGTTACCCTCAAGGTAGGCCCTAGGTAGCCCATAGGACCGAGTCTATGTAATTAAAAGGTAGGACATATACCTTTATGTTTTACATGTCCTGGTAGTGAACAACTCTCAGATGTGTTCTTCAGTACTGTGAGGCCTTTCTCTCTCATGAGTTAACATTGTTTAGTACCTATGGAACTGTAATAATAAATCCTCTTTAATGGTAAAATTGGATTTATCGTTACAATTTTGAAAAAGCCCCTTTTGGAAAGTTGGCATTTTCCTGCTCTTAGAAATGTGTGCCTGCAGCCTGCCTCGATGACCATTCGATGGACTTAATGTCGATGTCTTCTAAATAATGAACCTACCGCAACTGAACTTAACTAAGGGACCTTTTTATCTTCAAACTCCTTTGAGTGTTGCGGTGTCTGGAACGAATATTTTGTGGTACTTCTTTTGAACATCATATTACGCTCTGGGGTAGTGGACCACCTTCCACCGCATTGCACTACAGCTCTTTGCTAAATAATATCATTTCTGTATTTATACCACATTTGGGAAGTGCACCCCATTTAACCACCACTACCCATCCTCCTCTGTGTATATAATTCTAAAATAACCCAGGTGAGATCAGCATCCCGATTGTTGCAGTAGTTTGAAACAATCCCCACATTCAAATATTGTCTTAATTAAAACAGAAATACACACAACACTGTAATAAGCTGGTACCAGATAAGATGGAACTGTTTACTACTTTACTACAATAACTTACTTTAACTGATTTTGCTCAGCAAATTATTTGGTTTTTGTAATGATTTACTTTAATCACCACCAAGAGATTATCTGTCCTTCGACCAAGAGGTCCTTGTGGGAATTGACAGTAGGCATGCTGTACTGACTATATACCTTCTACATACTTTAGATACACTATGTACTCAATACTGAAACCACTGGGGCAGTGGGAACAGGAAGTGTCCTTTGGACCAAGCACATACTGTAGTGGTACTTGTAGCAAACAAATCATATATTGGAAAGCATGCTGAAGTAAATGCCAGCGATTGAATAGTTGAATCATTCCATACATGCCCTAAATGGGACTGGTATACCATGGTGTTGTATTCCATCGTGTGACAGGACTCATGCTGCATTTCACAGATAACGTCCATGCAGCCCTTAACATGCCTGAGAATACTTGTGTTGATTTACAGAGAGGAGTACAATTTAAACTATCCTTTTTGATACGTTTCCAAAACTGATTTTCATGTGGTTTGTACTTGTCTGAAGTGGCATAGTGAACATCAAACAAACAGTTTGAGCACAGTGCAGCATAATTATCACTTGTTGAGATGAATTCAATAATTTGATCAGTCCTATTTTTTTCAGGAGCCTCTTGGACAATTGTATGGATCAATATATCACACTATGGGGCAGATTTATGAAAAGTGGGGCTGCACCTAGTGCAGATTCAGTTTTATTGCGCCCCTTAGCGCCCACCTAACGCCACCATGTGTGTGCCGTATTTAACATACGGTGCACACATGGAGGTAGTTAGGGAACTAGCATCAGAATTTTTTACGCTAGTTTGGCGCTTCGCAGGATTAGCATAAAAAATGCTGACACTAATCCTGCAAAGCACCCATAGGCCAAGTGACACCAATGGGAGCCTCCTTTTAACTCCTGCTCTGCGCAGGCATTACAAGTGCCTGAATAGAATGACACAAAGAAATCTCTCAGATTTCATCTCCCAGATTTCTTTGTGCCATTTTTCAGCTTCTTAACGGGGGAACGCCCTCTTTTCAAATATCATGCCTGGCACAGGCATAATGAAGACCAAACAGTTACAAAGTGGCTCAGTTCATGCATTGCACCACTTTGTTAATTTGGTGCAGTGTTTTTGGCCTCATTGGGCCACATTAGAGTAAACAAAATGATGCTAATGTGGCACAAGGAAGTGCTAGGGGCTCTTAAATCTGCCCCTTTGTACTAGGTGAGCTCTGGAGACAGAGAAAGCAGCCGCAGAGCATGCCTTTTGGCTATGCCTTGTTTTGAGAGCCTGAAGAGCATGTCTGAAGAACATTTTCTGCAAAGTTATATCTGATAAGTGAGAACATGGTATAACTATAGAACACACCATTGCCAAGTGCCTCCTAGGTTATTTTAATGGCCTAGTGAGAAGGCATAGGATATGCATTGTGAGTGGTGCTGATAAGATGAGTTAGGACTGTTTGAAGTGGATGGTTTGTTGATATACTACATGATGGTCAGAGTTTGGAGAAAACATTGATGGATAACGTTATCTTTATAAGATGTAGATGAAATACCAGTTGTACTGAGATAATCGTGTGTGATTTTCTATTAACATTTTCTTGCAAAATTCCAGAAATTATGCCATCTCATGTAATTGCATGCCAATCACGACTGCAAATTTGCATAAACAATCAGAAAGTGAGTTGCTACTGCTTGTATTTGTTTGTGGTAAATCTTTAGCGCAACGTTCGTCCTCATATCCAAAATGGAAAGGAGAAAACATTTCAAGCTAAAATATAACACCAAATGCTAGTTTTCCATCTATGTAGTTATCTAAATTTTCAGTTACATTTTCTGAATTAGTGTAATCACACAAAAACAAAGTATGCACATTTTGCACAACCTTTACCCTTTATACATTGGCACCAGGTCGGTTAAAGTCTCTGTGAACAAAGTTTGAGCATTCTAACTGGAGGCAAAGGAGATGGGGTTTAAGATTTAAACATGACATTCTTGTTGGGTCTAAGGGCTTTTTGTATAACAGATTGAAGGAGGCTGTCTGAGATGGTGAGAATAAAAATGGCGGTTGGGGAGCTCAAATCACTGGGATTCTGTCTGTTTTCAGTGGAAGCAGGGCCAGGAGGGCTTGCGGATGACAACTAGTCCTCCCTCCTCTCTTGTATGGTCTTGGTATTTCTAATGATATAGGCCCTCATTCTGACCCTGGCGGTCTTTGACCGCCAGGGCGGAGGACCGCGGGAGCACCGCCGACAAGCCGGCGGTGCTCCAATGGGGATTCCGACCGCGGCGGTAAAGCCGCGGTCGGACCGGCACCACTGGCGGGGTCCCGCCAGTGTACCGCGGCCCCATTGAATCCTCCGCGGCGGCGCAGCTTGCTGCACCGCCGCGGGGATTCTGACCCCCCCTACCGCCATCCAGATCCCGGCGGTCGGACCGCCGAGATCCGGATGGCGGTAGGGGGGGTCGCGGGGCCCCTGGGGGCCCCTGCAGTGCCCATGCCACTGGCATGGGCATTGCAGGGGCCCCCGTAAGAGGGCCCCTAAATGTATTTCACTGTCTGCTGCGCAGACAGTGAAATACGCGACGGGTGCAACTGCACCCGTCGCACAGCTTCCACTCCGCCGGCTCGATTCCGAGCCGGCTTCATCGTGGAAGCCTCTTTCCCGCTGGGCTGGCTGGCGGTCTGAAGGAGACCGCCCGCCAGCCCAGCGGGAAAGTCAGAATTACCGCCGCGGTCTTTCGACCGCGGAACGGTAACCTGACGGCGGGACTTTGGCGGGCGGCCTCCGCCGCCCGCCAAGGTCAGAATGAGGGCCATAGTCTGCAAGGGTTGAAACATGTAGTGTAGAAGTCGCTGTGCGCTTATGTGCTGAAGAACACATATCAATTGTGTTCTCTGATTGTGTCATTTTGGAGGGAACATAGGTGACAGCAGAGTGTTTACCGGCTATGGGTCAGATTTATGGAAAAGTGGTGCAGCGTGGTGCCGTGCCAACATTGGCAGTGCTGTGCTGCGTCACTTTAGAAACGCAGGGATGTTCCATATTTAATTGAATACGGCAAACCCCTGTGTTGTCCCCTACGCTGGTGCTAAATTCAGCTGCCAGCACCAACGCAGGCATCCTTGCACCATTGTGGAAGAATGTCTGCGTTGAGGGGTGTGATTGTTTATGTGCGGGAAGGTGTCCCTTCCTGCACATAAACAATCACTAATGACGCTTTGGCACTTCTGTGTGTGCTTCACAATGCAGCACACACAGAAGTGCCAAAGCGTCATTTTCAAATGATTGTTAATGTGCAGGAAGGGACACCTTTCCGCACATAAACAATCATTTCTGGCATTTTGCTCTTTCTATGCATGCTGCAGAATGCAGCATGCATGGAAAAAGTAAAAAACCAGGAGGAATAAAAGTATTCCACGTCGTTGCAGCCTGCTAAAGCCACTCCAGTGAGTGGCGTTATATTTTGGCGCTGCCTCAGGTTTACGAAATTGACTAAATCTGTGGCAGTATCAAAATGTAATGGGTGTTGCTGTGGCATGCCCACAGCAACGCCTTGCACGCCCCTTGCATGCACAGTGCTGCATGGGAAGGGGCCATATTTACAAGGTGACGTTAAGCCACAATAAGTGGCTTAAAGCCAACTTGTAAATACGGGGCAGTGCTTAGAACCACAGGAGTGCCACGAAAAGTGATGCTTCTGAGTTGCTAGGGGCCTATGAATACGTCCCTATGTTTGTTGATTTGTGGCATTGTTGTTATGCAGGGATACCAATTTATGGCCTCAGAGCCCTTTTCGGCCCTCCGCAACATAGATGTGACAATGGGCTGTGTTTTGCTGACTGAGCACTAACATTCAGAAATATGTTAAACAAATGGGACAGCATTAATTTACATGTTAATTGAAGTAAAGGAAAAGTAGCATACAGGGGGTCCTGCACCGTATATCTTTAGTAACACATTAAGGTTTAAAAACATTTTGCAACAAGCATGGAAAAATAAGACAAACTCTCTTCAAAAAGAGTATTTCTGTAACAACGGGAAGTGGTCCACCTTAGTCAATCAACTATATGTATTGAATGACATTTGTTACAAATCAAGGTTTTCAAACATGAAGTTGGAAGCATTCACCTACCCACATCTTTGCCAAAAATGTAATTAGTAAAGCAAGATGCATTTCTTTTTTATGTGCACCCTCTATGTGGCCTAGAATGTACTTATGCATGGAACAACAATATAGTCTGTTAAATCAACTATCAGAGAACTTTTTGTTCAGTGCGTATTCGGAACTTCAAAATTGCAAGGTGCTATCATACTTCAAAATGAAGAAAAGAAGGGCAAAGTGAAATAAATTGATGGCCTAGGTTCACACAATTTGCTCAATATCTAATAGATAGGTATCTCACTCTTTTGTTTTAAATCAAATATTAATACCTTTTCTTTAATTCAAGAGCTAGGGTTCCAGAAAGAAGCCACATGAAGGCGCGGGATTTAAGAGAGCTTTGAGCAGAGCCAGGAATCTGGCTTAAGCTTGTCTCAAGCTTCAGTGGTTCATCCACCTATATCACGTTGTGGCAATTAAGGGGACACAGACATAGAAAGTAAATGCTTTGCTCATGAACAAACAATTTGATGAAGCAGTAGTACCCTCATCACAGTGCAGGACTCTTTGTTTCAAGGTCTTTCTCACTACTCATTTAAGTGAGTGGACTATGAGACTGGGTGTTTTCTCCCCAGTAGGTAGACAAATGATCACTGGGTTACAGTCCTGTTTTCGTATCAAATACTATCCATATTTAATTTGGTTTAAGTTTTTCCTATCTCTGTGAAACAAACCTGCAGAGAAATGTATTCAGAAAGTGTTTGCCCAAGAGCACAAGTTATTTTTTCAGAAGGAGATGCAGGATTAATACTTATCTACTTTGTCTAGTTCAATAGTTTCCATCTTGCTCGTTATGCGGTAGGGGGTGTGAATATGATGATGAGACCCAGGGACCACTTTCACTAAAGAAATGTAACTGTGATGTGCAGAATGCCAAGACTGTTTTTAAAAAAACCTATTCTGTACTCAGCAATCACACAGTATACAATAGAACAGGATGGTGTACACGCTAGCAGCTTAAAAATCAGAACAGTACAGTCCAGTACTACCATCTGTAGAACATGAAAGCAGTACTCTAGCAATTTAAGCCAAAACCTTCCGTATTGGGTAGCACTGTAGGTATTCCCAACCATGTGTGTTCGAGTTGCAGTGTGAGATTTCACATGCATGCTGTGTTTGCAATACTATAGTATTGTAGCAAGGTAAAAATCAAGTAATGTATTAACCAAATCAAAACAGAACTACAAATCAACAACTAGCATTAGTGGCAACAACTAACCAGTGCATGTTTGCTCTCCTCAGGACAGCTGTTTGTTGGGGGAGGGGCCGGGGCAGTGAATCCCAGGGGGCAAGCAGGACCCCCTAAGTGCCAGGAGGTGGGCCAGAGAGATGGAGATTAGATGGCCCAAGAATGTACTGAGTCCAGCCCTGTAAGAACTGCTGTGTGCCATTTTGCACTCACAAACTGGAAGTAAGTGCAGGTATATGCCCACCTCCAGGCATCCCTCATTGAAACACACACACTCATTCCCTCACACATACACCCGCTCACACCCCACACAGCACACAAAGTGACATGTTGTTCAGGTGTCCAGGCGGGCCTGTCCAGGTGGTATTTGAGGTCACAGCCAGGCTTATGACCTATGGGTGCACAGAGGACATAGCTGGCCATCAGGCCTTCCAACACAGCGCCCCACTGCTCCATATCCCTCTCCACATTTTTGTGGGTGCAGACCAACTGTAACCTTTAACCTTTGCTCTTCCGCTACACCGCATTCACGCAAGTCTGCCCTCTCTCTGTCCACTGTGTAGGGGCAGGGACATGTATAGTGGATTGCTACACAACTCTTGGCCAGCACCAGTCCAAAACAATGCAAACCTATGGTTCATCTGCATTCCCTTGTTTGGGGTCAGCAACACACCCAACAACCGGTGCTTGACCAAGGTCTCGATTTGGACCTATGTGACTACCTGCAGTTCACGCAGAACCCCATCCCACTAGGCCTGAAGTTCAGAGCAGTCCCAAGTCATATGGAGGAGGTGTGCCGCGCCCACTTCGCAGTGGGGGGAGGCAGGGGATTGCTCTACATTAAAGGTATATAATTGCTGAGGTGTCAAGTAGTTGTGGTGCAGGTAGTGGAACTGTGTAAGCTTAAAACAGCCATTGCTTGCCACCACCAGACCTGCACGAATGCTTGCTACGGTTCATCATCTGTGAGACCTTTCGCAAATCCCTGTCACATCCACCCTACAGTCAGCATTTAGGGGTTTGATTTTGCAGGACATCATCCCTTTACTGGACCCCAGGTTGAGCAGTAGATGCAGTGTCGGTCACTCCATCGGTTCTGCCAGGGAAACCAACCTAGACTTCACAGGCAATGCACAATATTTTGCCATATTGTAGGAATTGACCGGGCCTTCCTCCATTGTGAGGAATATGCCATTTAGATACAGGTCCCAAAGGGTCCCAGGGGGTGGAATACCCCCATAGTACCTTTGAATTTATTCCATCACTGATTGTATCTGTCGAAAAAACATGACAACCACTGTAGGGAAATTAGTCTGGCATATGGGGCCCTACAAAGCACTAGAGCAACTGCCTGTTCCCATACCTCTGAGATCTGTTGGATGATAAATGAGCAGTCCACTGACACCCTCAGGCCCCTCATCAAACACCCAGGAAGGTCCGCCCCTTACCCCACCCAGCCAGCATGGCATTTTCACCATTTTGGAGATCTGAGCACCATTGCACAGTGTACAGCAGTAGTTCTGTGAAGTTGTACAATTGCAGGTCTGGTAGACCTAGGCCTCCAAGCCATATTGTCCAGCTTCAGCACCGCCGACATCACCCTGGAGCCACCTGACACCCACACCAGGAAGGCGAGCAACTTGTTGAGCCTGGCTAATGTGGCTCTGAGCATGCAGCAGATGGAATTCGGCAATACTTAGAGGCAGTGTGGGAGCAGGACTACCCAGCTCAATACCAATCTGCCCATGATGAAGAGGGAAGGGCAATTTCAGAAGTGGGTATAGTTATCTTCAGCCGTGTGGGCCATGTGTACGGCCAGGTAGCGGAAGTGACTGCAATTCCAACTGAGCTCCATAGCAGGGAGTGTAGCAGCGTCTACTCTGACCAAGCCTGTCAGTGGAAAGAGGACTGATTTCTGGTGGTTGATGCTTAGGCCTCCCATTTAAAACAGGTGTCAATTGGTTGGGTGTAAAGCAGCTGGTCCCATGAGAAGAGAACTGGCCCCAGACCCATCCTCCGTAACACCTCCCAGAGGTAGTCTCATCTGAGGGAGTCAAAGGCCTTTTTAATATCCAGCACTAGCCACTGCTGGCCTCAGGTTTGTGCCCACCACTGAGTGGAGCACATGAGAAAGCCTCTGCAGATTCATCTGCATACCTCTACCAGGCATAAAGCCACAAAAAACAACATTGCTCCTCATTGAACAGATGGGTCACCACCTGTCCTGGGCGCATCAACAGGGTCTTAGCCAGGGCTTTAGTGTCAACTCCCAGTATGGACAGGGAATGATAGGAACTGGGGTTCATTGGGTCTTTGAAAGGACTTGGGAGCATGACTATTTGGGCCTTCCACATAGATCGTGGTAGGAACCAGTATGTCTGGACTCCTTAAAGGTCTCCAGCAAGCATAGCAGCACGAGGCCAGGGAATGTCTGATAATATTCAACAGGTAGCCCATCCAGGCACATGGCCCTGCAGTGGGCCATAACACCCATAGCCTCCTGCAATTCCTCCAACTGGAGGACTTTCTCGAAACCTCATCCCTGTACCTCTGTGAAGTGTAGTATTTCCAGATCATCTTGAAATCTCATAGTCACATTCAGGGAAACCCACAGTAGAAAATTAATACCAGTCTGAGTATTGGCAACATCCCCTCAGAGCATCGTAGTGAGAGTATGAGAGGGGGTGAGTGCACCCTTTTCAGTAGCCAGGCCAGCAGCCTCCCCAATGCATCTCCCTTCTGGTGTAGCAGCTGTTTGTACTCACACCTGGTTAGGAGGCCAGTCTGTCTCAGATATTTTCAAGTCAACGCTGTGCAGTTAGTAATGACTGGCAATGCCTTTCTGCCTCAGGCCAGGCAAACTGAAGGTCCACCAGCACACCCTCTGCCTTACTAAGCTCTTGTTTAAGGTGGTCTCATGTACCACCAACCCTTGACAAGCATTCTCCCAGTGTCACAAGTGTCAGGGCATCCCACCCTACCCCTCTCCAGGCAACGGACATCCAGTTAGTATCGAAATACCTAGTAGTTACCTCATGGAGTTCCTCCCGGAACAGGGTGTCATTTAGCGTCTCATGGT
Source organism: Pleurodeles waltl (assembly GCF_031143425.1). NCBI lineage: Eukaryota > Metazoa > Chordata > Amphibia > Caudata > Salamandridae > Pleurodeles > Pleurodeles waltl. The sequence continues at coordinate 360,005,729 of NC_090449.1, read as the reverse complement.
CAGAGACGCCAGACGGGAAGGCGTGATCCGGTACTGCCCACCCCTATGCCAGCAGCAATTGAACGTTGTCAAAAAAAGGAATCAACCCAGGATTTGGATCTGCCATGTGGCAGCCACCACATCACCAGAAACCAAGAACCTGTCATGCCAGCTATAAGTCTCATGTGTAGGGGCATGGCAGGTATACTTCTGTGTCCTGGGGTGGGTCTCGCGCCTCACATCCATGTAGTGCTGGCACCTCAACACCCTCCGTAGAGCATTTGTTATGTTTTGTATGTGGCCTTGGTGGCTGTCCATCAAGCATGCAATTTAATTCTCCGGCCCACAGCGGAGGTATTCTTACATATGGGAACAATTCCTTCTGCTACTCTGGTAAAAACCACATTCATAGCATCAACATTCAGCAGGCGTACTTCCACACCATCCAGGAGGCCATGCTCAAGGAGATATCTTCCCTTGATGTCAGCTCTAAAGCCACACACCCAGAAGGGAACTTATATGTGGCAGAGTACATCTGCCCCCTCCATTTCTTGTGGACCAAATTCTTCGCAAAGTGTGTCTCCTGCAATATTGCTACAGGTACACCATGCCTGCGAAGATAAGACTGCACCCTGCATCCCTTCACATAGGAGTTGAGCCCGTAAACCTTCCATGTTATAAAGTTAGAATTGTACCATCACCCAGGATCATCCCAACCCCCCTCACCCGCCAGGACCCCCCGTAAACACACCAGTGCAGCTGCCAAATATCCAAGAAAACTGGGAGCATAACCCTCCCGTACGCTGGGGAAACACAGAAAATCAACAACTTGTGTCTCTCCCTTCATTTCATCTCCCCTCAACCCATCCTAAGGAACAATCGACCCACACCCAATGTATAGCACTACACAAGATGGGGGGAGATTAAAAGAAGTGGTAAAGAGAAAGAAAAAAACTGAAGGGTGGATAAAACTGTTAGTCACATCACCCAACACATAAGAAACACACTCAGCCTACCACACATCCAGTGAGTTAGTAGGCGCTGAGTGGAGGAGGAGGCTGGTGCCAGCTGTAGCAGCACCCGAAAACACACCGTTGCACCCTGCTGCTTCACTCACAGCAGACTCTCTTCTACTCACAGAAACTAAGTAATCGCAAAACTGCTAGACCACAACATCTGTCACTCCACACAAAATGGCCCCACTCTCTCTCACGCAAAAGTTTCAAAACACCCTGAGGCGGTTGCCATGCCTGAGTGTCTTGCACCCATCATTCGCACATAACCTACAGCCAATCACCAGTACCATGAGAGGGCCTAAACAATGAGCGGCATGGCACCTGCACCACAGCTCCAGTCTGCTGTGATCTCACCACCACAGCAGTCCACACCACAGTGTTTGCTAGCTGCCCAGCCTCCTCAGTATTCCCCAGTCATCGGACTCTAATCCAAGACGTCAGCACAACTCTCTTTTGGAGGCTGTCACCACATCCTTGAGCGGCCTCACCTCTTCCATTCTTATTTCTACTGTTCAAGGTCCAGAGTGAATGCCCTTACTTCCTGGTGTGTCAATCTCTGATATCGACATTGGTACCATCCTGTTGAACCACCACCTGGAACACTTTGAACTTGACTGGGTGGAGAAGCATACAGCAAAGACCCATTGCCCTCGGTTTTTTGCTTCACCCCCCCCAAAGATCACCCCCATCTGTTGCACCAGCTGGGTGTAGTCTGAAAAAATACGAATCACTGGTTCTAAAATAAGGGGTCTTTAGCCCACCGGACAGCTCGGAGAACTGGGTCCCAGCCCTGTAGTTGAGGATTTTTACAAATACGTTGTGTGGTGGGGACACCGCTGGCGGCATCGGAGCGAGGGCATGGTGTGGTCTTTCAATGACAAACAGGGAAAAAAGATAGCAGCTGGAAAAGTGTCTTTTCTTTAATCCAGCATTTAAGGAAGAGTTCAGCCTCCACCCTCTGCAGAATTCCAAAGAAGTGAAGATTTCAGCACCTGGACCAGCCCTCCACGTCTTTGGTCCTGCGCTTCAGGGCTGTCGTTTTGGGTAAGAAGTCAGTCAGCGTGGCCTTTAAGGCCTCGTCATGCAATTTGGACACATGTTGCTCAATGGCTAGGGATCGGTCCATTACTGGGTGTAGGTCAGCCCTCAGGAGTCCAACATCCAACAGGACACTTTCAATCTTGATCTGCATTGCCATGCTGGATACCTCTATAGATGCAAGTGTTTACACACCAGTAGGACCGTCAAGTGTCCTCTGTCCCGGGTGGTACCTCACTGAGGGAATCCTCTCTTGCAGGTGCCCCAGGCACTCCTCTGTGAGGTCTACACTTCCCCATGACATTGGACCACCAGGCAGAGGGGGGAAGGGTGGGGGGAGATAACGAGGTACCATTCACTGCTCCCTTTGGTGTGGCAGTGCGATCTCTGGTGCCACTGGGGCTTCCACTTCCAACAAGACCTCAAACAGGGCATACGTGCTGAGCAAGGGGATGTCCTTGACTGCAGGTCTATGGAGACAGGACAGGTGCTCAGTCACTAAAGCTCTATTCAGCTAGGTGCCCGAGCAACCAGGTGCAGGAAGAAGACACCACAGTATACCGGCATCCTCAAGCTCAGCCGGTACAACTATCTGTCATCTCCTAACCAGATCTCAGGTGTAGTCTTGTGAGTGGTGCAGGCCTGTGAACCAATTGCATAGAGGGTCTGACCAACCGGTGTAGTTCTGGCTCACATGTCAAAAAGGGCCAGCCAGGCAAGATATGAGCCAGATCCTAGTTGCCCGATGGGTCAACAAGCACAATGCAAATCCCTGAAGGGGGGTCCAAGACAGGGAGCAGACCGCTGATGGCTCTACCACCATTCCCAGAGTGCAGGCCACTCAATGTCACATCAGTCCATGGGCAAAGGAGGAAGTTTAGCCCAAAGAATAGGTCTATGGGTGTCCACAGCACCAGGTAGTCCCACATGTCTCTACCCAACCAAGGCAAAAGGTCAGGTGCAGGGTCACACCATACTGTTAATGTCACTGCACCACTGAGTGTTCCCACAGATACCCCACAGTACCTGGTATGTGACCCCAAGCCCAGCATAGTCACACGATTTTTCAGGATGTGGGCACTCACTCTGACTTCAGCAGGCACACCCACAGGACTGACCTCTCCCTCATGGTCAGATCTCAAGGTCCAGGCTGGGGCTGGCACCCAGCCCACTCCTTAGGCACTGGGGCCAGGGGTCTGAAGTAGTACTGCCCAGCAGACCCAGCCATACAGTGAACACATCAGGTGGCCAAGGGCTCTCATGGGGGGGTGAGGGGGAGGTCAACATACCCCCAACGCAGACTTCGCACCTGGAAACACGCTCATGTCAATGGTTTTCACGCTGGAGTCTGCTTGACGGCCAGACCTCGTAGGGGGCTCCTGCTGGGCAGAATCATTGTGGCCACCAGGCACCTCCAGAAGGTGCAGAAGGCCACGTCACTTGCTGTTGCACCACTCGGTTCCCACAAAATGATGGGACCACATTGACTCAATTCAGCTGCAGGCTGCATCCCCAGACGCTGCTCTAAGTTCAGCAACCGGCAGAATTGCAGAATCGGTTTTCCAAGGCCAAGCACTTCCCCTGCATATATTTCAAGCAGAGTAGTGAATGTTTTCGAGCAGGTGCCGGGATGGGTTGGAATTATGTAGGATTGTGCTCGGACCAATACCAGAGCTCCAAGAGCAAGTCCACTGCAGCTGCCAATTTGGTCACACCCCTCTCCAAGACGGTTAATACAACATTCACTGTCAATATATTTGGGCAAAGTTGTACAGCCAAGATTACATATCAATACTCCTAGTGCCGTAGCTAAAACTGTCCTACCTTACTACTTCTACCAGTAGATGTTGGTTGTCTGTCTGCCTAAATCAGTGCATTGCTCATCTTATTGAGTAGGTCTTTCCCGAAGATTTTCTTTATAGCACTCAATTTCTTTTTTGAGCCTGTTTCCATACACTTCTGATGTCTACAGATGAGAGACGAAAGGCATCAGGAGACTGTGAGGTCTAAGATTCTATTTCATACCAATTCAATTATCAAGTTATTTTTTGTACACTTTACATGCCAAATTTAGCAAGAGCAAGCACAGATGGGTTGCACCTGGGTGCTATAGAGGGATAGCAAGTCAGATACAGCACAACACTGTATTGTCAAATCTATGCCTCTTCAACTGACTAGGGGCATCATTTTGAGGGCAGTATAGAATGATACCCTCAAAATGACTCAAAGTTCACACCATGTACTTGCTTCAATACCCCTATTTCTAGCTTACACCCACCTCCCACCTGACCACAACCAGCTGGCATCTATATAGCCATAGATATCACCATAGTCCATATTTATTGACCAGAAGGTAAATATTTCAAGTATCTATTGTGTACTGTGTGTGCTAGTAGGCATAAGGTGGATGACAATGTTGGGGTTATTTATATGACAACCGTGTATGGTTGCAGGATCTGGTTTTGAGTGCTTGTTATACATAATGCTGCAAAGTGTGTGAGGCAACGCTATTAGGAGGAGTTCTGTCCATATGACCTGTCTCACGAAACAGGTGTAAAGATGTGATGCTATTGTTTGTAAGTGCCATCAACTGTGAACAATCAAGCAGCGGTATACATGGGCAGAGGGCAGGTAGGAGGAGAGTGCTGATAGGTCCACCACGCTGCTGACTCCATATTGATTGCTGCATCTGGAGTGGTGACAGGGCAGCTGCACAAGCTTTTGGGGGAGATGTCCTCCAATTCACTATAGATAGGCATATTTTAACTCATGGAGGTGAGGGAAAGCGACCCGGGTGAACAGTGGTGAGTCAACATGGACTGGGCTATTGGTTTCTCAGCAACTGTGGAGTCTGAAGATAGTGCAGGAAGCTTCAGGGTTTTATAGGATGACATTTTTATTTTTTTTATTGGAACAAACCTTACGTATTCCTCTTTGAACCTCGACAGAAGAAAGTTTAAGATTCCTTTTGGTTTACTACTTAATGATTAATTTCTACAATATTAAGAGTAATATGGAACCATTTTATAATTTTGTCAGGTAAAGGATAACCGACTGAACTAGAAATCATGTGTACACAAGCTAACACGAATCGCAGCTCTTTCATCCATGCAAGAAATTTCAACCATTCTTTGTCTTCCTCCTCAAAGAAGTCCTAAGAGAAAAGTATGAAAGCACTCACTTTCCTTTCCAGTCACCATTATAGCTTGATGTCACCTGCAAAAATATCTGCTGTACCACCAGTGAGCATGGAGGAGATTAATGGAATTCTGTTCACACCTAGATCAGAACTCTCAGACAATTCATGTCCACCGTCTTTTCTCGGGGACATGTTCAGTCATTATCTAACCACTCAATAGGTCATAAAGAGGCTTGCTCCTGATACATTTATATGATATTTTAATAATTATTAAACCCTTGCTCAAGACAAGAGAACTTGATGCTTCCAAGCTCAAGAGCTATTGCCTATTACAGGATTGGGTGCAGTGTTGAAACTTGTGGAAAAACATTTGGAAAAGTGGCTGGTTTGACATCTATTAACATTTAGGCTACTAGATTAAGGGCAGGTGAGATTCCGAGCAGTTTCACCATGGAAACATTGCTGTTCTCCCTATCAGATTACCTCCACTGCTAGCAGGGTAACAAGCAAATGGCAGGTCTTCTTTTGTTAGACTTCTCAGTGGCATTTGCCACTCATTCATTCCATTCTTTTAGATTCTTTCAGTGCTGCCTGGAAGGGAGGCTATGCCTAGTCATTGCTTCTTTCATTCAAATCATTTGAAGTCTGTATTCCTTCTTCCTGCAGATGGGATCGGCTCTCTCACCCATGTTATTCAGTCTCTATGTTCAGCCTCTTCCAGTTCAGTTATTAAGAGTTAAATAGTAAGTGTGATTTTTACAGAGAGTTATCCTTTAGGCCACAAATGCAAGACGTCATGTTGACTATTGTTAAGCAAACCCAGATGTTAAAAAAGATCTTTCCTTTTCTTCCTCAGCAGTAGCATGTAGAGATGCAAGCCCAGTCAATGGTATCCTCAATGACAATGCTGGCCCTCGCCTCGCTGTCTCTCAGAACTGAAACATCGCTTTGCCTGCGAAGCACATCTTTGACGTAGATCCTCCCAATGTTCCACAAACCAGGTTTTAAGGTACTCTGTTCAGGGGGCTCAACTGGGTCCCTGTAGCCATCTCACGCTCTATCACGGCCGCCTGAACCTGTGACTTTGTTCCAGTCCAGCGCGACCAGATATCCACAGGTGCGCTTTACGCCCTTTGATGCTATTTTCACCCTAATCTTTAAAATGTATTGTCTCTGGTTCCAGTGATTGGATTGTTGTCATTTGGGTCTTGTTTTATTTACTAAAAAGTACTCTATTTTTCTAACTCTTTTATGGTCTCCTTTTCTGATGTGTTTTACTATATTACTATTTTAAGTGTTGCACAAATACTTTACTCAATGCCTTTAAGCTTTACCTCTTTGTGCCAAGCTACCTAGGGTGGAGCACAGGTTCATTTAGGGTTTTCTTGTGACTTCACCCTAAGAAGAATTGTCTTTGCTGCTTGAGAGGGTTCACCCCTCTCAACAAAGTAACCCCATATTTTACACAAGGAAACCTAATGGTGGACACGTTAAAATATTTGTGCTTCCTCATTTTCAGGATTTGAAGAGTTATCATAAAAGTGAAACAGATTGTGTTTTAAAAAGATTTAGAAGGTAAGGTCACTTATGTGACAAATATTTTATTAAAGACCACGAGGTAAATGCAGTGGCATTTGTGTTACTCAACTAGGGCAAAAAACGAAAATCCATATTAATCTGGTTGAGCTCTTACTCGCGGTTTGAATCTGACCCAATAGTGTGTAATCCATCCACTAAAAGTGTTTTTCCACCTGTCAGAGACGTGGAGTTCTGCATAACTGCAAATGCAAATTAATTAGCACAAAGCTCTAACTGAGCAAGTTTACAGTAATCTTGAACTTTTCTGTAGAGTCAAACGCCCACCTGCTGCTAGTGTCAGCTTTCCTGCAAGTACACAATATATTCAGGTTCTTTGTAAATCAAACAACACCAGACCTTACATAGTTATGAAAGGTCGGGAGTGAACTCTCACAAGTGCATTGCTTGTATATAAAAAGTTGTAATAACGAATGGAAAAAATAGCAACGTAATATTTTGAACACTTAGGCCTGTATTTATACTTTTTTAGCGCCGCATTTGCACCGCTTTTTGCCGCAAAAGCGGAACAAACTTACAAAATAGAATTGCATTTTCAGAGTTTGCTCCGCTTTTGCTTCAAAAAATGATGCAAATGCGGCACTAAAAAGTATAAATATGGGCCATAATTCTTTTATGCGGGGCTACGAATCCTTGATAATATTTGCATTAATCCACAGACCAGGAGGTTTGGTTCCACGTATTGTTCAGTCCATGCCTTGAAAAGAAGCAGAGAAGAAAGAAGCTAAAAAAACCGGACAGGTGACCATGCGTAACGACATCAGAGCTTTAGCAGAAAGAGCAGCCATCTGGGAGGAAATCACAATGGATACCCATTGTCTTGGCGCCTTGCCAAGATGGCCACTGAGGGGCTTAATCAGCCTTGTATACCAGACTGCTCTGAAGAACATTAAAGGAGCTGAAATTGAGCCAAATGAAGGCACTTATAGCGAAACCAGCTGTTCCCAATGAAATGGTAATTCGCATAATTCAGTTGGAAGAGAAACGAGAAATTCTTACTGTGCTAGAGAAACAGTGGCATGGCCGAATACTTGTCATGATGGGACCTAATGTATCGGTAGCACAATATCTGAAAGTTCCAGACAGTTACAATGTTTTTTCAGTGCATCACCTAATGATAGGAATAATAATAACAACAGCTACAATAGTACCATTAATTAAACAAATGTACATTGAATAAATAAACTTGATTTGGAAAAGCCAACCATATTCCAAAGGTTTGATTAAAATACAATCTAACATGTGCTCTGAGCCCTGTCTAATAGGGTGACAACTCAAAAAACAGTTCACATTTCCAGATAACAAAAATTGGTTAACCTTTTCTCACTAATACAAAAGACAAATAAGACATTGACATATTCTGCCAGAATAAAATATCGGAGTTTGTCAAGACAACTTATTTAGTAGCTTTCATAGAAAAGGTGGTAAATATGATAGTAAAATAGCAGTCACATGGATATGCTAGACCTACTAATGATGGGCAATAAGAAACTACGCACGTAAATACTACTATCTTAGTAGTACAAAATCTTTATTCGACTTTCAACAAGTCATAAAAGACATAACAGTCATAAAAAAAATCTCCAATTATAATACATACATTTCAATATATAATAAAAAATCGAGTAAGTAAAATAATGGAAAATTTAAAAAACACACAACAATAAAACTGTCTAGTGTATCAATAAATAAAAAAACCCTATCACAATAAATTATAATTCGATCACCTCCCCCATAGATTTCCTTATCTTTAATACAGAACATAAAAAGTTAGCTAAAATTCCGCACATCTCTAAAGAAGATAGTGACTGGAGACAGGCATAGGCTGTGCGACACTGGGGGAGATTGATTGACCTTAAAAGCGGAACAACTAGGCGCTTCCTCTGGTAGGCATAAAAATTACAGAATAAAACCACATGAATTGTGATTGAAGTGTTTTTGCATCACAGGGGCATGGTTTTGACAAGGTGGACCAATCGTTCATAATTGGAAATGAAACTAGGCGATGAAATGTGTCTAGCCTAAATCTAGTAAGAACGTAACGGTGGCGAGGGAGTACCACGTTTACCAAGTACGGCTGCATGCCCTCAGCCGTCAAAATTATTTGGTTATGAATGACTGAGGTTTATTTTTATTCCGCCCCCCAACGTATGTCTTCTAGATAGTTTAATGCCAAAGTACTCAGGTCCTTCCTGGATATCTTCCGCAACGAAACTGGGTTTGTATAGTAGTCTTTATTGCCCATTTTTTCGAAGAAGGTCATAATATATTTTAACCATGGTACCCTTGATGTATATAACGACTTCGTACAGTCGGTCAGGATGGCCTTATTAAGACTAGTGTGTTCCGAGGTCCAGACTTTATGCCATAGTAGCAGTGGCTGGATCTTTATCAAGTCTGCAATGAAGGGAACCCCGAGTTCCGTGTGTGTCACATGCGATGAAGTGCCCTTTGGTACCCTCAGCAGATGTCGTAGGAAATCATTTTCCACTGTCTGCACTAGATCACAGTTTGTATGTCCCCAAATTCCTGCCCCGTACGTAACAGCCGGAATACACTTGGCTTTGTAGATCTTTATCATGTTAGGTGGTGTAATCCCCCCAAGCCTTTTGGAGAAGAGTCGTAGTGCCATCGTTGTTTTGATCAGGTGCATTCTCTTCGTCTTCCTGCAATTGGCCAAGGAACCCAACTTATCAAATGTTATGCCCAAATATGAAAAGGTTTGCGCGATTTCGACCTTGCTATCTGCAATAGTGGTGTTATAAGTCTTGCCGCGCTTCCCTCCGCAGTTCATGATAAAAGTTTTGGAGCGGTTGACAGTGAGTCCCAGCTGTGTCATGTATGTAATGCAGGTTGTTAGGAGTTTCTGGAGAGCTATTGGGGTCCTGGCCATTAATACTGCATCGTCTGTGTAAAGTAATGCCGGAACAGGTCGCTTATCTATTTGGGGTAGATCTTTACACCTAGTGGCCAATTCTTTGTCTAGGTTATTTATATACATTGAAAACAGGAACGGAGCGAGAACACAGCCTTGGTGCACTCCTCTGTGTAGACCAAAGAGGCGAGTACATTCCCCTTTTAGGCCATACTTCACTCTTGCTCTGCACCCTGTGTACATTTCGCGAATAAATTGAATTAAGGCCGGTTCCACCCCCATGCTATTTAAAATGTCCCACAATTTATCATGGATTACACAGTCGAAAGCCGATGACAAGTCAATAAAGGCCAGGTACAGATTGCCTGCTCTGATCTTAGTATACTTTTCAATAATGAGACTTAAATTTAAACTTTGTTCTACTGTTCCGATTCCTTTCCGGAATCCATACTGGACCGGGGATAAAACGTTCTTTTCCTCTGCCCATGTTTGCAGCCTATTCAAAATTATTCTCCCTGCTAGTTTAGCTGTTGAGTCCATCAGGGAGATAGGCCTGTAGCAGGCTGGATTAAGGCGGTCACCCTTTTTATATATTGGAATTATGTTAGAAACTCTCCAAGATGGTGGGGGTCCGCATGTGCAGATAGCCCTCAATGTCTGCGTCAATACAGGCCCCCACAGCTCAATATTGGCCTTGAATATATCGATCGGAACGCCATCCGGGCCTGGCGCTTTCCCTGGTTTGCTTTCTATTATAGCTTCCTCTACCTCCTGAAGGCTAAATTGGGGGGTTATAACTAGGCGCGGACCTTCCTGTGACTCGTGGTCATGTGTATGATCTAATATGTCACTCATCAGTGAATATATATTAGAGAAATGTGCTACCCAGTCTTCTTCGGAGATGGCTATTTCCATCCTAGGAATGTCTCTGTCCCCTAACACGGGGGAATTTATTGTCTGCCAGAAGAGTATATTATCTTTCTTACGACTTGCTGTGTGGAGGGTTTCCCACAAGTTTGTTTTTATAGTCAATTTCCTTTCCTTTATTGCTGTCTTATATTCCTGTCTGCGTTTACATATGTCACTCACACCTTTTTGGGGCGTTTAGGGCCTTTTTCAGTCTCTTATGTGCTTGAGTGCAGTTATGATCAAACCATCCGCCCGACCTTTTTTTCCCTGCCTTACTGCTTCTAATAGTAAGGGCTTCTTTTATGGTTTGAGTAATCGTTGTAAACGCACTTAGACATTGTCCCGGTGGTGGGTTCTCTCTTAAACAGTCTGCAAAAGCATGTTTACATTGGCATATTACCTGTTTCAATAAAGACTTGGGGTCTGTCTGAGACCACTTCATAGTGTATCCGTTGCACGGCACCAGTTCAATATCATCTACCAGTGTAATACTATCTTCCCTAGCTGCTGAAAGGGGGGATAATAGGAGATTCATGCTCTGGGGGTAGTGATCACTAATTGCGATGTCGTGCAAGGTATAGTTTGTAAGATAGTTTGCGAAGTGAGTAGACATTAGGACGTAATCGATCACTGTATTTACGCCCCTTCCATTATACGTTGGTTTAAACTGTGGTTCGTCCAAGAATAGTTCATTTACAAAGGATAGGTTATAGGTATGAGCCAGTAAATTCATTTCATCTCCTTGAGTGTTGTGAGAGAAGTGGAGGCTTGCACCTATGCCTTCCGAGTCCCAACCACATATCTTATCTGAAGTTTCTTTACACGGATGGGCGTTAAAATCACCACCCCATATCAATAGGATCTCACAGTTATTTTTTCCACATATTTTTTTTAAGTCATTTCCCATTTCCACGAGAATGTTGGAAAATTCTCCTGGAGCAGCGTTATTATAAAAATGAATAATGACTAGGTGGGTCTTGTGATGTAAGTCACTCTCTATCATTTGGTAGTATGGACTCATAAATTGCATCACTAAATTCTGTAAGGACAACTTATTGGAAATATATGTACACAGTCCCCCTTTTGGGTCTACCATACCTAGACTGCTCGGCGGGAGTGTGGAATGTTTTATAGCCGTTTAAATGTGCAGGGGTTGAAAGCCATGTCTCTTGTAAACAAACACATGAATAATCTTCTATAAAGTTAGCCCAGACCTCGTTGCCTAACTTATTTGCTAGACCTGCAATATTCCAATAATAGTAAGATCAGGTTTCTGGTTAGGATTCTGGTTAAAATTACAGGGCTGGTTCTTTGGGGAAGGAGGGGGGATATCGCCCATAGTGGTATTTGGTATATTTCTAGATTCGTCATCGCACTGGGTTAGATGAGGTAATCTCTCATTCCCTATAGAAACCGTTGTATGTGATGTATCTTCCTTTTGTAATTCCGTCCCTGATCTATATATTATCTGTGCTTCTCTATCATGAAGAGCTAACTGTTTCATATCGAGTCAATCTATATTTTCCTGCGTTGAGAGGGGATAAAATCTATTGCACATTATAGACAAGTCTGGGCTGGATGAGGGTGCTACAGCTCGCTGTGAGCAGGTGGAGTTATTCCCCTCTGGTCTTTGATAAAAATATCCCAGGGGTAATAGCGAGATTCCTTGTGAAGTAACTTGTCTGGCTCCTTGGTCATGAATAATCCTGTTCACTAAATTTGGTGAGCCAAAAGAAAGGACCACGCAATCTCCCGTCAGCGCTTTCCTGCTGATTCCTATCCTATCTTTAGTGAAAGTAGATCCAATATTTATCCTTTTCCAGGAGACATTCCAAGATGCCTTCTCTCTGTCCAGGAACCGGGTGGACCAGATATACTTAGCACTGTCCAGCAAGGTAACTGATACCTAAGCATAATTTCCCATTCTGAAAGGCCTAAACCAAATGCATGCTCCAAAGCCAGAAGGTTGCACAGTAAAGGTAGGAGAAAACAATGGGCCACCACATTCGTCCACTGCTTCAGGAAAGCTTATTGTCAACTACACAGTCAATATCTGCAACTGATATCGGCGGTATTTCATTTTGACATTTGTTGTAATTCTAATGGATGACCGTCACACATTGTGCATGGAGTAAACCATCTAAGCAGGATGAGCAGCCACCATAGATGACAATATGACCCCCAACGCAGGAAGGCTTTTCAAGTATTTGTTTCAGAGACCCAGAATATCACCATCATCATGTCACGGGAATGGCAGCAATGATATGGCAAATTTCACACTGTTCAAACATCATATTCTCAAACCTGCATAGAATGAGGAAAGGGAACACCCTGAAGGCTGACACATAGAACCTAGAATCTTCAAGGACACTACACTCCAACCGTCAATTTTTTAATTAGAACGCCTAAGGCTTTGCTGGTAATCAGGAGAACACATTCGATGTTGTAACCACTGGGAGGAATGGGCCAATGTAGCAGCACACTACACATGCAGAGGACCTCTGAAAAATAATTAGTATGGACTCATGGCTTTGTAGTTACTACTGCCTGTGGACCTACCACATGGTACTGGTTGGAGAAGTGAGCCTCAAGTCTACTGGTTAATGTCCCTATTTACTGCCAGAGCTCTCTAGCTTGAAATGTAAATTTGCAGGTTAAGAAGGCCTGCACTGAATCACCACCCCGTGATCGTTCCATAAATTGAAGCAGGATGCTGTATCTAGTAACAGCTTAGAGAAATCTCCACAAACATACAGAAAACAAACATTTTGTGCACTAGCATTGGCTGATTTTCTGGACTCAATTTGATCCATGAAATTTGATTAAACTGATTATCTACGTGCATGAAAATGATTGTAATGATCTCAAAACACATGCTGGTAACGTGAATATGTATAATGTCTGAAAACTGAGAGTTTGAAAAAACTCTTTGTAAGGTTATGGCAGTGTGGATCTGTGCCAAGTGTGAACTTTAGCATATGTGATTAGCAAACTAAATAGTCTATAACAAACTTCTATTTGACCCCATTATTTCCATTCAATTGATTAACACTGCGTAATTCTTTATTGGTGTTATGGAACACCACTAATGACAATAACAGAACTATGACATCACATGTAAAATTATTTATGACTTAATGGATGAACAAGACAATGCTAGTGTGGTTATGTTATTTAAAGATGCAAGTCAGGTTTGAAGGTATAACCCTTAGCACACTCAGTATAGATGTGGCCTATGCACCTCTTTATGCTACACAAAGGAAATGAGTAGTGGTTGTGCCCGAAATACAGCTGCCTGTAAGTGGCACAGAGTTAAATGCCATGCCCTTAATTCCTTGTCAACCAAAGTGCCCTTTACCTCTATGTATAGTGAGCACAATGCATAGATTTGCACTAATAGCATAAGGCAGAAGGGTAGCCACCAAAATCAACAAATAAAGAGAGTGACTGATATTCCCATCACCGTCAGCATAATTGTTCAACCATAGGTCTTTCGCCGCAGATATGCTATGTTTTAATGACAGTGTAGTTATGACCTTTCCTCCAATGACTGTCTCTAAATTTTAAGACCAAACTGCTGTCATGGTCTGCGATCTTGAGGGAGGATGACAGACAGGAACACTTGGGGCGGGGGTCTCATTTAGGGAGGGCTCCTCAAGCAAAGTCATGGCACACACAGAATCACATCATACAACGCGGTACAGCAAAAACTTAGGCCCTGATGTATACTTGTTTTGTGCCACATTAGCATCATTTTCTGATGCAAAAGCACCGCAAACTTACAAAATACAATTGTATTTTGTAAGTTTGTGCCACTTTTGTGCCACAAAATGATGCTAATGCGATGCAAAAAAAGTATAAATCAGCGACTTATGCTTGTGCTGCATTGCATGGAAGGGAAAGAGCAGAAATCCTCCAAATCTGCAAACAAATGGAGTATTTCAGCTCTCCTTGCACTGGCACACTTTATAATGTCTAGCGCCAACATAGGCATTCTTGACCCATAGTGCAAGAGTTCCTACATTATGGCAGGGTTATTTTGGTGCAGGGAGGGTACCTTCCTGCACAAAACGATCCTTAGAGGCATGTTCTTCAGCACACATAGAAATAGTATGTAGCTTGGAGAAATGAAGATATTTCTCCTCATTACGCCTGTTTATGGTAGGTGCACTATTCTGTCGTACACTCAGGTTTACAAGTCTTTGTAAATCTAGGATTGCATCAAAATAGATGGGTGGATGTATGGGAACACCCATGCTCCACCCATGTAACACCTACAAAATGTGAAGTAATGCAAAGCAGTGCTGTGCGCTGTAGTGCATTATTTTTAATTTGGTAAACTACACAAAGCCATGAAAATTGGCTTTGCGTAGCCTAGTAAACACCAAAAATGATATTGAGTTGGGACCGCATTGCAAAAGTGCTGCATCCCCAATGCAAAATTATAGTAAATCGAGGCCACAGTTTTGAATCCTGGTCATTCAACCTTGAAAACTTTTCCTTCGTGTAAAGCCTTCTAATTAGCTCAGTGGATGCCTACTGACACTACAAAAGGGGTGTGTTTAGTGCCCAAATTAATTTCTATGATGTACTGCATGTACCATGCGCTTCTACAAACCAGTAAGTATGAGTCTATCCAATTACTGTCAATGAAGTGCACAAGGCAACAACCAAGGTCATGCATAATCACATTACATATAAAACACATGTTTCATCTCATACATGCCATATTCCCTGAATTAAGCATAAATAAAGTTATTGGTGATGTCATAATTAATGACATCGATGAGGCCTAAGTGATAGCACAATAGGAGTTCTTCAAAGGTTATTTTTGATGGCACTGGTGATGGATTGTGTTTGGTCTTGAAAGGTCCACTGTGGCAGTTATGGTTGTGTAAGTTATCACTTTTGTAAATCGCAGTATCTGTGAGGGTTTGGCTCCTAACTATCATATTGCATTAGTTTGTTGTGGCAACTATTATAGTTGTGAACATAGATTGACATTTGGTCTTGGCAGTAAATCTTAATGTCTGTTAGCATTTTTTTCAATGGATATTCTTACACATGCACATTCATAATAGAAAGCTATTTGGAATTGATGTGTTGGCTCAAGTTTAGGAAGTTCAAAATAAAATTTGGAAAGGTGCAATAAAATATTGAGATTTATAGAAAATACAGCCCAACACACATACAAATAGGGGATTCAACATGTGAGTTGCGGAAGTGGGATGTGATACATGACAGTGATTGTCCCACTCTTCAGTGCCACTGATACTATCTGTACTTTTCAGAGGGCTCTCGTAGTCCTACCTTCAGACAATGTCCATGAAGGAAGAGAGTTCCCAGCTTCTACTGATAAAGCCATTTATATTTCATTTCTGCTCCCAAGGAGGAGCGCATTGGGTTGTGTGATTCACCCATTCTGCTGCCTCCCAGCACGTATTCCCTGTACATAGAGAGGAGGGAAACTGATTGCCTGGGCTAAGACAGCTGTTTGAACCAGCATGCATCTGACCCCAGACCCTTACACTGTCTCTAGGAAGCCTGCTGGGTACGCTATGTGGAGACCCACATGCCCTTGAGCCCCTGGCATCTGCTCTCCTTGTTACTTATGAGTTATTTTATCCACCCCTCGTAATGAGCAGCAGGGCAGGTCAGAATGTTTCATATAAGAATCTAGTTAGGGTCAATGTATCAGACTTTTTCTAAAAAATGAAGATACCTACAACATAGACAAAGTTGGGCCTGTTTAATTAAACTCGAGATTGGAGGAAGGGAGGTTTGTTTTTTCTCCTTCCTTTCTAGGATCGGCAAAGAGAGTCCAGCAACTGAACCTCACCACTAGTCAGAGGCAGGTGAGTAGGACCACATATGTTAGCCATCACTCCCATCACAGGGCTTCCTAAGAAGGGTGATAAAAGCAACATTGCTCCTTCTGCGTAATGTGGAGTCATCAACATGACCAATAGAATTGTTTCAAGTATCCCTAACTACGGAAGGACTTTCTAAAGATGAGGCAGTCCCCTTTACAATCTTGTTTTGTTAACATTCCCCTTGGATGTTTCCTGATTGCCATGTGCAGTTGTATTGTGAACTTCCCCTGATGGTGTTTCTACCAGACTTTGCTGATGATCTTCATGCTTTGCTGAATAAAACTGACTTGAATGCTGACCTTAGGAGAGGTATATTCTAATGCAAATGTTATTTCCCCTAACCTGCTTTTCATGAGTAGAAGTTAGCATCATGATACCTACCTATATTTTTTCTAGTTAGTTTAATTTTGCCCTACATAGATGATTTTCGAAATTTTGTTTTGTCTTTCTTTTTTAATTTTGCCGGCATGTGTTAGCACATTCCAACACATGTTTGCCCTAATTTGGTTATCAGTAAGGAGAACCTATGTCCAAATCCTGACTTCTACATCTTTGTAATGTGATTTGACTAATGTATTCACAATCTGATTTGAAGCATGTTTCAGTCTCACAAGTTATTGCTTTAATAATATGCATTATTCTTCCTGAATGTCTAATGGTATTGATGTTGAGTTGATTAAACTTGTTTCATAGAATTGGCCAACCTATGGTGTTTATTGATCTTTACAATTTGATTTTCCACAGTATTTATGTGACTTTGGCTTTGTGGTTATAAAATAAAGGTTTGAAACTTTTATTGGTTGGAGTATTCTTCCATGGCCACATGGGTCATGGTGTGTAAATTTGTTGTTTGGATCTGAACTGATTATTGTGCATGGTTACCACACTCTTCACTGGGTCAAAAGATCACATCGACCTGAGAGAACCATGTTCGAATCCAGCGAAGGATGAGAAAAATGCATTATCAAATCAGGCCGCAGAGAATGTTTTTTGTCTCATGAGGAAGGGATCCACATATTTGTGGAATGTTAAGAGTAACATATCTGGCAACTGAGTGAATTAGATTTGTTCTATGGGTAGTTGAGAGGTTGATGAAATTCCAGCATTGTGTTACAAGTGTACATTTGATGTATAAGTAGGGATTTGTGTTTGTGGTGCTTTTTGCTATAAATTGCGATGAAGTGTGATGTTTAGAGGTGAATGTAGAGCTGTCATACATGAAGTGATTGTGGCTCTTTGTGTTAAAAATTTGTTGCAGTTGTTGTTGATGGGTCCATCAATCCCTAAGAGTCTGGAGTAATGCACAAGTGTATAGACATACTTGTTTAAATTATTGTCTGCAGTGAGGTAAAGGTCATGAGGCACCATTGACAGTACCATTAGTTTTCCTTGAGTGAGTATGAGTTGTTGGTTGGTATTAGGTGAATCTTGAGTGCACTTGCAGGATCCATGGTGAGATTTACTGGTCAAGTCTTACTACTGCAATTGTGGAAGCCACAGTCTTAAGTGTAGGGCATACACTTCAAAAGGGTTTGAGTTCCTACTCCTTGGTGGGCAGACAGATTTTTGTTTTTTTTTGTAGTGCTTGCAATATTTTGCATTTAGTGAATGTGGGAGTAGTAGTTTAAGAGACAAAGCGATTTCAGCTGCTGAGTGAAGTGAGTGTGACGTCAGGTGTACCATGCTGAGATTGGTCGGTTAGTGAGAAGCTGCACACATATTGGTGGACAATACTGCATTGCCATTGATTGAGAACGGCTTGCAAAAGGAATTGTGGGATTGAATTTGCTTCATGGTTTAGTTGAAATTCATATTATTATTGATTGAAATGAGTGCAAAAATGATTTTGGACAGGTTTAAGAAGTGCACTGAGGGGAGATATGTTTATCCCAGCTATTGAGGGTGAACAGACAGCACTCTAAGGAACAGCAGCATATAAAGTGGCAGACAAGAGGAGTTTCAGCATGCATTTGGGTTAAACAGTGGTGTAGGACCACCAAGAAAGATGGTTATTTGGCTTGTCCATGTTATGGAACCTCTAATTTCAGGATCTTAGAAAATGTGAGGAGTATATTGTGCGAATAAAAGCCTCCTCCAAGATCCGCACAATTTGAAGCTCTAGCTGTTTGGGAACTTGTTGCTAGTCAAAGAGAAACAGCAACATTTCAGAATAGAATGAGGAGAGCAGAGAAGACTGTAGCAGAAGCAAGATGGGATGAGGCATCGAAAATGTGAGAAGAAAGAAGAGAGATGTTAGATGGGGTGAGAATGTTTCTAGGTTTCACAGAAGAAGGTGATGGGAATGCAAAACCTAAAACGAAAAAGAAGCAGTTAAAAAAGTCAGAGCAGGCAGCACCTGAGGGCAAAAAGACAGCTACACATGAGAGTGACTCAGAAGAAGAGTTTACAAATCAGCTTTTACTGAATCATCCTCTGCCATATCATTCAGTTGAGAGAGCAGTTCAGAATGTCGCAAAAGTATGCCAACAGCTCCAGTTTCACAAAGCCTGATTCAGGTAGTTCCAAATACACCTATCAGTTCAGTGATAGAGGTGCCCGGAATTTATCCACCAGCACATCACATCACAAGCCCAGTTGTGAATCAGGTACTGCCAAGTACAAAAAGGATTCAGATGGAATCTACACCTTATGTGATAGCATCGGTGCAAAATTTGAATCAACACAGACTATGACCATGTATACTTCAGTACAGACAACCTCAAGTATTACCACAAATCAATCAGGGCAGCCCTTTGGTACAGTATTAACAGGCAAAAGTGCTGGGATGTCACTTCTACAGAGTCAGCCAAATCTGACAGGACTTGATATACTGGCGGTCCTGGTAACCATAGATCCAGTTGTTCCACTGTATGCTTCAGGTAATGCTGTGGGTAACCTCCAGACTCCAAATCTTGTATCTGCAGAGGTGTCACCATATGACACGCAGGGATCAATATACTCAACTAATTCAGAAATGTAATGGTTCTTAATTTTTTCCAACTTTAAACCTTACAGAAATTGAAAATTCTAAGCAGATATTAAATCAATCAGGACTGATAGTAGGCAACTCCAGTTCCACACATGCCAACACCAGATGTGATTTCCAGCAGTAATACCTCACAAAATATGACATAGAGGAGTAATATTAGTTTGCAAGGTTTTTCAGCACAACAGTTAAATGAGTGGTTGGAATATCTGAGTCAGAGAGGAGCAACAGGTACAATGAACAGCAGTAAAAGAACAGAAGATACCACAGAAAGAGGTAGGACAGTGAGTGTGCCTAAAAAAAAAAAAATGAATTCAATTAATTAATTGCGGGAACACTTGAGCTGGAACGATTGGATACATACAGTGAAGAAAAACTGTGTTTCATGTGCAAAGATGTTACAAACCGAGCAGGACTGACGTATGAGATATTAGTAGAACTGGCAGAAAAACATGATGTAGATTTATTAAAATCAAAACCTTTAAAAAGGA
This sequence comes from Pleurodeles waltl, assembly GCF_031143425.1. Taxonomy (NCBI): domain Eukaryota; kingdom Metazoa; phylum Chordata; class Amphibia; order Caudata; family Salamandridae; genus Pleurodeles; species Pleurodeles waltl. The sequence goes on along the minus strand of NC_090449.1, from coordinate 359,985,827 downwards.
GTTACAGATTAGAATTTTTTTTCAAAGACATTGCAGACATGAGATCACCTGGCATGAGAATGCACATTAAAGAATTAATTATGAACATTGGAACCCTGGGAGCTTTAGATAAATGGGAAGGTCAGATGGGCAAAAAAAAGAGACCAAAAGAAAGCAAAGCAGAATTTGCCTCCAGCTGGAGGAAATCAAGCTGATGAGAGTGTAAAAATGCTGCCAATGAGGGAGATTCCAGGTGGAGGTTATGTACCTGTCCCATGGAGCAGAAGTGACATATTGGGCCTGATCATCACGCCACCAAACCGCCATTGCTGGCTAAACCCCGCTGGCCCTATTTTGAGTTTCTCACTCAACATTCCAGTAACATTGCAGCCAGCTCGTAATCGAGGCATCTGCAATGTGGTGGTGCACCGGGTACAGCAGCACCCGTTGTGCATTCCACTGCCCGTAATTCGGGCAATGGAATGGGCGACGGGGCTGTGCATGGGGGCCTCTGCACCACCAATGCCAAGTGCATGGGCAGTAAATGGGGCCTCAAGGAGCCCTCTGATGCCCACATTCCGCAAGACATTCCATGGTGTTGTAACCACCATGGAAAGGCTGGTGGTATGGAGACTTGTAATCCCCCAGGGCAGCACTGCTTGCAGCGCTGCCCTTTTGTATTTTATCCACTGGGACCACTGGGACCGCTAGGCTGGCAGCTGGCGGCAGCCTGGCGATGTCAGATGTCCGACCGTGGCGGCTATGCTACTGTCCTAATAGGGACGTCGGACCGCCCTGTCTGTGGCGATCCGACGGCCATCATGAGGGTGGCGGTCTTGAGAATGCCAAACTCGTAATGAGGGCCGTATCTTACCTAAGATAGAGGGAGAAACCAGTAGAATGGTACAAGCAAACAGAGAGGTTTGTGAAACTATGAAAATGCCTGTGGGAAGATTTGAATACCTTATTTGACATTGTGGTTCCTGTCGATTTATGGGTTGAGTGCAAGGGGATTATTGATTTGCCAACTGGTGAACCACCAAGAGATCCAGTAACAGGTGTGTAGTGTGAAGAGGTGACAAAAAGGTATTACAAAGTGGTTTCGTTTTTGAAAAACAAAGTTTCCCCAAAATATGTATGGCAAAAGTTTGACAGGATAGCACAGGAAACTAAGGAGTCGAGTCATGCCTATTATGAAAGATTGCTGCACGCTTTTAAACAGCATTGTGGGTCAGAAGTTAGTAATCCAAAATACATGAGACATTTTGTGTTTAGATTTGTGCCACATAATTCAGAATCATTTGATTTGTTGGCAGAACAAACCAATTGATGAAGTACTGCAGTATGCTAGGTACTGTTGTGATGAAATTGAATTTAAACAAAAAAAGGTAAGGGAGAAATTGACGGTGATGAAAACTAAATCTGCCCAAACAGGAAGACAAGGTCTGCAAATGTTGGTGAACACTAGTGGGATGCAAGGTGTGCAACAGCAGGGTAACAAAGTACTCAGTTTAGAGATAGAGGACATTGTGTTCAGCTAGATCAAAATGGTAATGTGGTTGATGTTCAGTCAATGAAGAAACTGAGTCCATGTCATGCTTCCAGTAGTTTTCGGCACTGGAAGCAGGAGTGTCCGTACAGTAAAGTGAATAATTTGGTGCAAAATGGCTGTGTTGCTCAGGTTGTGGACAATAGTCAAGTTCAAATTCAGGGAATCCAAGGACCCTGAATTTAAAATGTGATTATTCCAACAGGATTACAACAGATGCAGGTCCTCCAACAGATTCATGTCCCTCAGCAAATGCAGGTTCCTCCAGCTCCAATGCAACAACAGCAAGAGATGGTTCCTCAGCAAAATATGAATCAGAGAGAAAATGCAAATGTGAATCAGCTGATAACACAATACCCATTAATTGATTTTAGTGAAGAGGAAGTTCCAAACACATACAACAGTGGCAGTTCTGGTGAGGAAGAATGCATGTTAGCACCATCCTTAAAGGTGGATCAACATGGTCCCTATGTAAATGCCAAAGTTATGAAACACGTTTTGTTCCTGATTGACACTAGAGTAATGCATTCCACTGTCAAAACGACAGAAATACCAAATGTGCCACTGTCAGGTAGAAGTGTTCCGTGGTAGGAGTAGGATATCAGCAGTTAAGTAACCCTATTACAGAACATATCCGAGTTACAATAGGGTCATTTGAGGACCTGCACCAATTTGTGGTTTGTGATTCAAGTCCTGTGGGCTTGTTAGGACGTGACCTATTGTGTAAGTTAATTGTTCCATTAGCTGCTACCACAAAGGAATAGAAATTCAGACAAATAGTGATGATGAAATGTCCAGCACAATTGCTGAAATGTACCCTCTCATTTAATTGTTCCCAATCATGACAGTTAAGCATTTGCTTGAGGAGTTGCAAGATACAGTCATGGTAAAGGTTTGGGATTTTTCAGGAAAGGACATTGGACTGATAAGAGAAGTTGAGCAAGTTAAAATCATAGTAAAACCAAATTCAGTGTTTCCAAGGACACAGTCCTATAATATGGCTCCAGTAGTAATTGCAGGAATTGCGCACGTAATTGAGAATTTTGTTGAGCATGGTGCCATTAAAGAGATTTATGTGAAGTCCCTGTAATTCTCCTATTTTGGGACTGTGGCAGCCCAATAGAAAATACTGCATAGTCCAGGATTTGAGAAAGGTGAACGAGATTGTTGTTCCAAGTTGTCTAGAGTTACCAAATCCTGCAGTGATTCCGTCCGGATTCCTTGTGAGGCAGACTGGCTCTCTGTCATTGACCGGTATCAGGTATTCTTTTCCATTCCACTTCATAAGGAAAGCCAATTAGTTTTCTCATTTAAATTCAGAACCTGTGTCTATTCATGGTGTTGTATGCCTCAGGGGTATTCTGAGTCACTATTCATTTTTAATCAGATCTTGAAAAAAGAATTAGAGTCCCTAAACATGCCATTTCATTCAGTCCTAGTTCAGTACATAGATGATTTGATGGTTTCATCAAAAAGTCATGAATCCTGTAGAAGAGATATCATTGCCCTGTTGAATCACCTAGGAGAAAATGGCCATAATGTTTCCCCCAAAAAATTACTGTATTGTCAAAGAGAAGTAATATGATTAGGTCACCGCATAGAGAAAGGTGCAAGAAAGATGTTACAAGAGAGAATTTTGACAGTCATGTAGATGAATCCCCCCGTAACACAAAGACAAGTCAGAATGTTCCTGGGAATGGTTGGCTATTGCCACCAGTGCATCCTGAATTTCATTGTTGACCAAGCCATAGTTGAAACTGACACACAAGGAGGTGTCTGATCTGATACCATTGGATGACACATGCATGAAAGCCTTCTCCGAGCTGAGAGAAACCCTGTGCCAATCCCCAGCTCTTGGAATGCCTATTTACAACAAATGCTTTTCTTTGTTATGTTGTGAAAGAGATTGTTGTGCACTTTCTGTTTTGACGCAGTTACACGGTTGGGTCAACTGGCCAGTGGCTTATTTTTCTGCCCCTTTGAAACCTGTAGCTGCTGCTTTGCCCGGCTGTTTAAAATCAGTTGCTTCCCCCAGTGTCAGCATAGCCCAGTGCGAAAGCATTGTCATGGGCCAAGCCCTGAACTTTTCTGTGACCCACTCAGTTGAAGTCCTTTTGACACTAACTAAAACTCAGCATTTCATCACTGCCCATTTGAACCATTATGAGCAGTTGATCTTTGGACCACAGAATGTGAATATCAGATGTTGCACTGTACTGAATCCCACAACGCTTATGCCCAGTAATGTTGGAAATGTTAATAATCAAGATGAAGTGGAACATGCCTGTCTCGATGTGACTGAACTGTGCAGCAAACTAAGACCTGATATTCAAGATTTTCCCTTAGACGAAAAATATTAATTCATGTTTGTTGATGGTTCCTGTTTAAGAGATAATGATGGAACTCTGAGAGCTGGTTATGTAGTTAGCACAATCTCAGGAGTGATAGAAGATTCATGGCCTTCCACCCAAGTAGCCAAATTGGTTCCTCTTACTAGAGCATGCTGTTTTTCTGAATAGCCTAAAGTGACCATTTCCACTGACAGTTAATATGGTTTTGGCGTCCTTTTTGATTTTGAGAGGTTTTATGACCTCTTCTGGATCACCTATCCGAAACAGTAACAGAGTTTACCAATTGCTGAAAGCACTACAGTTACCCATGAAAATTGCTGTTGTGAAAAGTGAAGCACATCAAAAGTTAAATGATTACATCCGTTAGGCAATTCTTCCGATGAGCAAGTGGATAGATATTGTGCACTCCATAGTACATCCTTTAATGAGGTGATGGAAATAGCACCAGTGAGACAAACCAAAGTCTCTTGATGACAGCAATTGATTCCTGTGAAGAGGTTAAGAGATTGCTGGAAGAAATGATTGAAGAGGTACGTAGAGGTTGGAGTAGAGCAGGCTGTGTTCAGAGAGATGAAGATGATGCTTGGGTTTCTACAGAAGAAAAAGGAGTTTGTTGCCACTGATAGCAAGCTATTACCATGGTCAGGCACACATTGGCAGAGGTGCCATGATCAGAACATTCAGGCAAACATAGCACGACTCCAGATTCAGAGTGGTTGTAGAAATTGTGTGTCACAGATGTCTTACATGTCAACAGATGAATGTAGGAAAACACACTGTGGTTAACCTGAGCCACATAGGTAGAGCAGGAGGTCCTTTCAACCAAATGCAACATGATTTAATTGAAATGCTTGTGTGCAAAGAATTGAGGTATGTGTTGGTGATGGTGTACGTGTTTTCACACTGGGTAGAGGCTTACCCAACCCGCAGGAATGATAGCCTAAGCTTTGTAAAGCTGCTTTTAAGAGAATTGATCACTCGATTCAGATTCCCAGCTTCTTTGGAATCAGGCTGAGGATCTCATTTTAATAATAAGATCATAAAATTGTTGTTTGTAACATTGCAAATTGAGCAAAGACTGCACTGCAGTTACAGACCACAAGCCTCTGAAATGGTCGAGCAGATAAATGGAACTTTAAAGTCTCAACTGGCTAAAGTGTGTACATCTACAATGTTGAAATGGCCCCCACATAAAATACATATAGGTTGTGCTGTGAGTTTACTAGCTGTGTCTGCAAATGCACTTGTGAACATTTCAGATGACTTAGTGCTGAATTATTGCAAAGCAGTTGCTGATGTGGTTCGCTCTTTGTCTCGCCAGGTTGAAGAAGCAACTGTTCAACCAGCACAAAAGCAATGTGACAACTTGAGTTTGGGAAATTGGGTTCTTGTGAAGAAGCATGCAAGAGTCATGCTTAAGAACACGCTGGAAATGGCCATTCCAGGTTATTTTAGTGACTACAACAGTTGTGAAGTGTGCTGGTCTTCCGAACTGGGTTCATGTGAGCCATAAATGCTAAGTTCCAAGTTCTCTTGAAGATACAGTGCCTGTTCCTCTAGGGTTGGTATTGGTGAGTGAAGGGGTCCAGGTTAGCCAAACTGTGATGACAGGATAAGTAGCTGTTGCAGAACCTGCACAGACTGGTGAAAATCTCAGCCTGTCAAAAACAATCAAAGGTGCATGAGGGTCAAGTCAGAATCAGTCAACTTCTGCTAGCTCGGTGAACGTTGAAGCCCCATTTGTGGATGAAACAAGAACTGTGAGAGGAGGCCAGTGGCCTGCTGAAAATCCAGACCAAGTAATAGATATGGAGCCAACTATTGCTGACATAGCTGAAAAATCTTGTCAAAGTGACAGTGAAAGATAAGCAGGAAGAAGTTCAAAAAGAAAAAGAGTGTGAAGTAGTAGGTATTCAGCACCTTAATGGACCTACTTTACTGCTAATTAATGGGAGAAAGAGTGCAATGCCTTTTGTGTTGACTAATCAGATTCAGTTGAATATTTTGGAAATTGAAATTGCTTCAGAACTGAACTTTGAAATGTCATTGCCGCTTGATGAGCACAGACATTAAATGTGTGAAAGTGCTAATATGTGATTACCAGATGGTTTATTACTAGAGACATTTGCACTCTTAGAAGTAATTTTGAACATTTGCAAGGAGAGAAAAACCTGATGAACTTTATAGAAGATCTGTTGTAAATAAGAGCAGAAAAAGTGAGAAGATTTTTGATTTTGTTTTTGCTTTGTTCACATAAAGGAAAAAAAAGAGACATTGAAATTTTTTTGTTTGTTTTTGTTTTGCAAGCTGCTTTACGCTTTGATTTCTCATTTTGATCTTTGAATTTGATATGTTGGCCTGACACTAGGCAAACAATGAATTTGGATCAAGGTAAACGAAGTAATTGTAAGTGTGGATAGGATTAGCAATAGTGTGTGTGATTATGAGCATTTTGCTGATTGCTGGTTTGAGTGTGTCTTTGAAAGACAACATTGTGAGCACAATTACACCAGTGTGGAAGAGTCGTATACAAAACGAGATCCCCTGTATGAAGATGAGAGATTGCTTTATCTTGATGACTCAAGAGGAGATTTGTCTTCAAATGTGTACTACAGGTTTCTGCCTGAATACATTGAAACATTGATGTTGTGCATGATTGTTATGTGTGTACACAGATCCCTTCATCAGTGAAGGAAGGAATCACATATCATTGCCTGGCTTTTCTTGCACTTTTTTACTACCCAAATTGTATAACCAGGAGTATATACAATATTTCTATTCAAATGTAGATCTATAGTTTTCCTTTGTTCTTATCAATCAGCATCTGAGTAGTGTTGCTAAAGCGAAAAACATTGACATTGTCGGAGGTTTCTCTGAGCCGACCCGAACGAATGGTTTTGCATATGCACACAAGAATAATTTAACCTGCATTCTCACACAAGTTGAGAAAGAGTTCATTAATCCAGTGTATAACAGGAGAAAATCAATGAAAACCAAAAGGGAAAAAGGAGTCATTTTACAGAATTGACAAAAGGATGCTACCTATCTTGCAGGTGGTGATACACAAGGATGCTTAGCTTCAGATTTGCAACATGTGGGGAAGTTTCATACATACAGACTGCCGTCAAAGACTGACACAAAATTTGTAGGAACTAGTAAATGTAGACGTGTTTTTGTTTAAGAGTGTTTGGGATTTTATGTTAAATGGACAGGACCCTGCCGTACCAGGTGTTTATTTCATTTGTGGGAAAAATACCTATGACAAATTGCCAAAAGGCTGGTATGGTACGTTACTTAGGGTAGTTTTTCTGAAAATCTACAATATGGAAAATTTTGACAATTCAGTATGGAAGGAGAAACCGAAATCCAGAACAAAGAGAGGAGCAAGTGCAGTAGAGATTGCAGGTAATTTGTTTGGTGCCATTTGGTGCCATCATTCCATCAAGATTAGAAAGTTGTCAACAATTGTGAACAAGATGTCTACTGATTATGCTGGATCAATGTTGCTCATCGACACGGAAATGGTTACTGTGAGACCAATGGATGTACAAAATTGTTTTGTGTTAGACATCCTATTGGTGAAGGAAGGACAAGTCTGTAAAGTTTTACAGGCGCAACATTGTTGCACGTTATACCGGACAATAGCAAGGAGATAAGGAAGTTTATCTCAAAAATCGCACATTTGAAAAATGACCTGAAAAATCTGAAGGAGACAAGTGTCTGGGAGGCAATAGGTGAAGGATTTGCAGACAGTAGATCATGATTTGGAGACGTCAGAAAGGGAATTGTGAGAATGATCCTGAGACCTTTATTGATTGTGACAATTTTTCCTTTAGTCACACTTGGAGTTTACAAATTATATAGATTTTGGAAGATACAAAGACTAAATAGAGGAGGGAAGAGATTGAAATGGAGAAAATTAGAAGTGCTTATTACAAGAACCTGAAGAAAATGTAGATTTTCAGGAGACCAAGGCCTATACATTATCAGACCACAAACCTTTGAGTTGTATCATTGAAATGAGAGTGTCCTTTTTGTGACATCATAGATTATTGTCAGAGGAGGCACTGTTGGAGTGTACATTTTAGCTTTTAGTGCACCAGACGTCATCATTAGGTGACATTTAAATGCACGTTAAATGCCTAACATAGGGAAAAAACTGCAACAACACATACTTTAAGTGTTCACGTTTTATTATAATCATGACGGACATTGTGTCTACCAGAACTGACAATGTGCTAACAGGATTTAAAACAATGTTGAAGTATTTTCCTAATCATTAGAGTAACTGCTAGTAGAAATGAATTTGATTTATAATGTTTATTGTGATTTATTAGTATAAAGTTACATGTGCAGAAAAATAAATGTTCCTCTCTGTCAAACTGAGGGCCATATTTATACTTTTTGACGCACAACTGCGCCAACGCAGTTGTGCGTCAAATATTTTACCGCCGGCTAACGTCATTCCAACGCACCATGCGGGCGCCTTATTTATGGAATGAAGTTAGCCGGCGCTGCGGACTGGTGTGCGTAAAAAAAAATGACTCACACCAGGCAGCGCCAGCGTATGGGAAAATGGGGGTTGTGCGTCAAAAAATGGGGCAAGTCAGGTCTGAGGCAAAATTCAGGCCTCAAACCGGATTTGCGCCATTTTTTTTTACGCCCAACCTCCATTGACATGACTCCTGTCTTAGCAAAGACAGGAGTCATGCCCCCTTGCCCAATGGCCATGCCCAGGGGACTTATGTCCCCTGGGCATGGACATTGGGCATAGTGGCATGTAGGGGGGCCCAAATCTGGCCCCCCTATGACACTTAAAAAAAACGGAAAAAAATACTTACCCCAACTTACCTCAACTTCCCTGGGATGGGTCCCTCCATCCTTGGGTGTCCTCCTGGGGTGGGCAAGGGTGGCAGGGGTGTCCCTTGGGGCAGGGGAGGGCACCTCTGGGCTCCTTCCGAGCCCAGAGGTCCCTTAACGCCTGCCCACCCCCTCCTGTGCGTCAAAATGACGTCAGAGTATAAATATGGGGCACAGGCCTTAAAGTCATTTTTTGGAAGGGAACGCCTACCTTGCATATAATTAACGCAAGGCTGGTTCCCCCTTCCAAAAAATTACGCACATGGTGGAATTTTGACGCCCGCGGGGTCGGACGTCAAAGTATAAATATGGGGCAGGGTTTGCGCCGATTGTGCGTCAAAATTTTTGGTGCACATTCGGCGCAAACAGAGTATAAATATGCCCCTTAATGCCTTAACAAAGATTTAAATTATTAATGAAATGTGTTTACATATTCTGATGACATATAATAATGCTGAATTTTTGCATATTATGTGTGTTTTATTAATAACAATATAAATACATTATATTTCTTGTGTTAGCATGACTAGGGCTGAAGTGTTCATATTTGCAGGCACGTAAAAGTGTTGAATCATTTATTTTTCTCTAATATGAATAGTAATGAGCCCTATTGCTATATGTGAAACATTTCTTTCCCAATGACCTTGATTCTGGTACATTGAAAGCTAAGACAGTGCCATTGTTCAACTGAACTTTCCTTGTGGAAATCATCTTGTTTCTTAAGAAGGTATCTGAATTGCAACAAGTAATGTACAAAATTGTTAAACTATTGGATTCACATGGAAATTAGGCACTTCTCGCCAAACCTGGGAAAGTACTGTGATGTTGCAAACTTGATTCGTGCTATAATTCCCATTGGACATTGCCCCTTTTGCGTAATGTGAACTCATTGAACTGACCAATAGAACTGTTTTGAGTATTCCTAACTAGGGAAGGACTTTCTAAGTTTGAGGCAGTCCCCTTTAGAATCTTGTTCTGTTAACTTGCCCCTTGGATATTTCCTGATTTCCATGTGCAGCCCATGCTCTGCACTTTCCCCTGATAGGATTTCTAATGGATTTCTAATGGATTTTTCTGATGATCTACATGCATTGCTGACAAAACTGAATTGAATGCTGACCTTAGTAGAGATATATTCTAATGCAAATGTTATTTCCCATGACATGCTTTTCTTGAGAAGAAGTTGCCTGCCTATTTTATTTTGTTCTAGTTAAACTTACCCCAACATAGATGATTTTTCAACTATTTTTTGTCTTTCTTTTTGACTTTTGTCCACATATGATAGTCCATCTCCACACATGCTTGTCCAATTCTGGTTAGTAGTAGGAAGAACGTATGTCTAGATCCTGATTTCTAAATCTATGTAATCTGATTTGACTAATGTATTCACAGTCTGATTTGAAGTATGTGACTGTCTCACAAGTGATTGCTTTATTAATATGCATTATTCTTCTTGAATGTCTAATGGTCTTGATGTTTAGTAGATTAAACTTGTTTCATAGCATTGGTCAACCTATGGTGTTTATTTATCTTAACAATTTGATTTTACACACTATTTACATTACGTTGGCTTTGTGGTTATAAAATAAAGATTTGAAAATGTTTCATTACAGTATTCTTCCATGGCCACATCGGTCATGGTGTTCAAATTTGTAGTTTGGACTTGAACAGATTGTGTATGGTTACCACACTCTTCACTGGTTCAAAAGATCCCATTGACCTTAGGGAAGTGTTTTTGAATCCTGCGAAAGATGAGAAAAACGCATTAGTGGGTGGCAACAACCACCACAACCCTTGTTTTTGGAGGCTTCTAAATTTTGTGTTCCCAAATCCAATCTGCATTTATGGTGCCTGCTGAAATAGTCATTGTTAGAAATGGGGTCTTTGGTTGGCAGTCAGGTTACCCCCTGTCTAAGCAAGGAACCTCACTCTAGTCAGGGTAGGTCGCACACAATCCAAATTATCCTGTGCCCACCCTCTGGTAGCTTGGCACTGAACAGTCAGGCTTAACTTAGAAGTCAAAGTGTAAAGTATTTGTGCAATAAATCATACAATAACACCATATAGCACCAGAAAAATACACCACACAGTGTTCAGAAAAATAGATAATATTTATCTGGGAATTTGCAGGTCAAAACAATAAAAGATGCATTAAGAAAATGTAAAGATATCACTGGAAAGTGATATAAAGTGTCTTAAGTCTTTTTAAAAGCAAACAAAGTCTCTTTCAAGCACAAAGTACCTGGTTGGAGTGAAAAATCTCCGCAAAGGGCCACCGAGGACGAGATGCATGGAAAATGGTGTGTGCGTCGGTTTCGCCCCTTCACACACGGACTTGCGTCATTATTTTTCACACGGGGAAGACGTTGAGTCGATTTCCGGCACGCGGACGGGTCTCCTCTTTGGGTCGCGGGGTTTTCAGACGCCTCGGGGTCTGTGCGTGGAATCTTGGGCTTGTTGACCAGCTGTGCATCGTTCCAGTGAGCAATGCGGCAAAATTTCTCCCTCACGGCAGGCGCTGCGTCGATTTCTCTTCTGGAAGTCGGGCGGCGTTGTTCTGGTCGCACCGCAGGTGCCACGTCGATCTTTTCCTCGCGAAGTCGAGCGGCGTTGTTCCGGTTAGGCAGCAGGACTTTCCTTCATCATCACCCCATCCCATTTCACTTACAGCTCTATATTTTGACACTTCAATAAACACCCTTGGAAAAAAAAGAAGTTTGAAGTATGTCATGTATATCAATTATGTATTCATTGAAACAGGTACAAACTCAACAATTAAACTGTACAGAAAATGAACAAAGATTAATGACCTGTGGCTGGCTGCAGTGATCACACCAGTAGTATATGTGAGGTCACCAACATCTGCAAAATGAATTGCCAGAGGGAACAGTAAGTGGGCATAGAGGTGGGAAATAAAAGCATGCCAGTGCCACAGAAATTCAAACACATTTCATTGAAATATGAAGTAACACTGTCCTACCTGTGTTTCATTGGAAGTATTGTCTGATCACTGATGTTCTGTTGTCCTCATCCTCTGCTTCCTCATCCTCACTGTCCACATGATCAACTGCTGCCACATGGACAGGTCCAGCCTCCTCCTCCTGCAGGAATGGGACATGGCGTCTGAGGGCCAGGTTATGCAACATGCAGCATGCCGCCACTATCTGGCACACCTTCTTGGGTCAGTAGCACAGGGATCCACCTGTCACATGGAGGCACTGGAACTTGGCCTTCAGGAGGCCGAAGGTCCACTCAATGATCCTTTTGGTTCGCCCATGGGCCTCATTTTAACGTTCTTCCATATAGCACCAGAAAAATACACCACACAGTGTTCAGAAAAATAGATAATATTTATCTGGGAATTTGCAGGTCAAAACAATAAAAGATGCATTAAGAAAATGTAAAGATATCACTGGAAAGTGATATAAAGTGTCTTAAGTCTTTTTAAAAGCAAACAAAGTCTCTTTCAAGCACAAAGTACCTGGTTGGAGTGAAAAATCTCCGCAAAGGGCCACAGAGGACGAGATGCATGGAAAATGGTGTGTGCGTCGGTTTCGCCCCTTCACACACGGACTTGCGTCATTATTTTTCACACGGGGAAGACGTTGAGTCGATTTCCGGCGCGCGGACGAGTCTCCTCTTTGGGTCGCGGGGTTTTCAGACGCCTCGGGGTCTGTGCGTGGAATCTTGGGCTTGTTGACCAGCTGTGCATCGTTCCAGTGGGCAATGCGGCAAAATTTCTCCCTCACGGCAGGCGCTGCGTCGATTTCTCTTCTGGAAGTCGGGCGGCGTTGTTCTGGTCGCACCGCAGGTGCCACGTCGATCTTTTCCTCGCGAAGTCGAGCGGCGTTGTTCCGGTTAGGCAGCAGTCTTCTGTAGAAAGCAGTCAGGTGAGTCCTTTAGGCAGCCAGGCAGTTCTACTTGTCAGGGTGCAGGTTCTGGTTGAGGTTTCTTCTCCAGGAAGTGTCTGAGGTGGTAGGGCAGAGGACCTGTTTTATACCCAAATGTGCCTTTGAAGTGGGGGAGACTTCAAAGAGTGGCTTAGAAGTGCACCATGTCCCCTTTCAGTTCAATCCTGTCTGCCAGGGTCCCAGTAGGGGGTGTGGTAGTCCTTTGTGTGAGAGCAGGCCCTCCACCCTCCCAGCCCAGGTAGACCCATTTAAAAGGCAGATGTATGCAAGTGAGGCTGAGTACCCTGTGTTTGGGGTGTGTCTGAGTGAATGCACAAGGAGCTGTCAACTAAACCCAGCCAGACGTGGATTGTAAGGCACAGAAAGATTTAAGTGCAGAGAAATGCTCACTTTCTAAAAGTGGCATTTCTAAAATAGTAATATTAAATCCAACTTCACCAGTCAGCAGGATTTTGTATTACCATTCTGGCCATACTAAATATGACCTTCCTACTCCTTTCAGATAAGCAGCTACCACTTCAACAATGTATGAGGGCAGCCCCAATGTTAGCCTATGAGGGGAGCAGGCCTCACAGTAGTGTAAAAACGAATTTAGGAGTTTTACACTACCAGGACATGTAAACTACACAGGTACATGTCCTGCCTTTTACCCACACAGCACCCTGCTCTAGGGGTTACCTAGGGCACACATTAGAGGTGACTTATAAATAGAGAAAAGGGGAGGTTTAGGCTTGGCAAGTACTTTTAAATGCCAAGTTGAGGTGACAGTGAAACTGCACACACAGGCATTGCAATGGCAGGCCTGAGACAAGGTAAAGGGGCTACTAAAGTGGGTGGCACAACCAGTGCTGCAGGCCCACTAGTAGCATTTAATCTACAGGCCCTGGGCACATATAGTGCACTCTACTAGAGTCTTACAAGTAAATCACATAGTCCAATTTGGTGTGATCCAATGTTACCAGGTTTAAAGGGAGAGAGCATATGCACTTTAGCACTGGTTAGCAGTGGTAAAGTGTGCAGAGTCTAAAAACCAGCAAAAATGAGGTCAGAAAAAGAGAAGGAGGAAAGCAAAAAGTCTGGGGATAACCCTGCAGAAGGGGCATTTCCAACAGTCAGCACTTGCTTGCAGGTGCTGCTTAAAATAACTGTAAGCTCATTCAACATTCTTCCATCTTGTTTTGGGAGGCCCAACCACGGATGGAGACACAGAGGGTGAGGATGTTTGTCAGGACAATTGGTCAACTACATTTTGAGCCAGGATTAGAGTTTGTTATGTGGAATCATTTGCCCACAGGTCACATAGGAGTGTCTATTGTGTTTGGGTCCAAACCGGAAATTATGATTGATCCTCCAGCCCCAAAATGTTTTACACCACTTATTCTTGCTATCTGGCACACTAACTACCCAGCCAGCATCCCAACCCCTTGTAAATCATGAATCAGGAGGATCAGTTCCTTGCTCAGAATCATATATATGGCATTGTGCGACTTTTTCATTTGTGTAGACCAGAATGTTGCTCTCTAATACATGTTGACAGTTCCTCTACATTGTTGAATACCTTCCAAGCCCCTTGCTTTTGTGATTACTGCACTTACATACTAATGCCAAATCCTCCAGCAGGCCTCAAGCTTTTCCTTAAAAAACTTTCAGTGTGACTGGATCTTTCAACAATATTTTAGAAACGGTGATACTTGCTCATTACTGTTTACCACAAGGCCAGGTATAGGTAAACGTATTAGTCTGACCTAGTTTCTCCCATAGTTGGAAAGGATTGTTGTCATATCAGGATGTACATATTTGTCCATACCTTGCTACTTACACAAGACCCTGCTTACATGCCCTGTCCCCTTTGTCTCAAATAATCATTAGCCACTTTGTGAGGCAAAATCACTCTCCTAGGAACACTCTTCCCTAGTAACTTGTTTGGCGCCCTTTTTCCTGTGCATATGCTCTTGATACACAAAGCCAGGATTCATAATATTTTTAGGCCTGCCTACTACAGAGAATAAGGCACCCTAGTTAGATGGCCAAGAGGATTCTGTTACATTTAAGTCGCAGAAGAGTAGCATCACTATGTAACTAGACCCTCTATTTAAAAGTGGCACAAAGACTTTTGGGCATTTTGTGATTTTGTGTATGTGTATGTGAATACACATTTGACTTCAATAAAAACAAAGACTTGCCCTGACCAGTTGGGTGAACAAAAGAGGTCAGGTGTCAATATGGTAGCAATTCAAGTGGTATAAGATCATAAATACAGAAAGCTCATGTGTTCCTACCCTTAACGCATGGTCTTTCGTAAAGAAAGTGAAAACAAACAATGGTGTGCTTTTTATTCCCTTATTCGCAAAAGTGTGTAGAGACAAAAGGCTAAGGGGCATATTTATACTGCCATGGAAGTGATAACTGAAAAGAGAGACGGATGTGGATTGATAGGTTTACTAAGACAGAAAATACAATAGTTTGCAAAATAACTAATATTTATGAGGACTTTCAAACAGAGAGAGAGTGTGCATTTTTGTCTTGTGCATTAGAAAATTCCTGGTGAAACCTGAGAGACATCTCTCCATACCCGATTGAAAGCACCTGTACCCAACTATTTATCAAGAAATCTGTTTTATTAGGGGAGTGTAACACCCCGCCACACCTCCCCCCCCCCGAAGCTCGTCTCTGGTTAAATACCATAAGTATTTCCAGCCCACTGATTGTTGCTAAATTTATTTCATGAAATAACCTCCATCACTAATCACAGATGAAGCAAGTAGTATCTAAAATACCGCATGGACGTATTTACAGAGCTATATCAAAGCAAGTTTCTTCCATCTCATTACTTCACACATTTACAAACATTATGAGCCTCTATCTTGTAGATGAGACTTTAATAGTACTCCAAAATTGTTTGCTTAAAAAGTTTTCATTTATTTTTGGCTGAGTTATTTTTTTTAAAAAGCCAAGGTAAGCACTGGTTTTACCAGCACTATGGTCGGCCCGACAAATAGGCAGGACTAAAAATCATCTATTACAGTCAAAATGTGTTTGTTTTAACACTTAAACCTAACATTTACACCTTTTTGGAGTCGGACGTTTCTAGATTTGGGATGTTTCTATGTTAGTGAAAAGTTTCCCCACCCCAATCGAAATAAAATAAATATAGCATGGAAGATAAAATATTAACATAAAATCAGACGACTGGAATAAAAAAATAAATTAAATATCTGTAAATACCCCGGATTTACTTCGTACAAACGTTATCCATGATTAATAAACTCATCAAAATAACACTCACAATCCTGCGCCCAACAACAATGCCCATGTAAACTATTTTGGGCATTACACGCCATTTGATCTGCGATGTATAAATAGTTGAATATTTAAATACAATTTAAATAATTTTAGCTTTGATTTTAAATATTAGATATTACAATCCACGGTGCATTTTTTTCTCAGCAATGCTTATATCTCGCAGGACCACCATGCAGACTCTTTCATTAAAAATCACATGATTTTGTACAAAGCTGGCTTTACGGCGGTGTGACCGGTGCTGCCCCACCTGGTGTTAAGCTCCGGGGAGGAGGGGGTGCTGTGTTTATAAAAATAAAAAAACGAATTGGTTTAATGGTACCTGCTGCAGTGTTCCTTGGTAAAATGTGAAGACAACTCTGGTGATTCATGTTTCTGCTGGAGAAATATCAGAGTTGTGTATAGTGTTAGTTTTGAAGCATCATAAATTGGCTCTGAGGATTAATATGCCTGCAAAAGAACGAAAGAACGTGTACCATGCAGATCACAAAATGTATGTTATGTGGATAGCTTCGAGGTTACAGCTTTTGCCACAGAGATACTTTTGCTACTTGCAGTTTATAAGTTGCATCCTAAGATAGCACGGTGGCCTATGAACTGCCATACAGCTGTATGCAAACTGCATGGTATAGGTGAAAATGTGCTGCTTTTCCCCAGTCTTATTACCCTAATGCTGATTAAAAAAACAGTTTGGTTTGAAATGCATGCTTATTAGTAAAGCCAGTGTTATATGGTTCCCATTTTGGTAATAGGATTCTATCTGTAGACGGCAGCATCACTGTGCGTGGGAGACTAGATACAATCCACTCGGTCTGGTAGCTGTCGGATTAACTCATGGGTAGCTCACAGTGTCTCACCTGAACATCCAAGCCTGTTGGGGTAAAATGTGATTATGGTGACATCAACATGACACTCATGCTCATTAGGGAAGTCACTGAAACAGAACATACCCCTTTCACTCATGCATGCCTAGGTGAAAAACAAGATGCAAAATGGATTTCAAACGCATTTATTGGACCAGTCCCATTCTGGTATAAAAAGCATGTGCTGGGATAATTAAGCAGATGAAAAAGAGCACAATAAGCAACAGTACCGCCAAAGTGAAGATGAACAACGCCACCATGTTGTGTGTCTCTAGAGAGTCTAGAAGTTCCTACCAAAACCATATATCTAGATCTGAGTACATTGTGGTTGTAACCATCTTCCTTGCCAGACCTATGGGATCAGCCCCAGCCCATACCTAAAGCGAATGGCAGGGATCTGCTTGTTGTGCTGATGGCAATCCTCTCAGGAAGTTGAGAAATTAGCACCAGCATCAGCAAAGCGGTCTGTCGTTTGGTAAGCATCCCAGGATGGTCATGACTGGAATGCCCTGTACCCCTCTTTGGGCCTAAGTGTACATAAAGATCCATATCTGTTTTTGACAGCAGTTCTGATGTAAAGCTGTGTCTCAGAGAAAGAAGCTGGCTCCGGGTCTTGCAATATGAGTTATCATATCATGCACTGTGCGTACCACACTTGGACAAGTAGTACATATTACATGTGGTACAAGGCTGACTAACTGTGCAGCATGAACTTTGCCTTCCTACAAGAAGCAACTAATAAATATATATATAAACAATTGCTAAAAGCAGGCACGATAAAATATGAATAAAAATAAGTATAAATGTAAAATAAGGCAGAAGCCATGAAACTAAGCAAAGACAGGGTTGTCTAAACCAGGTTCTAAAAGAGCCTTACAACCCCAGCCCCAACCACTCTGGCAGGTTTTAAACCCAGACTTTTTCTTCACCAGCCCAAACGCTCCTAACATAAACTAGTATGGATGACATGTAATTCCTTTATCTTATAGCACTCATTGTAATACGTAACATTCCTTAAGGACAAATTGCACACGTATGAGTAATTCTATCTGTATAATGTGTGTGTGTGATGTAAAGTGCTCCGATACACTACACTTGTATGGGTAGCACTATAAAACAAATACAATGCTTGTGAGAGGGGGATATGGAGAGATGATGGAAACTGATGGAGGGTGGTAGTGAGGGAATCCATGGAGAAGGAGGTATAAGGGGTGCCGAAAAAGAATGTGGTACTGGGCGCCAGGATCACTAGAGCCGGTCCTGACTATGTGCGACATTTTTTGGATGAATTTGGCACATGACTCCATGGAACAAGCAAAGAGTAAATAAGAAAATATACACATTTGATAGTGGTTCGATTTTGATGAGAAACTAAGCCATGCCAAGAAAGAAGAGAAATAAAGAATATTTCCTGGTATTGATACCTCAGAGAGATATAACAATTTCAGAAATTATCTCACCGATCAACTAGAAAAGGAAGCTAAATGTATTCAATTCAAATTAAATTTCTTCAAAATGGAGCAGAAAGAACGCGGTCCAAGCACAATTCACTCTCACCAACCGTGCAAGTGCTAAGGAATTCAATTAACAACAGCAAATGTGCATAAAGTTTAAAATGGAGGACTGCTATAGAAACAAAGGCATTATCGTTAAATAAAAATGATTACGTCTACTCTTAGCAGCAGGCGACTAATCTTCCTTCATTTTTCATTCAGATTGCCCTACAATTCCATGAATCTTCGCTTTGAAAAGTAAGTTAGTTCAAAGAGGGTCATTGGCGGTGCCTTATTCATCATAGGCATGTTACAATTACACCATGCACAGGCGACAAAGGAGCCTTTCGAAAAGCCTTTAATTTGATTTAAATTAGAAGTATCAATATTATGTAAGAGCTGTACAAAGACCATCAAGATAGCAATAAGAAGTGCATTATAACATTTTGGTTTAATGTGGCATCATTGTTTCCCTGCTATCGGTCCACTATCACATGCAAGTTTTGAGTATTTTCTCACAAGACGCAGAACATGTGCTACCTGCTCTTCTAAATGCTAGCTTAAAATTATGAACAAAACGAAAGAATAAACTACAAATCACAGCAGACAACAGGGATAGCTGCAACAGAGGGTAAAGCACGGGTGTAGTCAGTTATCTACTCCAGTATATATGTCCCCAGTGCCCTTTACTTCCTTTTTTTCAAGGTGCAAGGGGTGAAAAGGTTTCTTAACTATGAACAATTGTTCACAGAAGAAAGAAACAACATCCTTCAAACAGCATATTTATCGAATCTCATTGGTTGTCTTCCATATCAAAACTGAATCAGTAAACAACGTATGCAGTTCATAGGGAAAGTAACATTTTCAATTACAATGAACAGAATTAGGTGGTACTCACCTCCCTCTTTAATAAAATTTGGAACTTCCTTCAGTGGAAATTTGGAAAAGCCACATGTTATGACAATACCAGAGCCCCTCATTATACATGCTCAAAGTTAATTAATACCAACGTCTGAAGCATGGATAATATATTTGCAATAAAAAGTCCTATATATAGAAATTGAGGACCAGGAAATCACTCTCAAAATATATTCTAGTCTGGCTCCAGACAGAAGGGCCTTGGGAGCCTCTTGACAAGTGTGCCTCGAAATGAGAAATATATGTATCTGCTTGGTTAATGACCAGCTTCACCCAACCGGAGAGCTGGAAGAGTGGAGAATGAAATGTGTTAGACTTGGCATTCTTGACGTGGTCTCCCCTAACTTTTTGCCTCTGTCTCCCAGGTTGTTGATGCTTTTGTCACTCTGGGAACTTTACCACTGCTATCCAGGGCCAAAGTGCAAGTGCTCCTATGTAATGTGTATTTGACTTTCCATGATTGGCATATTTGATTCACTAGTAAGTCCCTAGTACAGTGCACTAGAGGTGCCCAGGGCGTGTAAATCAAATGCTACTAGTGGGTCTGCAGCACTGGTTGTGCCACCCACACAAGTAGCCCTGTAAACATGGCTCAGACCTGCCACTACAGAGTCTGTGTGTGCAGTTTTTCACTGCCAATTCGACTTGGCAAGTGTACCCACTTGCCAGGCCTAAACCTTCCCTTTTCATACATTCAAGGCACCCCCAAGGTAGGCCCTAGGTAGCCCCATGGGCAGGGTGCAGTGTATGTTAAAGGTGAGACATGTACTTATGTGTTGTACATCTCCTGACGGGGAAATACTGCCAAATTCGTTTTTCACTGTTGCAAGGTCTATCTCTCTCATCGGTTAACATGGGGGCTGCCTTTAAATATTATTAAAGTCCAGATTCCCTTAGGGAGAAAATAGAAATTTGGAGTTTAGGGTCTCTGAGCTCACAATTTAATAATACATCATTCAGTGAAGTTGGCTTTTCGATTGTGTGTTTGAAAATGCCACTTTTAGAGAGTAGACATCTTCTTGCTTAAACCATTATGTGACTCTGCCTGTTTGTGGATTCCCTGTCTGGGTCAGTTTGACAGTTGGGCAGTTTGCACCTCTCTCTAGACAGTCACACAAAGGGAGCTGAGGTGCACTCTGCATATCCTGATGAGCCATCTGTGCTGAGAGGGAGGGGAGGAGTGGTCACTTACACCTGAAAGGGCTGTGCCTGCCCTCACACAATGCAGTCTCCAACCCCCTGGTGTATGTCTGTGGCCTGGCCTGGGCAAGGCAGGATCTTACAAACAAGAGAGACTTCCTTGTGAAGTACACCTGCTTCAAAGGCAGAAAGGAGTATAAGACCACCAAAACCCCCTGAAAATTAGATAACTTTTGGAATCAAGAGGAACCTCTGCCAAGGAGAAGAGCTAAAGAGCTGAGGAGAAGTGCTCCCCCTGCCTGTGACTTTGCTTTGTTGAACTATCCTGCAGTTGCTGCTTCTGCCTGTGAAAGTGGACAAAGACGGGACATTGTTGTGCATTCCTACTTGAGAAGAATTTCCAAGGGATTGAACTGAGCTTGCCTCCTGTTGTTGAAGTCTCAGGACCATCAAAGACTTCCCCTGCCAGCACCTGGACTCTCTGCTGAAACTCCTGCCCTGCCAAGTGGTGCCCTATCCAGTTCCTGGGGCCTTGAAATGTGAAGCTGGCAGACAAAGACTGAAAATCCACGCACAGGCTCCCATGGCACAGCTGTTGGCTTTGTGGCTGAAATCAATGCTCCACCTGCATCGCGGCTGGAAGATCAACGCAACGCGGCTGGAGAAACGACCCGTAACACCCGTTAACAGAGGCTAATAATTATGCAAACCCCACGCAGCTCGGTTTTATGTTACCGTGCAAACGGATTTTCAATGCAACATCACTGGGCAAGGAAAAACAACGCAAAGCCTGCCTGGACCTGAGGTGCCCATCTGGAACGGCACATCGATCTCTTGTGGGAGAGAAGAAACAACACACGCCGACCTGACCTAGGAGGAATGACACACAGGCTCGCTTGCGAGTGAGAAATCAATGCATGGCTGGCTTTTTCTGTTGCACACTCACCGCTGTGGTGTTGTTTTGTTGCTACCCAGGTACTTTTGTACACTAACAATGTTCTCACTGTTTTCTAAAGAATTTAAGACTCCTATTCTTTGAAAAGTCATAACTTGACCTGTATATGTTGGATGTTTGTCAGTTTGCTCTTGTTTTATTTAGATAAATATTACCTATGTTTCTAAACCTGTGTTGTGTCACTTTGTAGTGTTTTCACTGAGTTACTGTGTGTGTTGGTACAGATACTTTACACATCACTTCTGAAGTTAAGCCTGTCTGCTCGTGCCAAACTACCAAAGGGGTGAGCGGGGGATAACTGAGGGTGATTCTCCTTTACCCTGACTAGAATGAGGGTCCTTGCTTGGACATGGGGTAACCTGACTGCCAACCAAAGACCCATTTTCTAACAAAATGCGTAAAGGGGGTTCCTGAAAGAAATTACAAGTGGAAATCTGAAAATCTTAAAGCGCTGGTCTGCAATATGTACTTTTTAAGAAACCGTATAGTAAGTCTTGACTTTCGTACTTCAATTAACTGTTTTCTGTGATCAGGAAACGTAGCATACTACACACAAAAAAATGTGATTGTTCTTTTACAAACAAAGAATAAAACTCCTATATGAGTAAATTGTTTGCTGATAGGTCCAGTGCTCTGACGTCGGAAATACTTTTGAAAGAGATTATACCAAGCAACTCTGTCAGGTTTGTCAACTGAGTTTTTAAAGCTCAAGATTCAAATATTTGCAACACCAGATATCTATCCCATAAAGTCTAATATTTAGAAGCAGGAGGTAGATGTATCCTTATTCCTCTTAGCAGTTTTCAAATTAATGAATTTACTCACATACGTTTGCAATTCACAAAATAATGTAGGAGTTACATTCACAGAATATAGAAGTTTTGGCTGTTCTCAGAAGCCAGACAGGCTATGAAATTTGTAACTTATGAGACGTTGACAAATAAAGGATTTTCTTTTAATTCTAAACACCAGCTAGTAAAAAAAAAACATACTTATTTGTACATGTTGTTGGTGCTAGAAGCACAGGATTTTGTTTTAAAGGAGACGGATTCTGCTAAGAATCCTGGAAAAGAGAAATTTGGCCTAAAATGTTTAAGTCCATCAGATGACAGTGCCTGAATCCACTGAAAATGGCCCCACAAATTGGTTAAGAGATAAATGTAAGATGAGAGGAGAAATTGAAACTCCAATGCCATTGATAAGAGTTCTGGGAATCAATCTTGAGAGCTCCAAAATGGAGTCTCAATGATCAGGGATCCTAACTCTCACCAGATTTTCTAAAAGCATCTGGATATTATTATGCCAATCTAGGGACCAAGGCCCATATTTATACTCTGCGCCAAATTTGCGTCAAAAGTTTTTACGCAAATTCGGCGCAAACCTTGCACCATATTTATACTTTGACGCCCGAGCCTGCGAACACCAAAATTCCACTGTGTGCGTCATTTTCTGGATGCGTGAAACCGCCTTGCGTTAATGACATGCAGGGTAGGCGTTCCTGTCCAAAAAATTACTTAAACACCCGTGCGCCATATTTATCCTACCGCGCAAAAATGCTGCAGGGCTGGGAGGCAGAGGCAGAAAATGACACACAGCCCGATTTGTGTAAAAAAATAACGCCTGGGTCAGGGCAGGCGTTAAAATGGGGCAAACACACCACTGCTTAAGGAAAACACACAGAAGCAACATCAGAGCTCCAAAAGTAAGACATGCAGGTGCTATTCATCCAGCATGCACGAAGACGGAGAGCACAGGACCAACACCAGCAGCTTCCACTATACCAGCAGGGACCCCAAAGGCAACGCAGAAGGCAGGAGAGGATATTCAGGACCAGGATAACCCTTCTGGGACTCAGGGAACATGGCATCATCCAGAGGTACAGACTAAACTGGCAAGCCATTCAGCAGCTGCTGCGCCACATTGAACTACAGTTGGCACCCAGCTTGCAGACACCCCACATCATTCCACCAGAGACCAAGCTGCTAGCTGTCCTCCACATGTTGGCAAGTGGCTCGTTTCAAACTACTGGTGCCCTGGTTGCCGGGATATCTCACAGCCCACATTCTCTGCCTTCCTACCCAAGGTATTGGATGCCATCATCTCCCTCACACCCCACCACATCAGCTTCCCCATCACACAGCAGAAGCAGCAGGAGACCAAACAGGGCTTCTACCAAATCAACGGCTTCCCACACGTGCTTGGTGCCATTGACTGCACACATGTACGGATTGTGCCACCAGCTGCAACCAAGCATCTATACCGCAACAGAAAGCACACACACTCCACCAATGTGTAGGCCATTGTGGATCACCGGGGTTTGATCACCAACATCGTGGCAAAGTATCCTTGGAGTGTACATGATTCATTCATCTTCCGCCACTGCACCATCAATCAACACTTCCAGGATGGATGATATGGAAATGGCCTACTTGTTGGTAAGTACAGAAACCCAGTTATATACACACAGCACAGCAACCCTGTAGGACACACAACATATACACCACTACATTGACACGTGGCCAGGAAGACACTGAGGTTGTGACACTGCTAGTCATGTTTGATATCCTCACCCAATGGGATACACACTTATGGACAAATGACAGATGCAAATAACAACAGATGCCAGTCCTCAGACACAAGAGAACAATTTTAAACCACACAGTGACAATGACATGGCCTTAACTGCCAGTACAACTTGGAAGATGAATCTTACAATATCACATCAATAACACTCAATCACACACCCTTCCAAATAATATGTACTGTGTAAGGGGTATGCAATGTGTTTCCCTGCAGGTCTAACACCATGACACACATAGCATGATGATGATGACTCCAATGAATGGGACATGGAATCATTGAGGCTGTACCAATATCTCACATCACTCCTGGCCTGACATTTCCTACTACCAATAAGCAAGTAGACTGTGCTAAGAACACATATTGATGTGACAATATTGCAAAGTGCACATTGCTACACATACGGATTGAAACAATTAGACATATGCACAACAGATGTATAGGCATATGGACCTTCTGACACTTAAACCTTCAACCCTACAACCAAGTTAGCCAGCTTACCTGGACCAGGTTCAGTAGTGTAGGTACACGTTTGAACATGAGCCAACTAACTGAGGGCAGATAAATAGGTCTGCATAGAGCTTGTCACACACAGGATATTTGTGCATTGTCAATTGTCAACACGTCATTGCTGCCAATGTATGGAAATGTATTGTACATTGTCACCTAGCCAAATCAAAGGGCCTCACTGATGTTTAACAAATTCTATTGCATATGTTAAATTGGATGGGAAGTCCAGGCCATATAGATGCAACCGTCTTACCACCACTGTGGAATTGATTCTGTGTATGGAAGTATCATGTCACCCCCAGTTAAGACACATGGACACCTCTTTCACATGACATAATCCATGGGAGTACACAATTTACTGCAAGTCTACAAAAATACCGCTGACATCCGGTCAATCAGCCAAACACCAGTTCAGATAATGAAACATCCCAATGCTGATGGTACATCCTAGAAGCCTAGAATTCTGCACAATAACACAAACACAGATGAGTCACAGACAACACAAGATAACAACTGCCATGCAAAGTGATAATCATGGTGCAAGATCCATCAAAAACATTCAGTCATTTTCTCTTTCAGCTGATCAGGAGTATGGGATCCAGCCATGGACCATGACCCCATTTGCAAACCCAAGCACTGCAGCAGAGCGTGCCTATAATGAGGCACATCAGAGGACACGCACCATAGTAGAGAGGACCTTTGGCATCCTCAAGTCAAGATTTAGGTGCCTCGACATCACCGGAGTCATCCTCCTATACTCACCTGAAATGATGTGCAAGATCATTTTGACCTGTGCCATCCTGCACAACATTTGTGTAAGGAGGAACATTCCCCTCTATGAACCAGACCCACAAATGCCTGAAGAGGAGGAAGAAGAGGATGTTGTCCATCAACATGAGGGGGACCATCCAAACACTGCAGCAGGATTGCGTCGGAGACAACACATTGTACAAAACGTCTTTTAACTCTAGTCACCATCACCACTGTCTTACCATATGTCATTAAACACCTAATCTAATCACTAAATCATGGTCTGGGTAATTATTTATGCATCACATGATCCCTCGGAATCATAATCAGAGTTTAGCCTCATGGAGCATTGCAGAAATACAGATTAGGACACTGAAAAAGCCACATCACATTTGATGGATATAAATGTACACCCAACTTCACACACAGTGTAAATGACATATATCCTGTCCATTTCACATTTGAAGGGCAATATCAGAGTAGCACAACTATGGCACACATCCATGTTGGCAACATGGTTCATTGCAGCATTTGGTACACAACTAAGACACCATCAATCAAAGATAAAAAACTGCTTCATACATGAGGCAGTGGATGTGCTATTGCATTGGTAACATGAATGTTTGACCAGAGCCTTGACAGCAGTAAGTGTGACATAAGCTATCGCTGCAAGGAGTATGTGTGACAATAAGTCCATGTAAGCTGCAAATGGATAGCACGAGTGCCCCAGGTATGACAAGCATTGCTCACAAGACATGCCCTGTGCATGCCATCCCAGGTTATAAGTCCTGCCACAGGCATTTTTTCTGTCTCTCCCCACCCTTCTCTAGGGGACCCTGTAACTGGACTATTTGTAGCCTGATAATCCATCATCCACACACACCCAGACTCACATTCTGACTCCAGTGTGCTTCCCTCTTTAGTATGGCATGTCATAGTCATAGTTCATCTGTCTGCATGGACTTCAGGTCCGATAATGCACTGCCTGTCAGTCTGTAGGACCTGTAATCACCTGTCTATTGCTTCCCATGTGAAAGGTACTGTTGGCCCTTTTAACTTGATTCTCACCACCAGGACTTGTGAGAGACTGAAGCTGGACACACCTGTGAGCACTACCATGCAGACCAGCCATTTGAACCTGCACTGCCCTTGCTGCTACCTGGAATGGCTTAGAAGCTGCCATTTTATGTATATCCTTTTTGTGCATTACCGTATAAATCACTTGTGTAACACAGGCTTTGGGTGATTGTGCAACGTTGCAGCCCACAGCACAAATACAGTTTTCATTTTCCACAGTGTTGTTCCAGCTTTTCCCAGTCAGAGTCTGCTCACTGTGTATTTGCCTTGTTCATGTTAGTCCCTGACAGTGCCTCCATCCTGTTAGCCCGATTGGTTCCTGTCTTTGTGTTACCATAAAGGTTCCCTGTGGCAACATTTGTCTCATAGTTGCTTTCCATGCCCTCACTTTCCTCCTAGGGTATTGTGTCTGGTAGGTCTACGATGAATCCTCAAATAGATTGTATAGTGTAATCAGTTTACTTATCGTATCATGGTCTGGGACATGTCTTCAAATAGCCTAATCCCGGCCCTATCCCTTGTCTGGGTTTCATGTATGCATGAGTGACAAACAGTGACATTGTACCATGTCTGTATGCGTGGATTGGGTATGGTGCCTCCAGCACAACAAACAACGTTTTCTAATGCGCATGAAAGGACAAAACATGTTTGTGTCCTGACGGTCAACACACAGATTCACATTGGCTACAACCCAATGATGCTGCTTGCGTGGTGACTAGCTGTGAGATTAATCAGCCCAAAGGCACTGATGTTCCCAGTTGCAGTGGGAATTTTAGAGGCCAACCTGTGCACAAATGTTGTGATGAAACCTGCCGGTTTTCAATTACTGATCCATTAACTTTGTGAGCACACCAAGATTGCCCTTTTGTCAGTCTCATAAAACTTCTGCAGTGCCATAGCTGGACTATCCCCATGTGTGTTGTTGATTCCTCTTTGGCTTTCGGTCAATTCTGCTTTGAAGGATACTCTGTCAATGCAGGGAATGGCTCCACAGACTCATGACTAGACCTGCACGTAACTGTGACAACATGGAGGCCAATAATGACACAGGGTACACATGGCCACACACTTGAACTGGACACCTTTGTGCAATTAACCACTGCAAATATGTGAACACATGCAGCTTGGTCTGCTGGTCCTGCACTGCCACAAGAGAAACATAGGTTATTTATATGAATCAAACTGTGGAGTGACATTACATTTTTGGATTGGTTTTGGGACTCTGTGTCACAAACACTGTACCCATATAGTGTTGGACTTTTTTGCTTATGCAGGGTCATCCCCAATCTTTTTTCCTCCTGCCTCCTATTTGTTTCTGACCTGTTGCTGTTGGCTTTTGAACTCTCGGCACTTTACTACTGCTAAACAGTGCTAAAGTGCATATGCTCTCTGTGTAAATTGTATGTGATTGGTTTATCCATGATTGGCATATTTGATTAACTAGTAAGTCCCTAGTAAAGTGCACTAGAGGTGCCAGGGCCTGTAAATCAAATGCTACTAGTGGGCCTGCAGCACTGGTTGTGCCACCCACATAAGTAGCTCTGTAATCATGTCTCAGACCTGCCACTGCAGTGTCTGTGTGTGCAGTTCTGACTGTAAATTCGACTTGGCAAGTGTACCCCTAAGCCTTCGCTTTTCTTACATGTAAAGCACTCTTAAGGTAGGCCCTAGTTAGCCCCAAGGGCAGGGTGCAGTGTATGGTTAAGGAAGGACATGTAGTAATGTGTTTTATGTGTCCTGACAGTGAAATATTGCTAAATTCGTTTTTCACTGTTTCAAGACCTGTCCCTTTCATAGGTTAACATGGGAGCTACCTTTAAATCTGATTAAAGTGTAGATTCCCTTTGGGAGCGGATGGACATGTGGAGTTTGGGGTCTCTGAGCTCACAATTTAAAAATACATTTTTTAGTAAAGTTGATTTTAAGATTGTGTGTTTGAAAATGCCACTTTTAAAAAGTGAGCATTTTCTTACTTATACCATTTCTGTGACTCTGCCTGTTTGTGGATTCCCTGTCTGGGTCAGTTTGACAGTTGGACTGGTTGCACCTCACACTAGACAGTGACACAAAAGGAGCTGAGGTGTAGTCTGCATTTCCTGATGAGCCATCTGTGCTAGGAGGGAGGGGAGGAGTGGTCACTTACACCTGAAAGGGCTGTGCCTGTCCTCACACAATTCAGTCTCCGACCCCCTTGTGAGTGTCTGGGGCCTGGCCTGGACAAGGCAGGATTTCACATTCAAAAGAGACTTTACTTTGAAGTAGGCCTACTTCAAAGGGGAAATTGGGTATAAGAAGGGCACCTAAAACCACAGACTTTAGAACACTTCTGGAAACAAGAGGAACCTCTGCCTGGAGAAGAGCTGAAGAGCTGAGGAAGAAGAGCTGCCCTGCCTGTGACTGTGCTTTGTCAAGCTATCCTGCAGTTGCTGCTTCTGCCAGAGTAAGAGGGCAAAGACTGGACTTTGTTTGCCTTCCATCTTGTGAAGAAATCTCCAAGGGCTTGATTTAGAGCTTTCCTCCTGTTGTTTGAAGTCTCAGGGACAGCAAAGACTTCTCTCTGCCTGCACCTCGACTCTCTGGAGAGACTCCTGCTCTGACAAGTGGTGCCCTATCCAGTCCCTGGGCCTTGAAAGGAAAGCTGGTAGAAATCCAAGGAAATCGACTTCAGACAACTTCGGACCAACGCCGCTGCTGAATCTGGTGACGCCGCCTGCAACCGACTCCGTGATCTTCACTGGAACGCGATGACCTTCGCAGGCCCGATGCTGCTGCAGCTCCGCTGAAGTCCACGACTCCGTGGAAGTCACCGCACCACGTCGTGACCGACGCCGCTCGAAATGGGTGGATTCAACGTTTCGCACAGACTCCGCGATCCCCGACTTCAGGCATCAGCTTGTTTTCACTCTTCACCAAAGGTAATGTACTTGGGGTCTACGCGACTCCGTGTCTGGCGCCGCTGGTGTCGGCTTGTTGGGAACGACTCCGTCATGCCGTGTTAACACCTCATTAAAGCATTTTGTGTTTCTAAGTGCTATTTTTGAGTTTAATCTTTAAAAATTCATAACTTGACTTTGTGTTTAGGATTTTTGTCGTTTTGGGGGGTCATTACAACCCTGGCGCATGGTGTTAAAGCGGCGGTAATACTGCAAAGAGGCCTGCGGAAATAAAAGGGAATTATGACCGTGGCGGAGACCGCCAACATAGACAGCCACTTTAACACTCCGACCGCCACGGCGGTACAGACAAGCAGCGCGGCGGTCACCGCCAACAGACAGGCGGAAGACAAAGTACCGCCCACAGTATTACAACAGGCCAATCCGCCACCTTTTCCGGGGCGGATTCACCGTGGATAAAAATATGGCGGAAACAGCTTTTTCAATGGGAAACCGCTCACCTGAACAAACTCCACGAGGAAGGAGGGCACCATGGAGCCGGAACTCCAAATACTCCCTGCGCTTGTCTTCCTGCTCCTCTACGAACATCAGCAACAGTGTCGCCGAAGACAACGGTGAGTATTGCACCTTGCACCTACGACATAGGGGAGGGGGGAGGCAAAAGTCACGGACACACACATGGAACACCCCCACCCCCAACCCGACCCTCACCCACTACAACACACACACCAATGCATTTTCGAACATCACAGTAACAATCCCCAACCCCCCCCGGAAGAATGCTAAGACAAAAGGAAATGAGTTCAACCATTGTAATGCATCAAAAAACAGTTAGCTCATATATACATCAATATATACACATTCCAAATATATTCATCACGATTAGTAGTACAGGTATGCACATTTCAATGTCCGTGGACCACTGGGCCCCAAATGCATGGGCGAGGCCCACACACGATACCTGTCCTGGAACGGAGAGAACACTGCAGGGGCATCAGATAGAAATACAACAGGCACCTCAGGGGGAAGGGAAGGGGGGGCACCTCAGCCGGATGACTGCACCACACCAGATCCACGACGGGGCTCCATGCCCATTGATGTATCCTGGGGAGTGCAAAGCCACAGTCTCTCAAGTCTCTACAGTGGGTGGTTTGCCCACTGTAGCATCCTGGGGAGTGCAAAGCCACAGTCTCACAAGTCTCTACAGTGGGTGGTTTGCCCACTGCTGTATCCTGGGGAGTGCAAAGCCACAGTCTCTCAAGTCTCTACAGTGGGTGGTTTGCCCACTGTACCATCCTGGGGAGTGCAAAGCCACAGTCTCACAAGTCTCTACAGTGGGTAGTTTGCCCACTGTACCATCCTGGGGAGTGCAAAGCCAAAGTCTCTCAAGTCTCTACAGTGGGTCGTATGCCCACTGTACCATCCTGGGGATTGCAAAGCCACAGTCTCACAAGTCTCTACAGTGGGTGGTTTGCCCACTGTACCGTCCTGGGGAGTGCAAAGCCACAGTCTCACAAGTGGATAACAGTCTCCACTGGTTCTGGAGGGGGACTGGTGCCCAGAGTGCTTCATCCTGTGCAGGACAGACGGAGTGGATGCAGGTCTCCACTGGTTCTGGAGGGGGACTGGTGCCCAGAGTGCTTCATCCTGTGCAGGACAGACGGAGTGGATGCAGGTCTCCACTGGTTCTGGAGGGGGACTGGTGTCCAGAGTGCATCACTCACCCGTGACGGTCCCTGTTGCATCACTCCCCCTGCCGCTCATGGGCTAGCGGTGCTTGAGTTGGCAGTGCTTGCCCTGTTCAGCGGTGCTTGCCTTTGCTGTCTCTGACCTGTTCAGCGGTGCTTGCCATGGCGGTCTTTGCCCTGTTCAGCGGTGCTTGCAATGGTGGTCTTTGCCCTGTTCAGCGGTGCTTGCCTTTGCTGTCTCTGACCTGTTCAGCGGTGCTTGCCATGGCGGTCTTTGCCCTGTTCAGCGGTGCTTGCCTTTGCTGTCTCTGACCTGTGCTGCGGTGTGTGCCATGGCGATCCCTCATTGCCCAGCGGGGCTGTGGCTGCCGGGGCCCTCCTGGGCACTGACTCTGGCGGTGGTCTCCTGACCAGTGACGATAGTGCTGCCCTCCTGGGCACTGACTCTGGCGGTGGTCTCCTGACCAGTGACGATAGTGCTGCCCTCCTGGGCACTGACTCCGGCAGTGGTCTCCTGATCAGTGACGATGGGGCTGGCGGTGTCGTCTTGGGCAGCGGGGAGGATGGCGGCCTTCTCCGCCGTGCTGCTCTTCCTAGACTTTGGAGACTTCTTCTGCCCCTTCACCACCTTGGGAGGAGTCACAGCTGACTCGACACTTCCCCCGGGACCCTTGTGGGCGGCTTTGCCGTCAAGTGTCTTCCCCCTCTCCCGTCGGGCACTGTCCAACTTCTGGTGCTTCACAGGGGGTGGACTGGAAGTGCTTTGGCTCAGTGTCACACTGGCTGCCCTGGTGCCCGGTGCACTCCACATACCTCGAACAGGCACCACTGCTACTGGAATCTTTTTGGCTGAGGTGCTACTACGGGACCTATGAATTGGAGGGGGGGGTGATGGGATAGAGGTCAAGGTTGCTCAGGAAAATTTTCTGATGAACACTGGGACAGGTAGCTGGAGGGGGTCTGGGAGTGGAGGACGAGGAGGTGGTTGTAGGAGGTGTAACTTTTGGTGATTTGGGTGCAGGTGCATGTTCTGGAGGCTGTCGTGAGGTGGATGGATGTTGGGCATGTGTGTGCCCGCGTTTGTGTACTTTGGTAGGGGGCGTCACAGACAGTAAATGGTAGTGGGGGTGCACTCGCAGGTGAGCGGGGTGTGGTGCTGGGTGTTCTGGTGCGAGTCCTATTGGCTGTCGTGGTAGTGCATGCAGGTAAGAGTGTAGACGAGACTGGGAGGGAGGAGGGAGACGAGGAGGAGGGTGACACAGTGGAGGCAGTGGATGTTGCTGTGTCTGTATGTGGGTGATGCTTGTGTGAGTGCCTGTGGGATGTGTGGTGCCTATGTTTGCCTGAGCTGCCCTTGTGTGGTGAGGTGTGTGCAGGCTGGTCTGATGGTGTGCCTGGGATAGGCTGGGGTACAGGGGATTGGGTCTGGGTGGAGGAAGTTGGAGGGGGGAGGCTAGACACAGGGACAATGGCTGCCATCAGTGCTGAGGCCAGAGATTGCAGGGTTCGATGATGGGCAGCCTGACCAGAATGAATGCCCTCCAGGAATGCATTAGTGTGTTGCAACTCCCTTTCTACACCCTGGATGGCATTCACAATGGTAAACTGCCCAACAGTGAGTGACCTGAGGAGGTCAATGGCCTCCTCACTGAGGGCAGCTGGGGTGACAGGGGCAGGGGCTGAGGTGCCTGGGGCGAAGGTGATGCCCACCCTCCTGGATGAGCGGGCATGGGGTGAAGGCTGAGGGGCTGCTGGGAGGGCGGTGCTGGTGGGGGGGTGGCGGCTGTACCTGTAGACGTGGGGGGCACAGATGGTGCCGCCACCACAAGGGAGCTCCCATCGGAGGACGAGTCTGTGTCGCTGTATGCTGATCTGCTGACCTCCGTGGTGCTCCCCTCGCCCTCTGTCCCACTGGTGTATTCGGAGTCCGTGGTGTGGCCCTCCATGGCCATGTGGGACGCAGCCCCCTCGTGCTCCGGTGCCCCTGTACCTCCGCCTGATGATGCTGATGCACAAAAGAACAGGGAGAGCACAAAAAGGGGTGGGAAACAGAAGAAAGACAGGTTGAGTGCATGGCTTACTGCTACCGTTGGCAGACAATACAGACACAGCAGCCCCCTGCACTACGCCGTGCTCTTGGCCTCTACAGATGCAGTTCCTGGGATATGGCCTACTTGCCTATGAGTGACATCTGCCCACAGAGATGACACAGGGACATGTATACCTGTTTTTGGCACTCTACAGAGGTGGGATGGAGTGCCACATTGCCTGCATTACGGAGGGGCCTAGCCTACGGAACTCACCCTGGCCTGGGGAAACCCATAGCCCGCCTCCCCCACCCAGACCCCTCCACTGCACGCAAAGTCATGTAATTGTGAGTGTACTCACCCCCTTGTGTCTGCTGTGATGCCCTCAGGCGCCCATCCAACTCCGGGTAGGCCACCGCCAGGATCCGGAACATCAGGGAGGTCATGGTGCGACGGGCACCCCTCCCACGTTGGGAGGCCATCCACAGCTGAGCCTCGGCCGTCTTCTTGCTCCAGCGGTGAATGTCCTTCCATCTTTTACAGCAGTGGGTGCTCCGTCTCTGGTGAACCCCCAGGGTCCGGACTTCCATGGCGATGGCACGCCAAATATCCTCCTTCTGGTGGGTGCTGACCTACATGAAATGTACAGGAAAAGAAGAGAAGTCATTACCAACTGCACCGTCGAAGTGAGTGGCCCACATCCCTACCCTTGCCATGTGGCACATGCATTCACAATCCTTCATGCTCGCATAACTCTGCCCCCTTCCTACTTACATCCAGCCCTCTCCACCCAGGCATAGCCCATACAACTTGCACCCTATGTACTCACCTGTTGGTCTGGAGGACCGTAGAGTAGCGTGTACTGGGGGAGGACCCCGTCCACGAGCTTCTTCAACTCCTGTGCAGTGAAGGCAGGGGCCCTTTCCCCAGACGCACGTGCCATTGTCTCTTCCAGACCGAGGTCACAGCAGCACTTGCAGTGTAGGTCCTCTCCTGTCGAAGATCAGGTATCAAGTGATTGAACAGATAGAAAATGGCGGTCACGTCCACAGCGGTGACGTCTGCGATGGTGGGTATCATCACCGCCGGCGCACTTCGTCATTGGCTCCTGGGACCCATAGGGTCCAATGTTAACCAATGCAGCATTGCGCCGCGGTCTTCGACCGCCTACTGCGACGGTGTACAACACCAGCGCAGTTACCTCACATCCCATTGTCCCAGTTTAGAGGTCAGGCATCCGTCATTTCAGGGACCCACATGGCTTCATTTACAACTGCGTCACACATACCTAGGCGTGGACTCAGCACACATACAGGAAGATTTTTGTATTTTGTGTCATGTTCTGTGTAGCTGTGGGTACATACCTCAGAATTGGTTGACTCTGTGGTCACTGTTGTCCTTTCTCGGCACCGTCAGCTGGGACATGTGAGGAGATGGTGGAATCCTCCGGTGTACCGACCTCTGGTGGACCTGTTGACAATGGAGGAGCGACATTTAATCATCACCTACAGGTTTGACCGTGCCACAATCCAGGAACTGTGTACCCAGTTGGAGCCAGATCTGATGTCACCAATCCGCCATCCCACAGGTATCCCCCCTCAAGTGCAGGTGCTGTCAGTACTCCATTTCCTAGTAAGTGGGTCATTTCAGACAACAGTGGCCATGGCATCAGGGATGTCCCATACTATGTTTTCTAACGTATTGTTCAGAGTGTTGTCTGCCCTGCTGAAACACGTGAGGAGCTACATTGTTTTCCCTCAGGTGGAGGATTTGGCTACAGTGAAAGGTGACTTCTATGCCCTTTAACACATCCCCAACATCATAGGTGCCATTGATGGGACCCATGTGGCTTTGGTCCCCCCCCACAGGAGTGAACAGGTGTACAGGAATCGGAAGAGTTATCATTCGATGAATGTACAGATGGTATGTTTGGCAGACCAGTACATCTCGCAGGTAAATGCTATGTTCCCTGGCTCAGTGCATGACGCCTACATCCTGCGGAATAGCTGCATCCCTTATGTGATGGGTCAACTCCAGAGGCACCGTGTGTGGCTATTATGGGACTCTGGTTACCCCAACCTGTCATGGCTGTTGACCCCAGTGAGGAATCCCAGGACCAGGGCAGAGGAACGCTACAATGAGGCCCATGGGCGGACTAGGAGGGTGATTGAACGCACCTTCGGCCTCCTGAAGGCCAGGTTCAGGTGCCTCCATATGACAGGTGGTTCCCTATTCTACTCACCAAGGAAGGTGTGCCAGATCATCATCTCCTGCTCTATGCTTCACAATCTTGCTTTGCGACGCCAGGTGCCTTTTCTACAGGAGGATGGTCCAGATGATGGTGTTGTGCCAGCTGTGGAGCCTGTGGACAGTGATGAGGAGGAAGCAGAGGAAGAAGATATTGATAACAGGGACTCTGTCATACAGCAATATTTCCAGTGACACACAGGTGAGAACAATTTTTTTACTATTACATTTACTTTCACACTTCTACCTCTATCCTGTCTGTCAATTGGAAGCATTATTTGCTAACTGAGTGGTACATTTACATTACAGTTTCACAGGTGTGGTTACAAACGTGTGCCATCTGCTTGCATCCTTCATGGACTTGTGATGTGTCACATAGGTATGTTGACATTACATTTTCGAACGGATTTGGCCATTGTCATAGTTAATACACATTTTCATAATCACAGACTGACTCCAGATTGTTTTGTGGTTCAAGGGTGTTTATTTAAGTGCTAATTATTGGAGGGGGTGGCAAAATGGTGATGGGTGATGGTGGAGGAATGTCCATGGCAGAGTCCAGTCTATTAGTCTCACAGGTGCACTGCCCATATGGGCATAGGAAGTGGAGCTGGAACAGTTCCAATCTGGACAGGGAAACAAAGTGGGACAGTGGGATGACAATCAGGGTGGTCTAATTTCCTGGCGGGGGTCTTGCCATCTTGCTCTGTCCTGTTCCTGGATCTCAGGGACCGCTTGCGGGTGGTTGTCCTTCTGCAGAGGCTGGGGTGCTGGTGTGGTGGTCCTGTGGTTGGGCGTCCTGTCCACTAGCGCCGGCGGAGGTGGTGGGCAGTTCATCGTCCAGGCTAGTGTCAGGGGCCCCTTGGAGTGCCATGGTGTCCCTCATGGTCTTCTGTATGTCCTTCAGCACCCCTACGATGGTGCCCAGGGCGGAGCTGATGGTTCTGAGCTCCTCCCTGAACCCCAAATACAGTTCGTCCTGCATGCGCTAGGTCTCCTGAAACTTGGCCAGGACCGTCGCCATCGTCTCCTGGGAGTGATGGTATGCTCCCATGATGGAGGAGAGGGCCTCGTGGAGAGTGGGCTCCCTAGGCCTGTCCACCCCCTTTCACACAGCAGCCCTCCCAGTTCCCCTGTGTTGCTGTGCCTCCGTCCCCTAGACCGTGTGCCCACTACCACTGCCCCCAGGTCACTGTTGTTGTTGGGGTGGTGGGTTATCCTGGGTTCCCTGTAGTGGTGGACACACAGCTGATTGACGTGTCCTGGGTACGGAGGTATGGGCCCGCTGGGTGGGTGCTGTGCTGGTGTTACCAGAGGGTGGAAGGTCAGTGTTGGGCTGTGCCTGTGCGAGGGGAACCGACTGTCCCGAGGCCCACGATGGTCCGGGCTGGTCATCTGGATCCAGTTGGCCAGAGCTGCTGTCATAACTGTGGGCCTCTTCTGTGGGTGGGGTAGAGATGTCTGGACCCTCCTGTCTGGTGACGTTAGGTAGTGGTCCTGCAGGGGTATACAAGCATGATTATTGCATGTGTGTGTGTCATGGTGTGCAATGGGTGGGTGAGGGGGTACCCTAGTGCTAGCATTCCTGTGTGTGGGCTTGTGTGATGATGGTTAGGGGGTGTTATGGGTATGTGCAGTGGGCATGCTTTAGTGATGGGTGTCCATGCTTTGTTGTTGCATGCAGGGCTTGGTGTTGGGATGGGTGGTTTGTGTTATTAGTACATTAGTGAGGAGTATGAGTGATAGGGGAGGGGGTGGGTGTGTGTGATAGCATGCAGGTAGGGTGGGGGATATGATAGTTAAGATTTGACTTACCAGTGTCCATTTCTCCACCGACTCCTCCGAGGCCCTCTGGATGCATAATGGTCAAGACTTGCTCCTCCCATGTTGTTAGTTGTGGGGGAGGAGGTGGGGGTCCGCCGCCAGTCCGCTGTACCCCGATGTTGTGCCTGGAGACCACGGAACGCACCTTCCCCGTAGGTCGTTCCACCTCTTCCTGATGTCGTCCCGATTTCTTGGGTCCTGTCCCACTGCGTCGACCCTGTCAACTATTCATTGCGATAGCTCCATCTTCCTAGCTATAGAGGTGTGCTGCACCTGTGAGCCAAATAGCTGTGGCTCTACCCGTATGATTTCCTCCACCATGACCCTGAGCTCCTCCTCCGAAGACCTGGGGTGTCTTTGGCGTGCCATGGGGTGGTGTAGGTGATGTGTGGGGTGGGGTGTGTGGTGATGAGTGTGTTGATGTGTAGTGGTGTGTGGTGTTTTGTGTGTGGATGTTGTGTGGGTGATGGTGTTGTGTGCCTCTGTGTGGTGGGGTTGTCTATTGCTGTGCTCTCTCTGTCGCCTTCGTCTCTATTTTTTGGTCGTAGGGGTTTGTGGGTGATGTGGGTGTGTGTTTTATATTGTGTTGGGTGTGTGGGAGTGGTGTTTGTATGTGTACCAGGTGTGTGTGTTTCAAAATGTCCAGTGTGGCGGTGTTTTGGAGATGTGTGTGTATTTTAAGCCGGCGGTGTGTACCGCCAATGGAATACCGCTGTTGAAAGATCGCTGCGTGGATTTGTGGGTCGTAATAGCATGGGCGTGTTTCTGTTGGCGTGACGGTGGAGGATTTGTTTTCACCAGTTTATCACTGACCTTTGGTGTGGCAGACTTTTGTGGGTGTCTGAATTTCGGCGGATTCCGAGATGTGGATCATAATAGCTGTGGCGGTTTTCCTCGGCCGCGGCGGTGTATTGGCGGTCTTCTGCACAGCGGTAAGCGGCTTTTACCCCCAATGTTGTAATGACCCCCTTGGTCTTGTTTTGTTTAGATAAATATTTCCTATTTTTCTAAACTGGTGTTGTGTCATTTTTCAGTGTTTCCATTAAGTTTCTGTGTGTGTTGGTACAAATACTTTATGCCTAGCACTCTGAAGTTAAGCCTACTGCTCTGCCAAGCTACCAAGGGCAGGGGTTATCTGAGGGTGATTCTCTTTTACTCTGACTAGAGTGAGGGTCCATGCTTGAACAGGGGGTAACCTGACTGTCAACCAAAGACCCCATTTCTAATACATAGCATTTTCAAATGCCTGACTCATGGTTAGTATACAAACAAGTGACCAGGAAGTGGTATCCAACATTCCAGTACATGTGATGGCTTACTCTTGTAACATTGTCATTATCAACCGTCCTCTATCTATCCTGTGCATAGTTTGTCATGGGAGATGTTTTGTCCCAAAAGTCAGGGAAGTTTAAACAGCATTAGTTGCTACTTGTATGACAAACACATATCCTGACTCATTTCCACACTGAATATCATGTGATTGTTATCCACATTTGCAACACATGCATACAAGCACATTAATGAAAGCATGTCTTGTGATGTTCACACAGAGGCCCAACTAAAATTGAAATAGCCAATTCACAGACATTGCCACACAGGCAATGAGTTAATGTATTAAGTTGTGTAACTTGCTATCCTCTATTGACGCACAACCTGCTCAAACGGGGTAATACTAGTTTATATTCCAAAAGTTTGGGTATCTATTGTGTCAGTGAAGAGTGCTCATCTGGTACAACAACTGGAGTATCATGGTCCGCAGTAGTGTGATCTGCCACATGTGCCTAAACACTGGAATGCATAATGCAGATGCAAACAGTCTATCTCTGTACAGTTACAGCTGTCATTTACTATAAAAATGTGAGAAATGACACAAACCCAGTAAAAGACATACATTTTTATGCAAACTCATAAAAAAAAAGCATATGCCTCAAAAATCGCTGCATATGCGTAGAAAAATGCCGCTCACAGCCATGATACATCCATTGGCCCCGAGCGGTAATTCCTACACTGTACCCCATGAAATTGGTTACCAATGCTAAATATTTTGAACTATGGATGCGGGGTTGTTTTTAAGCATTTCCGTAAAAAGAATTAACGCACAGACTGTAAGCGTCATAAACTTTTGATGCATCATAATAAAAATGCACCGCTTTTGAGGCAGGAAGTGATGTAATAGGATATCCTGTTTACAGAATGGGTACAGTGGGTGTACTTTCACTTTGCAGTCTGTGATTTTTCTAGACTGTGTGGCTGTGATCAGAGTTTTGTCTGTTCCAATTGTGCTTTTGTCTCCTGTGTGCCATCCTATTTGTCATCTGTTTTATTTGTAATTGTCTCAGTTGTTCATTGTAAGTGTTTATTTGTCATATTTGGTGTCTAATTTTGTCTCTGTACTGTTGGGAGTATGTTGTGGGTACTGTTAGTTTGGGGATAGTTGGGCTATTTGAGGTTTACTTTTCTTTCATTTTTCTCCCTCCTTTCTCTTTATTTTCCTCTGTACCCTTTATTTTCCCTATTATTTCTGTCATGTTGGGTAGGCCACGTCTGGGGAGAATGGGTGAGGAGGAGCTGGGGGCATTCATTTGGCTGGTGTGCCACTTCCTCCCCTTGATGATAGAAGCATGTGGCAGGGTGATACAGGGGTATCACACAGTGGCGTGGAGGCTCCGGTGGTCAAAGGTGTTGTACCATTTGGCTCGCATCTTCAACACACCGCGCAACAACCACCAACTGAAGCACCGTTGGGCTGACTTTGTTGCCAGAGAGCAAGACCTGCTAGACCACATGGGTATTGTGATTGGTGGCCCTGTTGGTGAGTACAATTCAGAGTAATGTGCACATTTAAATGCCCTGTAGTGATAGTAGCAGATTCGTTGATATGCTGCAGGCAATGTTTTTGGACATGTGGAATGCAAGTTAAAACTACAGTGGCCCTGAGTTATACAATAACTGCTACACATTACCGTCATTTGTTGATGCAACAGCTCCACTAACTTACAAAACACAACTGGATCTTGTAAATTAGTGCTGCCTTCATGTCAATGGATGATGCTAATGCGGCTCAAACATATGTTTTATCCATGGTCTGTGAGTATACTAGGAAAGAAAAGTTTTTCACAAGCTAAAGCAAAGAATTAATGTATTCCCCGATTATTTTGAATACATGTCTGAACTGTATTCTGGCCCATACTTACCAATTTCTTTCTAACCTCCGGTAATATCTTAGGCTGATAGTTTGACTTGGTTGTGCCGCAATTAAATTAGGAATGGATGCCAAAGTAATGCACACAGGTTCATATCTAAATGTTTGGTGCTACTTTCCATAGCTGTAGCATATAACATGAAGCAAATGATACAAATTGAGGGATAACAACTATACCTGGCCCTCTGTTCATTGTACCTGTGTGTTTAAATTGGCCTTGGGCACAATAGCTGGAACAGAGCTAATGCATTTCCCATCTGTGTTACTCTATAGCCATGCACTTCTCATAAGTTATGGGGTCATCATGGGTTACCTGACGTTGGGGAATGCATGGTCACAATGTATTACGTGCATGATGTTGTGCAAGGGACCACTGACCAATTCCATCATACGTATAAAGTTCCCTAATACTTTGCTAGTTTACGTTTGGTACACCCCTGCTGATCTAGTACATCATATGTACAATAGTAAACTTCCCAGTATGGAGGCTATCACATACATGGGCGTATGCTAAGATCATAAGACCAGCATTCATGTGACTGCTGCCATTCCGAAGGTACATACAAATTGAAACCTACATCATCATGATTGACACAGTAGTACATTTGCTAAACCATGTTTCAATAATGTGACAGTGTCAGTTTGCTGTATACCTGCTGATCTCCCAACTTGGCATATGTAAGATGATGAATGTGGCTAACTGTGATTTCCAAAACACAATATGGGTACATAGGGCAATGAGTGACACATTTCAGGTGCAATGGCTACACCTGTGCCCATGCATTCTGTCATGGATGACCACAATATACACTGTCAGCATGTATTTCTTTGTTGTATTAAAATTTGAAAAATGGCCAATCCATGATTTGCCTCAGATTGTCACCAAGTAACGCACAGGATCCCTGCCATTATGGTGTCATAGGGGGCATATGTGGCTCAGGGTACACTCTAAATGTAGCATATGTAACCTACACACAACACAGGCCCTACGTGAAAGGGATCATAGAAAGTATAATAAATCATGACCTCCAATTAACCCACATGAGCATCACACAGTAACTGATTGCCCTTTAATGGACAAGCCACAATACCTGAGTGACTGGTATTGCAGTGCTCCAGGAATGTGGCTTTGCATGTCTCTCATTACTACAAATGATGAAAGGAGTACACTCCATAAATGAGTCTGCAACCAATTGATGGATCATGTCTGTCACCACATGATAGGTAGGGAAACTGCATGTGTGCAGATGTGTGTGTATCACTCACTGGAGTGACAGGGTCTATACATGTTTGCAGTGCTATGTATGTTGGACTATCATCATGCCTGAGTAGCTGGACTTTCAGATATAATGTCACACACAGTAAGTTTATTTGAAAGTGTTGTACAGTGCACAGACATTGAGCACATTTCACCCTTCCATGCTTTAGGGGTGGACCTGCCCCTTACACAATTGGTGAAGTGGCTCGATTTGCAGACCTTGACATATCCAGTAAGAGTTGATATTTCTGTTCTGTGTTGTGTTTGCAGCTGTTGTGTGATTGACTCCTGTGTGTTGGACACATAGCAAGCTATGATGTGCTGGCACATGATCTGATATGTAACTTGACTGGAGTTTCACTTTTTTTTCCATATTTGAGTTGGACAATCAGTAGCGTATAGTCATATTTTGGGATTGTTGTGCAGCCCTATAGGCATGGCCATGTGAATAGGGTGACATTTGTTGTTAAATTTCTTGTAAAGAAAATTTAGCAGAGGGCCATTTTCGTGATTTAGTCAGCAAGTCATACCCTGAATCTCACAGAATAGGGATGCCAAAGTATTACCCACAGACTTGAGCCTCCCTGTTCACTAATGAACATGTTTGACTGTATGTTTGACTTCCTAGCAGCATCTAGCTCCACATGTTGTGCTACTTGTATGTGGCACTTGAGTGCAATGTCATAGGTGTGCATGCAGCTCATGCCCAGGTGTGTGCTTGCATCTATCTGCTTGTTGTAGGACAGGTATTGGTGGTATCAAATGATGTTGACATTTGCCTGCAATTACAAACATAAATGTGGATGGGATTGTCCAATGTTTGTATCTATCCTAGTTGGACACCCTCCTTACCTCTGGTTCACTGACTAAACCCATGTACAGCTGTCCAAAGCTTCCTGGGTGTCCTTGGTGTTTGAAAGTATGTGTTGCTTGTCCATCCCCCCAGAGGCACAGGCTTAGGGTTATGAAATATGTGTACCTACGTATGATGATCCAAGTGTAGTACACAGACATGTAAATCTGTAAGTCATTTGTCCCAACCTAGGATACCCACTCTTGATTAGCAACTGCATACCATCCTGGCCATTCCATTTACAAATCACACATCTTGTAGCCCTTGATTGTCATCCAGAAGATAGTCATTAGTTGGCCTGTCATATTTGGAGGACTTGCAGCATTTGTTACGTGACTAATGGCTGAACAGTGATGCTTAGATCATTTAAGTTGGTACACATCTTTTAGAGCATTGCTGTGCTGTTAGATAGGACATGTGTAGGCTGCGCTGGCATGTACTTCCTCAGGGAGAATCTGTGATCTGTGTGGTGATATGGCCTGTTTCAGCTGCATTAGATGTATTGTCTGATTCTCATCAGTAGATGTATCACAAAATGATGTGCCTAATGTTTGGCTTTATCTTTTTTAACAGCAGCCAATATGGATGCCAGCCAGATCCATGAATTTCAGGGGAGGGCGATGCGTTACCGCCACATTCTGGATGTGGAGTCTGGGTTCTGCCACATGGCACGGCGTTATCACCATGAAAGAGCCTAAGGGGTGTGGAGGGCATTTGCCCAAGGGGGCCTTTCTGTGTCAACAACAGCCACCACCACCAGCACCACCACTACGACCCAGGTGGCACCAAGGATGCCAGCCACCACTGCAGGACCATTAACTTCTTCAGCTCCTGTACCACTGAGAGCAGCACCTGCTCCTCCCCCTCCAAGCATGGCACCACAAACTGGACAACCCTCGACAACTGGCACTCAGACCACCCCTGCTGCAGTCATTGACATGGGTGATTTTCGTGCTATGCAACGTGACATGCAACGGATGTTGGCAGACTGGACAAGCTGCAGCAGGAGGTGTCGCAAATAAATAGGAGAGTGCGTGCTATTAAGAAGTCCCTGCGGAGGTTGAACTTGTGAATATGATACCCTCACCCATGATTCCCTACCCTCCCTCCTCTTTCCTGGTTCTTTTAATTAGTGGGTTTAGGGGGCTTAGTGTTAGGTTAGAATAGGCTGTTAGTTTAGTTAGTAGTAGTGGGTTGGGGTGGAGGGTATGATATTTTTACATTTTTTTTTATGTGGGTGGGTCGGTGGCTGGGGAATGATGTTGGGGTTTTTGTGTATTAAATAAAAAAACAAACAAAAAAAAAATATATAAATAAATATATATATATATATATATATATATATATATATATTTGTTTAGTAAATGTTGTCCTCCATGTGTCCCGTCATATAAGGGGGGTTGATGTTTAGAGTGTTTAGTTAAATGTGAAACGGAAGTTTAGCTTAGGGTAGTTAGGACCAGTTGTGGGTAATGTGTAGTTAGGATAGGTTAGGTTAGTTAAGGTGTTTCCCCTAGTTTTATTATCCATTTTTACTGTTAAATAAATATTTAGGTACTCCTTTACAGTATGTGTCAAATGCTTTGGGATCAGGGCCTTGGCATGGGTGAACAGTGTCAATTTAGTATTTGCATTTGTGTTCCATCCTGCATCCAAATCCCAATTGAGCTGTCACATTGGTTGCTACACCAAAGCTACTGCTCTATGCATCTGCCATCCATTGCACCCACCACTCACGGTTACTATGGTTCCCAATGTGTTGTTAAGTTTGCATGTATGTTTTCAATCTGACATACTTTGAGACCAGATTTGGTATTGAGGACACTGTGTTACGTCTGCATGCAGCCTGATGTTCATGTGAACCCTGATAAGGTGAGTGGTGGTATAATCTCATGTAGTATAGTATACATAACTCACACCTATCATTTGTTACATTGTACAGCCAAGTTACTTATTTGTACGTACTCAGACACATCCATTCCTGCTGTATGGTGTGTGTGTGAGGAAAAATTTGAGTCAAATGCCACATATGTAAAGATTGTCTGGAAGAAAAAATTGAAGACAATAAGTTTCTGCTTAGACATCCCTTGAAGAATACTTTTTCTGTCCAACACAGCCTTATTCTGTATAGTTTCTAGTTGC
The DNA here is from genome assembly GCF_031143425.1 of Pleurodeles waltl. Lineage (NCBI taxonomy): Eukaryota > Metazoa > Chordata > Amphibia > Caudata > Salamandridae > Pleurodeles > Pleurodeles waltl. Next base: position 359,941,456 of record NC_090449.1, on the reverse strand, counting down.
CTCAGAATTAACCCTCCGGAAGGGCAGATGATGGCACAATCCAGACCACAGTGCATAGTTAACAGCCCACATTCTTTCAGGGCAGTTGTATTGACATTCTATGGGCATTGACATGAGGCAAACATCACTAATCTCTCTCACGTTTGATGTGTCACAATACACAGAGACAAAATGGTTGTGTAAGTGCTATTTATTTTAAAGTGCTGTAGTGCTATATTTACATAGTCCAGGATTGTGAGTCCATTAGTGTGACACCTTCCATTGTGATCCTACACAAGTGCAAAAGGACATGTCATCGGACATGCTGGGGTGAAGTGTCATACAGTGCAGAGGGACTTGAATTGCCAATGAGGTAGTGAGAGACAATCATAGGGCATAGTGACAAGGTAAACAGTGGGCTGGAGAACAGTGCTTGTGAGCAGCTGTTGCAAGACTGGCACTTTACAAAGCACAGGACCTTGATTATAAGTGGCAATGTGGCAGGGACTAGTGCTACCTGGTACTCTTACGGGTGAAGGTTATCTGTTCCACGTCTTCATCTTCTGATGTGTGTGTTGTCTCATCTGCCCTTGGTGGTGGTGGGTTTGAAGGGGCCACACACACTTCAGTGTTTGAAGACATGGAGTCAGAAATCCCTGTAGCTGTCAACTGTGGGGCTATTAAGGGCATTACTGCAGCAAGGAGTAGCTGCTGGTTCTTAAGGATAGCAGCTACATCACTGTGGTAGGCAGCAAGGTCAGCCCTGAGGGGGTCAATATTGCATTCGTGCACAAGTTGAAAGGTTTGTTGTTGGAGTTGTTGTGTCAACTCTCTTACTATTGTGCTGATTTCCTTCACACTTTGTTGAAGTTCTTGCAAGATTGATGTTTGCCCTTGCATGGCTGCTGCCTGTTCTACAGTTTATATCATGCGCAAGCGCACCCCCTCTAGGCTGGCTGCCATATTTGGCATCCCCACCCGCACCTCCTTGGCCAGCTCCTGCTGTACTCCAACTACAGTCCTCTCAAAGCTGGTGCCAGTGTCGTCAAAGTCCTCAGCTGGGTTGGAGCTGGCAGGTCGTACAATTAGGGTGGCGGGTGGGTCCTCTGTGATGGCTGCTGTATCTGTGCTCCTCCTTGCAACTGAAGGTGGGGTCTGGAGGGTTCCAAGGACATCTTGAAGGGTCTGCTGGCTGATGTTTGTCAGCTCGTCATCCATGTCATCAGGGAAGCCCAGGACAGGCATATCCAGAGGAGAGCCATCGTCCTCTGCAATGAGATATAGTACAATTAGTGTGTCTGTGTTGTGGCATTTGTAATGTGACGCGCCTTACTTCCTATTAGTTGTACATTGTGATATTGGTTCCTGTTCATTGTTCCTGTCTTTAATATTAGCATTCTCCCAGGCCTATGCCCCACCTGCATGTCACATGTAGTGTGGGCAGTTTGGGGAATTGTCTGCGCCACATCCTCTAGGTGTAGGTTCTGCCTAAATTGTATGTTGCCACCTTATTGTACAACTCAACCCTCCGTCTACTTCCATTCCCATGTTGTGGCCTTGCACTGGCTGTTGGTGTTCTGATGGCACGTGCACCACACTTAACAATGTGGAACTGCCCCAGTCTCTGATATTTCACATCCAGCTATATGTTGCTGAGACCTAGCATATACAATGTATAGCATTGGCATGGCACACTACAGATGTAAGCATTGGTAGTGTGTAATGTTGATGTTGGGGAATGTGTGCTACATTGGATTGCACTGATGGTCCTAGCAGTGTTCCATTTCCTCGTCTGACTCTGCGGGTCTATTTCACTAGCCAGTTACATATGTCCTCCCCCTCAATGCTGTTGTCTGAGCAGTATAACAGCTGGGATGTTGCATGGTGTCATTGCAGCTATTGTGACCCAGGCACAGGGTGGACCCTGACATATGCAGCATTGGTATGACATTACTGCTGTGTACCTCATAATGTTTATGACAATGGCTGATGTTTGTAGCGACTATGGACATTCACATTTGTCTGGTTTAGCACATTTTTATTGATTACAGGGGATTGATAACGTTGTGATCCTGAACCCTCTAATTTGGGTGTGTTTGATCCATGGGCACGTAACAGCCATTAGCTACTTGACCTGCACACACAGCAGTAGGTGGTAGTGGCAACTGTTGTCAATGTTAAATTCCACTTGTGGATATGGCCTGAGACTGTTAATTGAACCCTAGTTCATGTAGGGAGAATACCAGCTGTCATGTGACAGTTTTACGTTGTACCCTACCCCCCTGGACTGGCTTTACCTTTCCATCGTCCTTGGCATCTCAGCATACCCCAATGCGTATGTTGTTGGTTTAGTGTAGTACTGTGCCCAAGTTTCCTCTGAACAGCCCATGCCCCCGTGCCGTGCCCCTTTGCCCATTCCACTCCCTGAACATCATGACTTCCATGCATTGTGTAGTAGGTAGGTCCCCCCGCTTACAGTTTACAAATAGCTATTTTAGTTTCCCATGCCACATACCATGCATCTGTGTTGTCTCCTGGTAGTCTGCGCTGTCCTGTCCTTGAACTCTGTGGCGATCTCCTCAGGGATGACGGCTGCCACCATCTCCTCCATGTGGTCCAGGGCCTCCTGCGGTGTAGGACTCCCACCTCCAGTCTGCAGTGCTGCCTTCCTGTTCCTGGCCATCTTTTCATTGGTCCTGTGCTTGCAGTCATTCCAGCGTTTCTTGCACTCGATGACTGTTCTCCGGAATTCTGCCACACTGTTTATCTTGTCAACAATTTGTTGCCAAATTGCCTCTCTCCTCCCAATTGGCAATTTAGAGGTGACAAAAAGTTGGTGCTGGTGTTCTGTCACCTCTTTCACCAGTATTTCCTGCTCCTCTGCACTGAACCGACACTTCCTTTTCTTCTTCTCCCTCTCCTGGGTCTTGTGTGGGTCCTCCTGGCTGGTTCCTTGTCGGTTGTCATCTTCCTGGGGTCTCTCAAAGCTTCTGGGATCCATTTTGGCTCTCCTTTTCACAATTTGCAGTGTTTGCACCGCTTTTTGACGCAATTGCATGGCGTTTGTGACATTGTAAACCGGATCAAAGTCATTTTCGCTGCGTTAACATCATTTTTCTTTGTGACGTGACGCATTGGTTTGAGTAAAAAAAAAGACTCACACCAGTAGTTTGCACCCCCATGCGTCAAAGTATAAATTTGACGCCCGAGCAGCGCTAAGAAATGGCGTAGGCCGCCGTTAAAATTTTTGACAGTTTTGTGTCAAAAAGTATAAATATGGCCCCAAGAGTGAAGAAATGCATCTGGCGCCAGGGCTTTGAAATTCAGCTTCTGACTCAAAAATACAGGCTGTTGTGCATTGAGGCGAGAAATAAATTGAAAATGGCCCTCTTGGAGACAGGAGAGCTTGGTAAAATGGAAAATGAAGTTGCCACTCACTGTAGTGTTAAAGGTGATAGGAGTGCCAATCTGTGACTAAGTTGTTTAAACCTGGAATATATTCTGATCTCACTGATGTGAGAATGTCGGTAAAAATCCCCAAACTGGTTTGCTATCTCTGAAAGAAAATGTTATCTTATGCTGTTTAGGTGAGTTATAGAGTGGATTGCTCCATGATTGTCCATTCTTAGAAGGACTGAGTAGTGAGTACAATATTCTGTGACTGTCTGAACTGGAAAGGAGCTGGCATGTAGCTGTAAATAGTTAATGTCCGTGAACCTTTTGAAAAGAACAAGACCCCCAGCCTAAGAAACTTGTGTCTTATTTCAGAAGGGGATCTGATTGACCCACTGTACCATGTTTGCAGGTGTACCAACCAACCAACTGCCTCTTTTGTCTCCTGATCTATCTAAATAAGACAACCCCTTATTTAAGTGACAGATGTTTAGATTCTGAGCAGGTTGGTATAAAGGGGGCTCGGGACAATTGCCTGAATACATGAGGATAGCAACTTCACAAATCTGGCTAGGTGTCTCAATGTACTGTGAGACAGTTATGAATTGAGAGAATAATTTCTTCATCAGGCAAACATTTGTTGGGGTCAGATAAAGAGTAGATATCAGAGAATCCACTTTGAAACCTAGGAAATCCCATGACTGCCCAGGGGTAAGTCAATATTTTTCTTGGTTGACAACAAATCCCAGGTTATCTAGTATAGAAATAGAGGTTTAGATGTGAATCGGAAGATGACTGTCCAAGTCTAACAAAAAAAATCCCCTATTTATATTAAAAGTCTGATGCTCTGGGAACTGAGATGGGATGTAACCGGTCTGAGAAACTTAGTAAACCAACAAGGGGCAGATGAAAAGTCAAAATGTAAGAGCAGTAAACTGAAAAAACATTTCTTTCTGAGAATTGAAGGAATCTCCCATGGTGTTAGTGGTTTGGAAAAGAAAGATAAGCATCCTGGAGGCTCAACTGAACCATTAAATTAATGGGATGTAAACACTCCTTTTGATAAAGGATAGTCTCCGTTTTGAAATGTTGTTAGGCCACAAACGAATCGACATGTCTGAGATTTCTGACCAGTCAAAGCTTATTGTTGTTTTTTTGTTTTTTTTCTTGGTTCTTTCTTTTACAGGACAATTTTGCTAATGCAGCTTTATGGCAGAAGGACTACATTTCCACAGCTCCATTGCCAATAAGTTCCTGTATCTCTGTATCCATGAGAAGTTTATCTTGTCATGTAAGATGAAGTAATTTGGAAAGAATGTCTGTACTGGTCTTATAAAAAACTGTTTGGACACTTACGTTTGTTGACATTAGTTCTTTCTGTCACCCAAAGACATTTCATTTCTTAAATTTCATCTCCAATGAGGGCAGGTAACCAGTCTTGCATACAGGTAAATTAAGTGTCCTCTGCAATAGAAGCTGAATTGTGACTAATTGTCAAAAATTAAGCAGCCAGCAAAAAACCCATTTCTTCTGCCAGTCCAGGAAAACCAGGCAACTTTTGACAGAAAATTATAATTTATTAATTTAAGTTAAAGTAGTCACATATTTTGAGAATTCCTTCATGAAATTATTCTAAAAAATGAAGCCTCCAGGATCCCTACCTGCATCAGAAGAGGCAAACTATCTATTATGGATTTATTTTCAGAGGTAGGCCTTTGTGTCTCTCAAGAGAAATCAAAGTATTAGGATTGCCGAAGAAACATATATGTTTATACCCAGTGACACAGGTCTGATGGGTCAATAGGAAAGGAATGTTTGATTCTTTTGCACTTTCAACTAAGTCAAACATTTTAATCAAACAACTCAAAGCACCAAGAAGCTTATATTGACACTATAGCCATATTCTATCATTATCCTATTTGGGATAGTTTCTAAACTCTCTAACAAGTGTAGACACTTTAGGATCCAATATGTGTCCTCAGAACTTGATGCTTTATGACAGATATAGGACCTTTTGCCCAGAGCATCTTTCTAATGGGTTTGTCTATTGCTAACCACATATGCATGTTGACATACTCAGCTACACAATGTTCAGGAGACCATGCTTAAGACATCAGATGAATAATCAGAGAAGGCTCAAACAGAAGTTTACCCATTGTGTCAAGAATTTCAAGTTTCATTGGGCTTTTTTTATGCTCCTTTTCAAACAGGAACCCATCCAATCTCCTTTATGTTCTTTCTTGCTGTGACCACAATAACCCAGTGATGTACCCTGGTTTGCATCAGCATCAGGAATATAAGGCTACACATTATGGTCAGTGGTCATATTAATCAGTATATAATGTACAACCATACGTTAGGAATGGGGTTTTGGATGGCAGTCAGGTTACCACCGTCCAAACAAGGACCCTCACTCTAGTCAGGGTAAGTCACACACAATCCAAATTATCCTGTGCCCGCCCTCTGGTAGGTTGGCACTGAGCAGCCAGGCTTAACTTAGAAGGCAATGTGCAAAGTATTTGTGCAATAAATCATACATTAACCCAATATAGCACCACAAACATACACCACACAGTGTTTAAAAAAATATATAATATTTATCTGAACAAATGCAGGTCAAAATTATTAAAATGCAATAAGTATATGTTGAGATATCACTGAAAAGTTATATAAAGTGTCTTAAGTCTTTTAAATGCAAAACAAAGTCTCTTTCAAGCACAAAGTACCTGGTTTGCTTGAAAAATCTCAGCAAAGAACCCCAGAGGAGGCGATGAGTGGAAACAAAGGGATGTGCATCGATTTCTCTGGCCGCAAATGGCGATGCATCGTTTAGTTTTCACCCACGGATGGCGGTGCTCGGTCGTGGATCCTCTTCGGGTTGCAGGGTTTTCAGTCGCCCCGGGGACGATGCATGGATTTCCTGCACTGGCAGGAAGAAGTCACAGGAGCTGTGTCGATCCGGTGGGTGTTGCGTAAAAATTTCTACCACATAGCAGGCGCTGCGTCGATTCCTCTCTGGAAGTCGGGCTGCGTCGTTCCAGCTCGGCTGTGCATCTATTAGGTGGGCAGTGCGTCGAATTTAGCTGGCGCTTTGTCGATCTTCTTGTTGCGAAGTTGGACTGCGTCGTTCCACTTTGGCGTGCGGTGAAATTTTCACCACAGTGCAGGCTGTTCGTCATTTCTGGCAGGCTGTGTGCCAAATTTCGCCGCACAAGGAGCCCTTCTTAAAGAGATTACATTTTTTTGGTCCAGAGACTTCAGGGAACAGGAGGTAAGCTCTATCCAAGCCCTTGGAGAGCACTTCTTTACCACAGCCAGAGAGCAGCAAGGCAGCAGAGCAAAAGCAAGGCTGCAGTCCTTCACAGAAAGCAGACAGGTGAGTCCTTAGGGCAGCCAGGCAGCTCTTCTGGGCAGGATGTCGGTTCTGGTTAAAGTTTCTTCTCCAGGAAGTGTCTGAATTGGTAGGGGCAGAGGCCCTGTTTATAAAGCCAAATGTGCCTTTGAAGTGGGGGAGACTTCAAAGAGTGGCTTAGAAGTGCACCAGCTCCCCTTTTCGTTCAATCCTGTCTGCCAGGGTCCCAGTAGGGGGTGTGGCGGTCCTTTGTGTGAGGGCAGGCCCTCCACCCTCCCAGCCCAGGAAGACCCATTCAAAATGCAGAGGTATGCAAATAAGGCTAAGTATCCTGTGTTTGGGTTGTGTCTGAGTGAATGCACAAGGAGCTGTCAACTAAACCCAGCCAGACGTGGATTGTAAGGCACAGAAAGATTTAAGTGTAGAAAAATGCTCACTTTCTAAAAGTGGCATTTCTAAAAAATAATGTTAAATCCAACTTCACCAGTCAGCAGGATTTTGTATCACCATTCTGGCCATACTAAATATGACCTTCCTACTCCTTTCAGATCAGCAGCTACCACTCAAACAATGTATGAGGGCAGCCCCAATGTTGGCCTTGAAGGGAGAAGGCCAATGAAGGGAGAAGGCCTCACAAAAGTGTGAAAACGAATGTAGGAGTTTTACACTACCAGGACATGTAAACTGCACAGGTACATGTCCTGCCTTTTACCTACACAGCACCCTACCCTATGGGTTACCAAGGGCATACCTTAGGGGTGTCTCATATGTAGAAAAAAGGGAGTTTTAGGCTTGGCAAGTACTTTTAAATGTCAAGTCGAATTGTCAGTGAAACTGCACACACAGGCCTTGCAATGGCAGGCCTGAGACAAGGTTAAGGGGCTACTTAAGTGGTTGCATAATCAGTGCTGCAGGCACACTAGTAGCATTTAATCTACAGGCCCTGGGCAAATATAGTGCACTCTACTAGGGACTTATACGTAAATTAAATAGTCCAATTAGATAAGATCCAATCTTGTCATGTTTTAAAGGAAGAGAGCATTTGCACTTTAGCACTGGTTAGCAGTGGTAAAGTATGCAGAGTCTTAAAACCAGCAAAAACAGTGTCTAAAAAAGTGGAGGGAGGCAGGCAAAAAGTTAGGGGTGACCACCCTAAGGTGTCAGGTCTAACACCATAGTAGATCTCTTAAAAGTCTCATGTATTACCTCAAGGCTAGCGAGTTTGTAGGTTTATAGAACCCAGCAAAGTAATTCAACTGGCAGTCACTATGCCTTCATTAGGATGCCTAAACAGATTAATAGAATATGGGAAAATTACAAAAATAAGTTTCTCTTTCAATATGTTTTACTGGGGAGATTTTTGGATAGGGGTATTATCAGAGGTAATACCAGAGGACTTAGAGGGAATGACTCAAAATCTGCTATCATCTGCAGGTAGGGCCTAATTCATAGTTACTTACTTCACTTTCCTTCCAGTACTTGCATGGAACTGTTTACCTCCTTTCTAACTCAGCTGGCAACCGATTATCAATATAGTTTTGGGGATTATTTTAAAAGATTTCTTGGCCTTGATTAATGTCAATATCAAATTGTGTCCCCACAATGCATTCATTAGAATTGGTCAAAGTTAATGATAAAAGCAGTGGAAGAAAACATTTTCAGAAAATATGTTTTAAATAATTTTGCAAGTCATACAACTCAATATTTAAAGAAAAATGAAGAGCAGTGTTTGTAAATGCAATTAAATTCCAAACAAGACCTTGACTCTGAAGGTAGAAAGTAGAAATATTAAAATTCATTCAGAAAATGACCCAAACAATGTAGAGGCCCGGAGTAAATAAAATGTGTGGCCTTGCACCTTTCTGATGGAGGAGAAAAATGTTACCAACAAAGACAACTAAGCAAAACATTCATAGGAACAATTATAGTAGTGATTAAAGAAATATTTTCTGAGTGCCAGAAGAGCTTGAAAAGTTGGAAGTCAAATGGTGCTGGGGATATTTATCCTGGAATAAATATCTGATTACACCTGTGCTTCAACTCTCTGCAGTCCATTATTGGTGACTGCTGTTATTTGTGGCTTCTTCTTTTGTTTTGTTCATGATGTTTGGCTTGATATTTGTCTGCTAGTGTGAATTAAAGGTGAAAGGAGACACATGATAGGAGCTGCAGATTCGGTCATGAATTCTAAGATGTTTAAAGGCAGTGTCAACAGACAGTAAAAGTGCTCACTGTAGATTGGACCAAATGTAAATACAGTTCTAAAACTGCTCCAATCCTCGGGAACAACATTCTAAAGACACAACAGTAAAAGACAACATTTTGATACTCAAAAAGTGGAAAAGCTATGGAATTTGCAGGCAGATTTCTCACACGTATAAGCAGACATTCATTTTGTGGAGTCAAATTTGTGATCTACACAGTAGGGGCCGTATTTATACTTTTTGACGCAAAACTGCGCTAACGCAGTTTTGCGTCAAAAAGTTTTGCGCCGGCTAACGCCATTCTGAAGCGCCATGCGGGCGCCGTATTTATTGAATGGCGTTAGCCGGCGCAAGCAGACCGGCGCTGCCTGGTGTGCGCGAGAAAAACCACGTACACCAGGCAGCGCCGGCGTAGGGGGAAAATGGCGCATGGGCGTCTTAAAATGGGGCAAGTCAGGTTACGTCGAAAAAATCATCGTAACCCGACTTGCGCCATTTATTTTCGACGCCCATCCCCCATCAACATGACTCCTATCATTGTAAAGATAGGAGTCATGCCCCCTTGCCCAATGGCCATGCCCAGGGGACTTCTGTCCCCTGGGCATGGTCATTGGGCATAGTGGCATGTAGGGGGGCACAAATCAGGCCCCCCTATTCCACAAAAAATAAAAAATAAAATACTTACCTGAACTTACCTTAATGTCCATGGGATGGGTCCCTCCGTCCTTGGGTGTCCTCCTGGGGTGGGCAAGGGTGGCAGGGGGGGTCCCTGGGGGCAGGGGAGGGCACTCTGGGCTCATTTTGAGCCCACTTGTCCCTTAACGCCATCCCTGACCCAGGCGTTAAAAAGCGGCGCAAAAGCGCCGTTTTTGGCCACGCCCACTCCCGGGCGTCATTTTTGCCCGGGAGTATAAATACCACGTAAAGGCCTGGGAGTCATTTTTTAAGACGGGAACGCCTCCCTTGCATATCATTAACGCAAGGAAGGGGTTCACGCTAAAAAATGACGCACACTCCGGGCACTTTGGCGCCCGAAGCGTCTAACGCCAGAGTATAAATATGGCGTTAGTTGGCGTTAGTTCTGCGTCGAATTTGCGTCGAAAAAAACGACGCAAATTCGGCGCAAACGGAGTATAAATACGGGCCTAAATGTATAATTCTGTTTAAAGATGCAATCATTATTTTCTCAATCTTTTAGTTGCCTGCAACATCATTTCTCTCTCTTAACAAAACCCTAAAAAGTAAGTCTAATAACTTTGCCTCCTCTTTTCTGTAGATTTTCTTTCGAAAACATTAGGCAACATTAGCAATGTTACATGAAAAAACACAATGCAGTAGTTCTTAAATTGCCATTTTTGATTTGGCAGAAATAATAATGTGCAGGAGCAGTGAAGCATTGTGCATTGACTAAAGACAAAGCAATAATAAAGCAAAGTGGGTCAAGGGGATAATTAAAGAATCACTATTAAAGTTGCAAGAGAACAGGTGACGAGAAAGACGTTAAGAAAATGAAGGGAGAGCAGATGTTGTTAATGATGTTGTTAACAAGTCAGTTATAGGTGACGGTAGTCCGTAAACCAGTGGTTCCCAAACTTTTTCGATCCCCGGCTCCTTTGACCTATTGGCCGTGTTGGCCACGGCTCCCCATTATGTTACTTTTTTTTGGCGGGTGGGGGAACGTAATCCCAGCCTGTACCTGTACCTACACTATTTACAGTTTGACTTCTTAATTCTCTCGTTCAGGTTCCTGAAAACCATTTATTTTAAACTATTTCCTTTCTTTTGTCATAGGGATATTATTAATGGTACTCTGGCGCCCTCCGCTGGTCACAATAATTAATGCAGGGGGTTTTGTTTCCAAAACCACGGTGAAAAGCTACGATTAAAAGCACCTCCGAGTGGTTTCCAGACTGTGTGCGGCGCCCCTGGCTAATTTTGACGGCGCACCAAGGAGCCGCGGCGCACAGTTTGGGAACCACTGCCGTAAACTGATAGTTCTTCGGCTCTTTTAGAAATTTAAAGAGTGAGGAAGCAAGTCTGAATTTGTTGTTGGTCAAGCATCATTGTATAGACTGGCAATACTTTTCTCTTTGTCATTGTGTTGCTGCCCGTTTGCATTTCTATTCCTCTTAGCATTTGTCTACTTTTCTGTGATTGCCACCATAGATGGTCACTTCTCAGACTGATACACTGGAAATGTAGATGTTATTCCCTTATGTGTGTTGGACTTGACCTTTCTGGAGGGTCCTGCCCAAACTTTTTGCCTTCACTGTCCCATTTTCTGAAACTGTTTTGTTGGCTTTTAGGACCCTGTACACTTTACCTCTTATAACCCATGCTAAAGTGATTGTGCTCTTTCCTTTAAACAAGGGGAAACTGCCTGACACCCAATTGGCACATTTGGTGTACTTTTTAACAACATTTCTAGAGTGCATAACAGCCTTAGCTCAAGGGGCAGATTCCTCCAGAGGGATGGAGCTAATACTTGAAAAGAGAGGCCATCAGCTCTTTTCCTCTGGAACCATGGTATAGTTGCCCGGTTGAATTGGGCGGAGTGAACTGCTCTCTTAGGGAGATAGGGCTGCATTAGGTCAAACAGAATGTGAGCATGAGATGTATTCATGATCTTGTGTGTCAAGGTGAGAGCTTTAAATTGAATGTATCTCTCAATATGGAGGTAGTAGAGTTTGTGAAGCAGTCCCGAAGCTGGACAGAACTTGGGGAGGGAAAACAGCAATCTAGCTGCTGCATATTAGACCAACTGTAATCTCTTTAGAATGGATTTTTTACTGCCTAGATACAAAATATTACCAATTAGATAAAATGAGGACTGAATGATCGGTTGGTAAGCATGAGGTAGAAATAGGCCAATAATGGGTTTCAATTCTGTTATCAGGCCAAAACAGGTGCCTGCCAGAGTGGTTACTTGCATCTCAAAGTTAAGGGAGTTATCCACCCAGATTTCCAAATTTTTCACAGTGGTTTTAGGTGTGGGCGGGAGCCCCAAACTATCCAGTTGCCAAGAGTCTCCACAAGATTGGGTATGTCTACCAAACAGCAAAATCTCTGTTTCACTGGAGTTCAGATTCTGACAATTGCCTGCCATCTTTCCATCCACTAATCGCATACAGCTCTGAAAAATGGAGATGTCATTCGAGGAGTCAGAGAAGGAGAAGAGAAGCTAAGGCCCGTATTTATACTTTTTTTGCGCCGCATTTGCGTCGTTTTTGGACGCAAAAACGGCGCAAACTTGGAAAATGCCATTGTATTTTGTAGGTTTGCGCCCTTTGGCGTCAAAAAGCGGCGCAAATGCGGCGCTAAAAAAAAGGATAAATACGGGCCTAAGTATCAGCAGCATAAGATACATGGATACCCCAAAGTGCCTCACCAACTCTGCCAAAGGTCTAATATAGATGCATGTTATATAGAATAGGGCTCAACAAGAAGCAGGGCTGGACTGAGAGGTAAAAGCAGCCCTGGCATATTTTGTTAAACCAGTTCCCTCACAGCATAGTGAGTCTTAGGCAGCTATGTTCGACTGCACAGAGGCTTGTATTTTCATTGCACTTGGCTGCAGGAATTACTGAGTACCATCCATGCCTTAAGTGAGAGCATCCCAATAGGTGAAAATCAGCCCTCTTAGGTGAAAATCACCCTCCTGGCCTCTAGCCCACTGGGGAAATGCCTGATGCCCACTTTGGCCAGTCTCACACTGACAAGGAGCCCTGAGGGACCCCATGCTCTTGTGGGACCCTGTACTGGAAGGGTCTCGGAGATGAAGAGAAAGGAGGGGACATAACCTGGAAAAAACAGTCACTAAGGAAAGAAGTGAACCAGGTCAAGGCCTTACCCCAAATCCAGATATTGCAGAGGTGCTGTTACAGCACCTTGTGAGAGACGGTGTCGAAGGCATCACTCAGGTCTAAAAGAATAAGGGCTGCAGAGACACTCTCATCCAGCACTCTGCAATGACTCAGTCATTGCCAGTATAGCTGACTCAGAACTATGATGAGATCTAAACCCATTGTCCAGAAAGTGATTTGTTTCTAAAAATGCATCAGGAGAATGTTAGCCTGTTTTTCTACCACTTTGGACAGAAATGGAAGAAGAGACATGGGATGGTAGTTGCCTGGGAAGGAAGAATGAAGAGATGGCTTTTTCAATAGGGGAAGCACTTTGGACTGCTTCCAGGACTGGGGAACAGTGGCTCAAGACAGTGAAAGAATAGAAATTCAAAAGAGATGAAGTGGAGAACAGCATCATGCAATTTAAAAATTAAGTCAGATTTGAGGAGGTCATCAGGAGAGTCAGACTTCACACCGACTAATAAGGTAGAGAAGAACAAGAAGTCCAGCAGAGGCGGTTCATTAAGAACTGGAAGCATTGGCTCTATTTCACAGTAAGCCAGAACAGCCAGTGTGGCAGATGTTTCAATGGGCTGGATCTCAGCCTAAATAGCATTGATCTAATCTACAAAAAATGTGTAATTTTATTGCAGAGAACATTGGATAACTCCGCAGGCTTAGCAAAGACTAATTTAATTAAACTATTAACAATAGAGAAACGTTCTTTGGCAGGGTTCTTGCTATTAGGAATCCTGTTGCAAAAGATCTCTGCTCTAGTTCTCCTTATCAATTTATATTCTTTAGGAGCATTCATGCGAAGTACCTTTACTCCCATGTTGAAGGACTTTCTCCAGCTGCACTCAAGCACCTTACCGTGCTTTTTTCTGCAATCAGAGTTTCACTAAACCAAGGAGCAGAAGGCATTAGGTGATCTAAAGTAAGAAAATTGCAACTTTCTAAAACTGCCATTTTTAGAATAACAAAATTTGAGATGTTAAATGGTGAATCTAGAGACACCAAACGTGGGGGTCCAATCCCTTCCCAATTGGATATTACACTTATCAAATATAATAAGGCAGTTCCCAATGTTAACATATAGGACAGATAGGCCTAGAGGAACTGAAAAACAAATTTTTCACTACCTGAAAATATAAAACATAATAGTACATGTCCAATTTTTAAATACACTACACCATGCCATTTGGGCTGTCCAGGGCCTAAGTTATGGGAGACATATGAATTAAAAAGGAAGGTTTGGGCCTGGTACGAGGGTTAGCTTTCCAGGTGAACATGGCAGTTTAAAACTGCACACACAGGCTCTGCAATGTCAGGCCTGAGTCCTGTTTAAAGGGCTACTGAAGTGGGTGGCACATCATTGCTGCAGGCCCACCAGTAGCATTGGATTTACAGGCCCAGAACACATGTAGTGCACTTTACTAGGGACTTATAAGTAAATTAAATATGCCTATTGTGGATAAGCCAGCGATATCATGTTTTAGGAAACGAGCACATGCACTTTAGCACTAGTCAGCAATGGTAATGTGCCCAGAGTTCTAAAGCCAGCAAAAATTAGGTCAACAAAACAGGGATTCTCAGTTCTCCTTTGCATTAACTATCTGATGGGCCTGTGGTCTGTCTGAGCCCAGAAGTTAGTGACAAACTGGTATGGCTTTAGCTTCTTCAGAACATAGCAAAGGCTTCCCTTTCTTCTGCACTCTACCACTCCTCCCTGGGAGGTAGCCTCCAACTGAACCCAGCCCTCTTCATTTAGCTGTGAGACCAAGGCCTCTACACCATGCTATGAGCATCTGTTTGAACAATAAATTCTTGTGAGAAGTCAGAGGCCTTGAGTATGGATGTTATGCACATGGGGTCCTTCAGGGTGTCAAAAGCTTTCTGACACTCCTCTGTCCAAATCATCTGATGTGGCTGGTTCCTGAAAGGCAATTCTGTCAAGGAGGCAACAGTGGTGCCATACTCCTTGATTAATCTCCTGTAATAACTAGTGAGGCCTACAAAGGCCATCAATCCTGCCTAAATCTTAGGCAGATCCTAGCCACAATGGGCTCATTCTTGGCCTGGAGGGGCTGCTTTTTGCCACCTCCCACTTATTGACCCAAGAAGACCACAGAACACTACCCTATCTGACACATGTTGGCCTTGATAGTCAGATTTGCCCTCTGCAGATCCTGAGTACTTCCCTAGAGAGGAACAGGTGGTTGTCCTAGCTAGAACTGAAGACCTCAATGTTGTCTAGGTCAGCTGCACTCAAGATCTCCAACCCAGCCAGGGCCTGGTTGACCAACCTCTCGAAGGTGGCAGGGGTGTTCTTCATCCTGAAGGGTATGTATGACCTGGAGCTGGAAGTGCCCTTCTAGTGTAGGGAATGCAGACCTCTCTTTTGCCCTATTGATCAAGGCAATCTGCCAGTAACCAGACGTTTAGTCAAATGTGCTGAGGTTCTTGGCAGTTACAAGCCTATATATGAGCTCATCAGCTCTCGGGTGGGGTGTGCATGAGTCTTGGTGATGTTAGTTGTTAGACCTGACATGCCTTAGGGTGGTCACACAACTTTTTGCCTGCCTCCCTCCACTTTTTGGACCCTGTTTTGCTGGCTTTTAGACTCTGCACACTTTACCACTGCTAACCAGTGCTAAAGTGCCTATGCTCTCTCCCTTTTTAAACATGGTAACTTTGGATCATACCTGATTGGACTATTTAATTTACTTATAAGTCCCTAGTAATGTGCACTATATGTGCCTAGGGCCTGTAGATTAAATGCTACTAGTGGGCCTGCAGCACTGGTTGTGCCACCCACTTAAGTAGCCCCCTTAACCTTGTCTCAGGCCTGCCATTGCAAGACCTTTGTGTGCAGTTTCACTGCCACTTCGACTTGGCATTTAAAAGTACTTGCCAAGCCTAGAACTCCCCTTTTTCTACATATAAGTCACCCCTAATGTGTGCCCTAGGTAACCCCTAGAGCAGGGTGCTGTGTGGGTAAAAGGCAGGACATGTACCTGTGTAGTTATATGTCCTGGTAGTGTAAAACTCCTAAATTCATTGTTACACTACTGTGAGGCCTGCTCCCTTCATAGGCTAACATTGGGGCTGCCCTCATACCTTGTTGAAGTGGCAGCTGCTGATCTGAAAGGAGCAGGAAGGTCATATTTAGTATGGCCAGAAAGGTAATACAAAATCCTGCTGACTGGTGAAGTCAGATTTAATATTACTATTCTAGAAATGCCACTTTTAGAAAGTGAGCATTTCTTTGCACTTAAATCTTTCTGTGCCTTACAATCCACGTCTGGCTGGGCTTGGTTGACAGCTCCTTGTGCATTCACTCAGACACACCCCAAACACAGGGTACTCAGCCTCACTTGCATACATCTGCATTTTGAATGGGTCTTCCTGGGCTGGGAGGGTGGAGGGCCTGCTCTCACACAAAGGACTGCCAAACCCCCTACTGGGACCCTGGCAGACAGGATTGAACTGAAAGGGGACCTGGTGCACTTCTTAGCCACTCTTTGAAGTCTCCCCCACTTCAAAAGGCACATTTGGGTATAAAACAGGGCCTCTGCCCAACCTCATCAGACACTTGCTGGAGAAGAAACCTGAACCAGAAACTACATCCTGCCAAGAAGAACTGCCTGGCTGCTCAAAGGACTCACCTGCCTGCTTTCTACAAAGGACTGCTGCCTTGCTGTTGGCCTGCTGCCTTGCTGAACTCTTGTCTGGCTGTGAAAGTGCTCTCCAAGGGCTTGGATAGAGCTTGCCTCCTGTTCCCTGAAGTCTCAGGACCAAAAAGACTTCTCTTTTTCACTTGGACGCTTTGTGCGCCGAAATTTTCGACGCAAGCTTGTTCCGCGGCGAGAAAAACGCGCACACCGAAGCTGATCAACGCGACGCCTTCAGGACGACCGGAACTTCGATGCACGGTCTCGCAAGGACAACGCCGACGACTTCCAGAGGAGAAATCGACGCAACGCCTGCCGTGAGAGCGAAACTTCGACACACAGCCCCACAGAACGACGGGTAGCCAGAAAACAAGCAGGAGAAACCACGCACAGACCGGGGACATCTGGTAATCCCTGCGACCCACAGAAAGAGACTGTCTGCGTGTCGGAAAATGACACACGACTTCCCCGCGTGAAAAATAATGACGCATGTCCGTGTGTGCTGGGGAGAAATCGACGCACACACCATTTTTCCACGTATCTCTTCTTCTGCGGCCCTCTGCGGACATTTTCCACTCCAAACCAGGTACTTTGTGCTTGAAAGAGACTTTGTTTGCTTTTTAAAGACTTAAGACACTTTGGGCCTCATTACAACCTCGGCGGTCTTTCAAAAAGACCACCGAGGCTGCGGGAGCCAGAATACCGCCATTGCCGGCGGTATTCCTGGCTCCCTATTATGACTTTTCCGCTGGGCCAGCGGATGGTAACAGTGTTACAGTCTGCTGGCCCAGCGGAAAAGTCACATCAACATTGCTGCCGGCTCGTGATAGAGCCGGTGGCAATGCTGATGTGCAGCGGGTGCAGTAGCACCTGTCGTGCATTTCACTGCCCAAAATTCGGGCAGTGAAATGCGCGATGGGGCTATGCCTGGGGGCCCCTGCACTGCCCATGCCAAGTGCATGAGCAGTGCAGGGGCCCCCAGGGGCACCCCAAGTCCCCTTACCGCCAGCCTTTCCGTGGCGGTGTTTACCGCCAAGGACAGGCTGGCGGTCGGGGACTCATAATCCCTAGGGCAGCGGTGCTTGCCCTGGGGAGGGGCCAGCGGTATGGCCGTGGCTATTGCGCCACGGTCATAATAGCTGGTGGAACACCGCCAGCCTGTTGGCGGTGTTACCGCCAGCTTACCGCCGGCCGCCAGGGTCGTAATGACCCCCTTTATATCACTTTTCAGTGATATCTTTACAAATTCACATTGCAACTTTATTCGTTTTGACCTACAATTATCCTGATAAATATTATATATTTTTCTAAATACTGTGGTGTATTTTTGTGGTGCTATATGGTGGTATTGTATGATTTATTGCACAAATACTTTACACATTGCCTTCTAAGTTAAGCCTGACTGCTCGTGCCAAGCTACCAGAGGGTGGGCACAGGCTAATTTTGGATTGTGTGTGTCTTACCCTGACTAGAGTGAGGGTTCTTGCTTGGACAGAGGGTAACCTGACTG
This sequence comes from Pleurodeles waltl, assembly GCF_031143425.1. Lineage (NCBI taxonomy): Eukaryota > Metazoa > Chordata > Amphibia > Caudata > Salamandridae > Pleurodeles > Pleurodeles waltl. Next base: position 359,923,499 of record NC_090449.1, on the reverse strand, counting down.
CCAACCAAAAACCCCATTTCTAACATTGGTGATCAACAGTGAGGATAGGACTTGTATTTGTGCAGTGACATACAGTAGCTAAGTATTTCACTACCTTCCCACAGTTGAAGGTCAACTTGATTTTTATCTCTTTTTTGCAAATTCGTTTTTTCCTGACAATTTTCAAAAACTAAATCCTCACTCAACATGTCTCTGACTGGGTCTCAAGTAGGAGACTTTGACCTAGTCCTGTTGGATACATATACGGTCAAACAGCTAAGAGGGTTCTGCAGGGCAATGAGGGTACCCACCCAAGGGGTCTCCAAAAAGGAGGACTTTCAAGTGGCGCTGAGGGCCTGGGCAGAAGCCCATTTAGAAGAGGATGATGAGGAAGAGGAGCCAGAAAATGGCCCCTCAGAGGATTTGATGCTATCTGTGGATGATGTTACCACTGCAAATGTGCCCCTTTCCAGACCAGGGAGCAGTGTCTCTGTGCAAAGCGTGACCGCAGAGGACAAAGGCTAACCTGACTGCTAACCAAAAACCCCATTTCTAACATTAGTCCACAAGGAATCTAAGTGTAGTTGTGACACCTGGAGGGGCAGCCTTGGGGACTAACCCCATTAGGCTGAACCAAGAGCTGTTTGAGGGTTGAAGGGGTTCCTAAGATTCTTGAGGTCCACCAGGTAGGTGACCTTGCCTTTGCACTCTTTTACCTCATAGGGCCCGGAATAGTCATCTTGCTGAGCTCAGGGCTCCATCACCTGCAAGTTATGGACAGGCTGAAACCTATCCAGAGTGGCATTCTAGTCATACCAACGCTTCATGTCCTCCTAGCTAGCTTGCAGATTCTCATTGGTGAGTTCAATAGGTTGGCTGTTTGGTTGTGAAGGGGCAGCTTGTAGCTGACCACATCTTGGGGGGCTCTCCCAAGAGCTTGCTCCCAGTGCTCTCTTACCAAAATAAGAGGCCCTCTCACAGGTTGCCCATACAGAAGATCAAGAGGGCTGAAGCCAAAGCCATTCTGCAGTACCTCCCTGTATGCAAACAACAGACATGGCAAGAGGATGCCTCACTTATGGATTTGGGTTTGGGTACACCCATTATCATGTCCTTGAGAGTTTGCCTGAACCATTCAACCATTCCATTGGTTTGAGGGTGGTACGGAATGGAGAGCTTGTAGGTGCCCCCATACTCCATCCACATGTGCTTCATGTAATTAGACATTAAGTTGGTACCCAAGTTAGACCAAACCTCCTTGGGGAAACCTATGCAGGTAAAGATTCCCAACAGTGCCCTGGCCACCACAGGCAGCACCACAGTCCTTAAAGTGATAGCTTTCCGGTACCGGGTGGCATGGTCCAGCAAGATCAGGACAAATCTGTTGCACATGACTGTCTTGGGGTTCAGTGGCCCAATGATGTCTCTGCCCACCCTCTCAAAGGGGTGCCAATGACAGGTAAAAGCTGTAGAGGAATCTTGCACTTTCCCACTGTCTTGCCACTTACCTTGCAGGTAGGACATGACCTACAGACTGATCCAAGGCCTTCCTCACTTGAGGCCGGTAAATGTTGTTGACAAGCCTGTCAAAGGATTTGTCGTTCCCCGAATGACTTGCCAGTGACACATCATGAGCCAGACCCAGCAGGAAGGCCCTGTAGCACTGGGGACCACCAACAAATGGTTTGCACCAGACTCAGGAACCTTAAGCCCACTCTACAAGGGGACCATTCTCCCAGTAGATCGGGTGCTTGCCAGAGGCATCACAAGCTGCCTGGGTCTCAGCCTGCTGCTGAAGACCCACAAGAGGATTCCATTCCCTCTACACCTTGCAAAACCCCTCCCAGGTGGGACACCTTCCTGTTGCCAGTTGAGTAGCTCAGGCAGGTTCCCCAGTTCGGCCACTTCCTTCCTGGTAGGGGTGATCCCCTCAGGTTCAGCCTCTATCTGGACCATGGGAGTTTTAGCAGAGTGTTTCCTGCACCCCTTCTTCTTTTTGACAGGACCCTGTGCATATTCTTCCAGTGACCACCCTTTTAGGCTGCCATGAACTGTGTGCTCAGGCACACCCACTCAGGCAGCCCCAACATTGCTGAGCTCCACCTCCTTCCAGGCGGTATTCTCCAGGTCATTACCATGCAGATGATCCACAGGCATGAATGGACTTACAGGTACCCTTCAAGGTACCTGAGCTCCCCACCCTTCGAAAGGGAACCAGAGCCACTGGATAAAGGTTCTCATGGTTTTCAGCAGCAACAACTCAGTGGTCCACATTAGGGACTACCTGCTCTGAAGACACCAGATGACACATGATGGTTTTCATGCTGGGTCCTGTGTCTTTCAGAGCCTTTACCCTCTGCCCATTGATGGTGACCTATTGAATGTACTTCCTAGTATTGTTTGGGATGTGGGTTCTCACCACCATCTCACCATCACAAAGGGGCATTAAGTAATCTTTAAGCTGTCCCACAAACTATCTGGGACAATAGCCAACCCCGGTGACTGCCCACCGGTAAGGGGCTGTGCCTGCTTGGGACACTTGCCATCTCTCTTGAAGTGCCCTTCCAGCTAACAATCAAAGCATTTCAGGGGTGCGTTCTCTGCAGACTTACTGTCAGGGAACCATTTCTTCTTCTTTTCAGTAGGGGGATGAAAGGCCTGACCCACAAAACTAGTTTGAGGCCCTTTAGAGAACTCTTTGCTCTTGTTATTATCCCCCTCCTTCTTCTGGTGAGGACCCTGCCCACCCTTGTAATGACCCACCAAGTACCTTCTTGTGGAACCTGGTGCTGACCCACGGTCCACTTCCTTAGCAAGCTCCCTCTGATAAAAGAATTTACTGTCAACAAGGTGTTGGCGCAGATCTAGAAAACAAAGACTGAAGATGTGCTCTTTATACAGCCCTGATAATCCTTCAACTCACTGCCCTTCACCTAACCATCCAGTGCCTAGCAAAAGGAATCCACACAATCAACACAGATCTGTTAAGATAGCATCTGACTGTCCATGAACTTCTGTCAGTATTATTCTGGAGTCAGACTAAACTTCCTGATTAAGGTCTCCTTCATGGAGGAATACCACATCCTACCACCCCCTTCTCGGGCCAATAGGGTGTGCCTTCCCTCACTAACAATAAGCTTCCACAGACTAGCTACCCAATCTCCCTCAGGGAACGTGTACGTCTGTAGAGCAATCTCATAGTCCTCAAACCACCTGTCTATGTCATCTCCCACCACAAAGACAGAAACCAAACCCTTGGGTATGAGGACAATATTGTCAGAGGGCACTGCTGAATTGCGGCCACAATGACTGCTGTACTGAGCCCACCTGGCTTTAATGTCCAGCTCCTTCTGACTCTGTTCATGAGCCAACATGAGTGTCCTCTCCTTTAAGGCTCTTTCATCCTTCTTTTTTTCCACTTTCAGCTTAGCCAGCTCCAATTTAATTTCTTCCCCACCCCTCCAGTCCTCCAGCTCCTCTGGGGACAGGCCTCTACATGACAGACAGTTCCAGATTCTCTAGTGAATCCTGGTGCAGCTACACATCATCCTTTATTATATCATCCTCCTCCTCTGAAGTCACAGTTGCATCCGGGCTTCCAACCAGGCCTAGAGTGCCGCTTGCAGCTCCACCATCCTGGAAAAGCTGTTGATAGAAAGCCCAAATCCCTTGCAGAAATCCTCGAGCTGAGCCACAGTGTAACTCTCCAGCTTGGTCAGCTCACAGTCTATTATTGCAGGTGCAGATGTAGGATGGGGAGCAGGGTCAAGACTGATTTGCCTATGGCTGGGTCCAAACTGGGTCACGCAGCAAGCAGAATAACAATGGATTAAACCCACATCTGTGACTGGGGGTGAATGTTTGACAAGTTTCAACACTCCAACCATCATTTTATTTTGTGATGTTGCTATGTGTGCCTTAAGTGGCCAGGGTATGCCCATATGTGGGTCCTTTGCTAGCTGCGCCACTGGATTCAAGCCAACCTGACTGATGCAGGGTGGTACTCCAAAACCGTCCCAGGATGATTGTTTCCAGTTCAGGCAGGACCTGGCTTGGCAGTTCCAATGGGGAGCAGGCTCATGACTGATTTCCATATGGCCGGGTCCAAACTGGGGTGACATGGTGGGCAAAATAATTATGGATTAAACCCATATCTGTGACTGGAGGTGAGTGTTTGAAAAGTCCATCATTTTATTTTGTGATGTTGCAGATGTTGGACCTTCAGTCAGAGACATAATTTTAGAGAAAGCAAAAATGTCAATCATGGGAATTAGAAAAATAAAAAATGCCAATCAGAGAGAGCAGGGAAAATGCCAATGAGGATCAGACACAATTAATTCAAATTGGTCTTATGTGTGGATGATACTGTACACCAAATTACTGTAAGGCACTGTACAATTACATGTCCTATACCAATGCTGCCACCAATGTTAGAAATTAGGGGCCTCATTCTGCCATATGGTCGAAAGACCGCGGAGGCCATTCTGGCTTTCCCGCTGGGCTGGCGGGCGACCGCCAGAAGGCCGCCCGCCAGCCCAGCGGGAAACCCCTTCCCACGAGGAAGCCGGCTCCGAATGGAGCCGGCGGAGTGGGAAGGGTGCGACGGGTGCAGTAGCACCCGTCGTGAATTTCAGTGTCTGCTAAGCAGACACTGAAATTCAAAGTGGGGCCCTCTTACGGGGGCTCCTGCAGTGCCCATGCCATTCGCATGGGCCCTGCAGGGGCCCCCAGGGGCCCCACGACACCCCTCACCGCCATCCTGTTCCTGGCGGTCGGAACCGCCAGGAACAGGATGGCGGTGAGGGGGTCGGAATCCCCCATGGCGGCGCAGCAAGCTGCGCCGCCATGGGGGATTCCTCAGGGCAGCGGAAAACCGGCGGGACACCGCCGGTTTTCCTGTTCTGACCGCGGCCATTCCGCCGCGGTCAGAATGCCCTGCGGAGCACCGCCAGCCTGTTGGCGGTCCTCCCGCTGACCCCGGCCCCGGCGGTCCTTGACCACCGGGGTCGGAATGACCCCCTAGGTCTCTAGTCAGCAGAGGTATGCACTCTGTCCAAGTAGGGACCGCAATCCTAGTCAGAGTAAGTCAGTTACATGCCATAAATTAACATGCGCTCGCTCACCCTCTAGTAGCTTGGCATAGAGCAGGAAGACTTAACTTAGGAGGCAATGTGTAAAGTTTTTGTGGAATACTTAAAACTGTAACACAGCAAAAACACCAATTTAGCAAAATAGATTATGTTTTTAAGATTAAAACAATACCAAAACAACAAAAAATCAATAAATAGATGTAAAGATATGCATTTTTAAAAATATCAGCAAATGTAGTGCTTAGAAGCAGAAAGCAACAACTGGGGCTATCTGTTTGCGCTGGACCAGGGTAAATCCAAAAGTTCAGGCCGACCAGGATGGAGTGGAGGCTGGCTACAGGGACCAACTTTGTCCTGCAGAAAATGTACCTAGTTTGGAGAGTTTCATCAATGTCAAAGATGATTGGCACCACTAGGCAGACCAGGGCGCACAGTTGCCAGAGTCAAGGGACTGTAGCAGTCTTGAGTGAAGTCTTTGATGTCCTTGAGACTTCAGAACAGGACACAAGTCAGCAAGCCCTTGGAGTCACTTTGATTCTGGGGATGTAGAGATGCAGGTCCAGTCCTTCTCACTCCCAGGGAAGGATGGCAGCAAAGTCCAGCAGCGTCCAGTCGAATGACAATCTTTTCAGTAGTGCAGCAGTTCTTTTTCCTGGCAGAATGTCCTCAGGTCCAGAAATATACTGATTTGGTAGGGTCAGAATTCCAATTCTTATACCCAGTGGTGCCTTTGAAGTGGGGGAGACATCAAAGAGAAGCCTTTCACATACACAAGGTCACTGGCCTTTAACTCCCTAGCTCCAGACATACTACAGGAGGTTATGAAGTCCTTTGTGAGGGCTCAGAACACCGCCCATTCTGGTATGACAGCTCCTACCTTCCCATTCTGCCCAGGATGGTCCCTCAACATGCAGATGGACACTCAGTCACACCTAAGCTCCCTTTGTCTGGAGGAAATGCACAAGAGCACAGCTGTCACCCACCCAGGTGTTTATTCAGAGACAGGCGGAAGTCATTAGGTGATTTAAAATAAGAAAATTCAGACTTTCTAAAAGTGGCATTTTCTGAATTACAATTTAAAATCTGACTTCACCATAAGTTGTGATTTTAAAAGGTGATTACAGATACACCAAACATGGGATCCCATCCCTTCCCAATTGGAAATCATACTTATAAAAGGTAATAAGGCAATCCCAATGTTAACCTATGGGAGAGATAGGCCTTCCAGTAGTTTCTCACTACCTGGACATGTAAAACCTAAAAGTGCACCCCCAACATTTTAGAATACATTGGACCCTGGCCTTGAATAGGGCCACCTTTGAGTGTGAGCTATATATTAAAAAGGACAGTTTGTGCTAGGCAAGTGGGTTAACTTGCCAGGTCAACATGACAGTTTAAAACTGAACACACAGGCTCTGCAATGGCAGGCTGGAGTCCTGAAGTGGATGGCACAATCAGTGCTGCAAGCTCACCAGTAGCATTTGAATTACAGGTCTAGGGCACATATAGGGGGTGATTCTAACCCTGGCGGTCGGTGATAAAGCGGCGGCCAACCCGCCAACAGGCCGGCGGTCCAAAAAATGGAATTCTGACCCTGGCGGGAACCACCAACACAGCCCGCCACTTTAACACTCTGACCGCCACGGCGGGACCGACAAACAGCGCGGCGGTCACTGCCAAACGCCAGGCGGCAGACAATGTACCGCCCACCCTATCATGACCGGCCAATCCGCCACCTTTTCCGGGGCGGGAGCACCGCCGATAAAAACATGGCGGAAACAGACTACGGACTGGAAAACGCACACCTCTACGCACTCCACGAGGAAGGAGGACAGCATGGAACCCGAATTAAACATCCTACCTGCTCTCGTCTACCTGCTCATCTACCACGAGTACGAACGCCGGCGCAGACGACAACGGTGAGTACTGCACCTACGACACAGGGGAGGGGGGAGGACGAAAGGTTACGGGCACACACATACGCGATACACCCACCCCCCCAAACCATGTACACACCAATGCAGAGCAACAAGTCACAGTGAAACCACCCAAACCCCCATAAAGAAAACAAGGACATAATTAAATAGTGACTCGAAATTTATGGGAAATAAAAACCACTGATAAGTCACGGTCAAATAGCAATAACAAATCAAAAATCCAAATTCAATAACCATTGCATACGAAAAACCGAGGCAATAAGTCCTGCACATCTAACGAGATTCAAAGTGTCTGTGGGCCAAAGTGTAGCAACACAAGGGCAAAGCCTACACAGGAGACCTGAGTCCTTTGGAGAGAACACTGCAGGGGCATCTAATGAAAAAACTACAGGCACCTCAGGGGAAGGGAAGGGGGGGCACCACAGCCACATGATTCCACGACGCCAGATCCACGAAGGGGCCACCATGCCCACTCGGCCATCCTGGGGAGTGCAAAGCCACAGTCTCTCAAGTCTCTACAGTGGGTGGGTTGCCCACTCGGCCATCCTGGGGAGTGCAAAGCCACAGTCTCTCAAGTCTCACAAGTGGGTGGCTTGCCCACTCGGCCATCCTGGGGAGTGCAAAGCCACAGTCTCTCAAGTCTCTACAGTGGGTGGCTTGGCCACTCGGCCATCCTAGGGAGTGCAAAGCCACAGTCTCTCAAGTCTCTACAGTGGGTGGGTTGCCCACTGATCAATCCTGGGGAGTGCAAAGCCACAGTCCATCAGGTGGATTACAGTCTCCACTGGTCAAGGAGGAGGCATGGTGGGCACAGTGAACCGTTAACAGTGCTTGACAGGAAGGGCCCAGCGGAGCGGTGCTTGACAGGAAGGGCCCAGCGGAGCGGTGCTTGACAGGAAGGACCCAGCGGAGCGGTGCTTGAGACGGCGGGGCCCAGCGGAGCGGTGCTTGAGACGGCGGGGCCCAGCGGAGCGGTGCTTGAGATGGCGGTGCCCAGCGGAGTGGTGCGTGACAGGAAGGGCCCAGCGGAGCGGTGCTTGACACGGCGGTGCCCAGCGGAGCGGTGCTTGGGATGAAGGGCCCAGAGGAGCGGTGCTTGGGATGAAGGGCCCAGCGGAGCGGTGCTTGGGATGAAGGGCCCAGCGGAGCGGTGCTTGAGACGGCGGGGCCCAGCGGAGCGGTGCTTGAGATGGCGGCGCCCAGCGGAGCGGTGCTTGACAGGAAGGGCCCAGCGGAGCGGTGCTTGAGACGGCGGGGCCCAGCGGAGCGGTGCTTGACAGGAAGGGCCCAGCGGAGCGGTGCTTGACAGGAAGGGCCCAGCGGAGCGGTGCTTGAGACGGCGGTGCCCAGCAGAGCGGTGCTTGGGATGAAGGGCCCAGCGGAGCGGTGCTTGGGATGGCGGTGCCCAGCGGAGCGGTGCTTGAGATGAAGGGCCCAGCGGAGCGGTGCTTAGGATGAAGGGCCCAGCGGAGCGGTGCTTGGGATGAAGGGCCCAGCGGAGCGGTGCTTGAGATGGCGGTGCCCAGCGGAGCGGTGCTTGAGATGGCGGGGCCCTGTTCAGCGGTGCTCTTCTGCACGGCGGGGCCCTGTTCAGCGGTGCTCTTTTGCACGGCGGGGCCCTGTTCAGCGGTGCTCTTCTGCGCGGCGTGGCCCTGTTCAGCGGTGCTCTTCTGCACGGCGGGGCCCTCTTCAGCGGTGCTCTTCTGCACGGCGGGCCCTCTTCAGCGGTGCTCTTCTGCGCGGCGGGGCCCTCTTCAGCGGTGCTCTTCTGCACGGCGGGGACCTCTTCAGCGGTGCTCTTCTGCACGGCAGGGCCCTGTTCAGCGGTGCTCTTCTGCACGGCGGGGCCCTGTTCAGCGGTGCTCTTCTGCAGGGCGGGGCCCTCTTCAGCGGTGCTCTTCTGCACGGCGGGGCCCTCTTCAGCAATGCTCTTCTGCACGGCGGGGCCCTGTTCAGCGGTGCTCTTCTGCACGGCGGGGCCCTCTTCAGCGGTGCTCTTCTGCAAGGCGGGGCCCTGTTCAGCGGCGGCCCTTTAGCTTCCTGGTCTTCTTGCCCGGTGGGGGGCTGGCTGTCCCCTTGCTGCTGATTGAAGTGTCACTGCTGGCAAAGGGTGGGCTCCAGAACCCATGCACCACAGTGACACTCGAAGCTGGGCTGTTGGTGGCTGAGGTGCTCTTGGGACTCTTTGCAGATGGAGGGGGTGGGTCAGTGGAGGGAAAGAGGTCAAGATTAGCAAGGAAAACTTTCTTAGGACCAAGGTAAAAGGTAGGAGAAGTGGAGATGGAAGTGGAGGAAGAGGATGTGGTTGTAGGAGAGTCAGGTGTGCTGTCTTTGGGTGCAGGTGCATGTGCTGGAGGCTGTCGTGAGGTGGATGGCTGTTGGGTGGGTGTCTGCCTGCGTTTGTGTGTCTTGGAAGAGGGGGTGACAGACACAGTGGGAGAGGACACAGGGGACGTGTAAATGGTAGTGGGGGTGGTGACTGCACGTGTGCGGACTGGACTGGAGGGTGTGCTGGTGATGGAAGCACTGGCTGATGGTGGTGTGCATGCAGGTGTGAGTGTAGACGTCACAGGGAGGGAGGAGGGGGACACAGAGGTGGTAGTGACTGTTGGAATGTCTGCATCTGGGTGTTGCTTGCGTGAATACTTGTGGGTTCTGTGGTGCTTGTGTCTGGATGAGCTGCCCTTGGGTGTTGAGGTGTGTGCAGGCTGGTCTGATGGTGTGGATGGGATAGGCTGAGGAACAGGAGACAGAGACAGGCTGGAGGCAGTCAGAAGAGGGAGGCTGGAGACAGGGACAATGGCTGCCGTCAGTGCTGAGGCCAGAGCATTGAACGATCGTTGATGGGCAGCCTGACCCGAATGAATGCCCTCCAGGTAGGCATTGCTCCGATGCACCTCCCTTTCTACCCCCTGGATGGCATTCAAAAGGGTAGTCTGCCCAACAATGATGGTCCGCAGGAGGTCAATGACCTCCTCACTGAGGGCAGCAGGGGTAACAGGGGCAGGGGCTGAGGTGCCTGGGGCGAAGGAGACGCCCGCCTTCCTGGGCGAGCGGGCACGGAGCGTAGGCTGAGGGGCTGCTGGGAGGGCGGGGCTGGTGCGCTGGGTGGTGGCTGTACCTGTAGAGGCGGGGGCCCGGATGTTGCCGCCACCGCTAGGGAGCTCCCCTCCGAGGATGTGTCGCTGTCGCTGGTGTCACCACCGGTCCCCGTTGTGGTGCTCCCCTCGCCCTCCGGATCACTGGTGCCCTCGGTGTCTGTTCCTGGTCCCACCGGGGCCTTGTGACTTGCAGCTCCCTCGTGCTCCGATGCCAATTCTCCTCCGCCTGATGATGCTAATGCACAGATGCACAAGAAGACGAAGAAGAAGGGTGGGGGGAGAAAAACGAAGACCAGGTTGAGTGCATGCAATGTCAACACCATTGGTGGAGAGGACAGACACAGGAGCCTCATGCACTAAGCCGTGCATTCGGGGAACACTACTCAGTACTTCGGACTAGGACAACAGGTCTAGAGACGACAAAGGCGCACATGTGTGATGTTGGACCATCGATAGCTGTACTTGTCACCCTACAGAGGTGGGGGCCGGGAGCACAGGGCCTTGCCTAAAGGAGAGGACTACACTACAGAAAGCGCCCTGGCCTAATGTCACCCCCAACCCTCCTCCCCCACCCAGACGCCTCCACTGCGCAGAGAGATAGCAGAATGTGCTGATACTCACCCCCTTGTGTCTGCTGTGATGTCCTCAAGCACCCATCCAAACCAGGGTAGGCCACCGCCAGGATCCGGGACATCAGGGGGGTCAGGGTACGACTGGCACCCCTCCTAGGTTGGGAGGCCATCCCCAGCAGTGACTCGGCGGTCTTCCTGGTCCCGCGGCGCATGTCCTCCCACCTCTTGCGGCAGTGGGTGCCCCGTCTGATGTGGACCCCCAGGGCCCGGACTTCCTTGGCGATGGCACGCCATATGTCCACTTTCTGATGGGCGCTGACCTATTTGACATGTACAGGGTGGGAAGGAGAAATCATCATATTCCTGCATGTTAGATGCGATTGGCCCCCCCTCCCCAACCTTGCCATATGGCACATGCTCTCATCTGTCGTGCGTTGCACTCCTCATTCGCCCCCCACCTACCAACTTAGCATCCACCCCACTCCACACAGGCATAGCCCATTCAATGTGCACCCAGTGTACTTACCTGTTGGTCTGGAGGACCGTAGAGTAACGCATACTGGGGGAGGACCCCGTCCACGAGCTTCTCCAACTCTTCGGAACTGAAGGCGGGGGCCCTTTCCCCAGTCGCAGCAGCCATTGTCACTTCCAGACCGAGGTCACAGCAGCACTTGCAGTATAGGTCCTCTCCTGTGGAAGATCAGGTCTCGAGTGATTAAGCAGATAGAAAATGGCGGTCACGCCCGCGGCGGTGCGTACCGCGGCCGTGCGTACCGCGACCGCCGGCGCACCTCATTATTGGCTCCTGAAACCCATAGGCTTCAATGTTAGCCAATGCGGCTTCGTATAGCGGTCTTCGACCGCCTACCGCCACGGTGTGCCACGCCAGCGCATTGACCTCACATCCCATTGTCCCACTTCACTGGTCAGGCAGCCGCCATTTCAAGGGCCCACATGGCATAATTTGTACTGCGTCACACAGGCCTAGGCCTTGCATTGCCACACATACACGCCTTTCAATACATAGATAATCGTGTGCTATGCATGCAGTGGTGAACGTACCTGTGACTTGCTTGACTCTGTGCTCCATGTTGTCCTTCCTAGGCACCGTCCGCTGGGACTTGCGAGGAGAAGGATGAATCCTCGCGTGTACCGACCGCTGGTGGACCTGTCGACAATGGAAGAACGCCACATCATACTACGATACCGACTTGACCGAGCCACTATACATGAACTGTGTGCCCACCTGGAGCCAGCCCTGATGTCCCCCATCCGCCAACCCACAGGAATTCCCCCTCTTGTGCAGGTTCTGTCAGTCCTCCATTTTCTGGCAAGTGGCTCATTCCAGACAACAGTGGCCATGTCATCTGGAATGTCTCAGCCTATGTTTTCAAAAATCTTGTCTAGAGTGTTGTCTGCCCTGACGAAACACATGCGGCGCTACATTGTATTCCCTGAGGAGGTAGATTTGGCCACTGTGAAGGGTGATTTTTATGCCCTTGGACATATCCCCAACATAATTGGTGCCATTGATGGGACCCATGTGGCTTTAGTACCCCCAAAAGACGATGAGCAGGTGTACAGAAACAGGAAAAGTTACCATTCGATGAACGTTCAGGTGGTCTGTTTGGCTGACCAGTACATCTCCCATGTGAATGCCATGTTCCCTGGGTCAGTGCATGACGCGTATGTGATGCGAAATAGCAGCATCCCTTATGTGATGGAACAGCTACAGAGACAACGTGTGTGGCTAATTGGTGACTCTGGTTACCCCAACCTGCTTTGGCTATTGACCCCAGTGAGGAATCCCCGGACCAGGGCAGAGGAACAGTACAATGAGGCCCATGGGCGAACTAGGAGGATCATTGAAAGAACCTTTGGCCTCCTGAAGGCCAGGTTTAGGTGCCTACATATGACAGGGGGATCCCTGATGTACTCACCAAAGAAGGTGTGCCAGATCATCGTGGCCTGCTGTATGCTTCACAATCTGGCATTGCGACGTCAGGTGCCCTTCCTGCAGGAGGATGGTCCAGATGGTGGGGTTGAAGCAGCTGTGGAGCCTGCGGAGAGTGAAGAGAAGGAAGACGAAGAGGACGACCCAGACAACAGGGACAGAGTTATCCAACAGTATTTTCAGTAGCACACAGGTAGGAATCACCCACGCCATTTGACATTTACTGAATGCCCCCTGCATCTTTAATTTGTGTATTTCCCCCCAGTTCTTTTAAACTGAAGTTTACTTTTCCCTTCCCTTTTCAGTGCTGTATGACCCACTGCGTGACTTCTGCTTGGTTAGCCCATGGACTAATGCTTATTGACATCGGTATGTTGTCCACACATAAATAACAGAACATTATTGATAAGTAATGTGTTATACATTTGTAATTAATACAGGCTGACTCCAGAATGATTTATGTGCAATGAGTGATTTATTTTTAGTGCTATATATTGGTACATGATATTAAAACGGTGATGGGTGAGGGTGGAGTTATGTCCATGGCAGAGTCCAGTTCTCGGTCGCACAGGTGCATTGTTCATATGGCTGTGGAAGGATGGAGCAGGGGCAGTTCAAGGTTGGACAGGGTGACACTGTGGGACAGTGGAATGACATCCAGGGGGATATTAGGTTCCTCTTGCGGGGTGGTTGTTCTTCAGCAGGAGGTGGGGTTCTGGTGGCCCGTCGTTCTGTGGGGGCCTCCTGACCACTAGCACCGGTGGAGGTGGTAGGCTGTTCCTGGCTAGTGACAGGGGCCCTTTGCGGTGCCACATGGTCCCGCAATGTGGTTTCTATCCGGTTGAGGGCCTGGACTATGGTCCCCATCGCGGTAGCGATGTCCCGGAGTTCATTGCTGAACCCCATGTACCGTTCCTCCTGCTGTGCCTGGATCTCGGTGAACCTGGCCAGTGCCGTCGCCATCGTCTCCTGGGAGTGATGGTATGCTCCCATGATGGTGGTGAGGGCCTCTTGGAGAGTCGGTTCCCTGGGCCTGTCCTCCCCCCCCTGTCGCACAGCAGCCCTCCCAGTTGCCCTGTTTCCCCGGGCCTCTGTCCCCTGGACGGTGTGCCCACTACCACTGCCCCCAGGTCCCTGTTGTTGTTGGAGTTTTGGGTCAGCCTGGGTGCCCTGTAGTGGCAGACACACCGCTGATTGACGCGTCCGCGAGACAGAGGCATGGGCCCGCTGGGTGGGAGTTGTGCTGGTGTTCCCAGAGGGGTTTGGGTCTGCTGTGGCCTGTGTCTGTGTGTGGGGAACCGACGGTCCAGAGGTCCCCGATGGTCCGGGTTGGTCGTCAGGTTCTAGGTCGACAGAGCTGCTGTCCTCGCTGGGGGCCTGTTCTGGGGGTGGGATGGACATCTCTGGACCCTCCGTGGCGGTGTGTTGGCGTTCGGGCCCTGCAGGGGTGAAGGAGTATGGTTATTGTTTCTGTGTGTGCCATGGCGTGCATTTTGAGTGCCCTTGTCCCCCAGTGCTGGCATTCCCTTGTGGGAGGTGTTGTGAGGGTTTGGGGGGGTGTATGGGTATGTGCAATGGTCATGCTTTGGTGGTGGCTGTCTATGGTTTGTGTTGGCATTCAGGGGTTGGTGTTGTTTAGGGTGGGTTGTGCTGGTGAGACATTGGCAGGGAGGTTATGTGCTGGGGGGTGATATTGGGGGCGAGGGAGGGGGGGGGTTGGCATGCTGGTGGTTGGGGGGGGTGAAGTAGTTGAGATTTGACTTACCAGAGTCCATTCCTCCGTGTACTCCAGCGAGGCCATCAGGATGCAGGATGTTTACCACCTCTTGCTCCCATGCTGTGAATTGGGGTGGGGTGGGTGGGGGTCCGCCGCCAGTCTTCTGCACAGCGATGTTGTGCCTGGAGATCATCGAGCGCACCTTCCCCCGTAGGTCGTTCCATCGCTTTCTGATATCTTCCCGATTTCTGGGATGCTGTCCCACAGCGTTGACCCTGTCTACGATCCTTTGCCATAGCTCAGCCTTCCTTGCTATGGTGGTGTGCTGCACCTGTGTGCCGAAGAGCTGCGGCTCAACCCTCATGATTTCCTCCACCGTGACCCGGAGTTCTTGGTCCGAAAACCTTGGGTGTCTTTGGGGTGCCATGGGGTGGTGTGGATGAGGTGTGGGGTGGTGTTTGTGGTGATGTGCGTGGTGATATGTGGTGATGTGTGCGTAGATGTGGTGTGGGTGATGAAGTTGTGTTCCTGTGTGTGTTGGGGTTTTCTATTGCTGTGCTCGCTATCTCTATCTCTCTCGTTCTCGCCTTCGCTCCGATTTCCAACTAGTGGGGGTTTGTGGGTGATGTGGGTGTGTGTTTTATAGTTGATTGGATGTGTGGGAGCGTTGTTTGTATGTGTCTTAGGTGTGCGTATTTCAAAATGTCCAATGTGGCAGTGTTTTGGAGCTGGGTGTGTATTTTGACCGCGGCGGTGTGTACTGCCAATGGAATACCGCGGTTGAAAGACCGCTGCGTGGATTCGTGGGTCAGAATGGCATGGGCGTGTTTGTGTTGGCGTGACGGTGGAGGTTTGGTCATCTCCAGTTTTCCGCGGCCCGCTGATGTGGCGGCCTTCCTTGGATGTCGGATTTTTGGCGGTTTCACAGTTGGTGGTCAGAATGACCGTGGCGGTCTACCGCGGCGGTAGAATGGCAGACTTCTGACCGGCGGTAAGGGCCTTTTACCGCCGAGGTCAGAATGACCCCCATAGTGTGCTTTACTAGGGACCTATGAATAAATGAAATTCACCAATTGTGAATAAGCCAATGGTTTCAGGTTGTAGAGAAAGAACACATGCATTTTAGCACTGATCATCAGTGGTGATGTGGTCAGAGTCCAAAAGCCAGCAAAATCCAGGTCAGCAAAACAGGAGGTCAGAACACAAAACGTTTAGAGGAAGCCACACCAAGGTGCTAGGTCTTATACATAGGGTTGGCACAGAGACGGGACACAGATGGCAGAAAACATATTATTTCTGTTTGAGATAATATAGTGGCTTTGAGGCGGCCAAGAATCGGGAGGGTTTAAATTTGCAAAGGGGAGGAAAATGTGTGTATTATCTGCATGAAGATGACAGTTGTGGAGTGGACTCTGAACTTAGCCTTGTAGTGCACCCAGAGGATGGGGAGGAGGGTAAGCAGCCCCACGAGAATTACAAGAAGAGAGCAGAAAGATAGATTAAGGCCTAATCTAAAGGTAAGAAAGGAATGCCAGAATGGAAAGGATTTATAGCAAAGTGAAGTGATTGTGGTGCTGAGGACTTTCATAATTGATGGACTGTAAAATCCAAAGTCTATTGTTGAGAGTTTTAAATCAATGGCAGGTGTGTGGGAGGATACAGCAGGGTTTTAGTTCTACAGGTATGTATGTATAAGGCCTAAATGTTGAGGTATTTACAAATGATAGCTATTTTAAACAGGAAGTGGGAGAAATCAATTGTTACTGGTTGCAGTGATGAAGGCTCAAAAAAGGAAGAGAATATTAAAAGCAGCTTATAGTGAGTCACAAGACTGGTCAGCTGTGATGAAGTTTAACATGGCCATGGGATCTTAGCAGGTATGGTCTAAGAAAGCTAGGAGTGTAT
This sequence comes from Pleurodeles waltl, assembly GCF_031143425.1. Lineage (NCBI taxonomy): Eukaryota > Metazoa > Chordata > Amphibia > Caudata > Salamandridae > Pleurodeles > Pleurodeles waltl. Next base: position 359,907,244 of record NC_090449.1, on the reverse strand, counting down.
TCGAGGGGCTGGGTTCTTGGTTATAGAAGCTTGAGAAAAGGAGGCTTGCAAAAGACATTTGTTTGGTGGCACAGCTGCAATGAAAGTGGCCCAATGCTGGGCAGAGAATAATTTAGTGCCTAATAAATGGGCACCAGGTTATAGGGATTCCCATATGTGTGTCTCTGTTCATTTGTGTGTTTGTTTATGTTTTTTTATCCATAGTGGATTTTAAAGAGTGATAAATACCAGAGAGATGCTGGGAAAGCAGGGTTTGTGATTGCTTAGGTAGAGACTGAAGTCCCTAAGAATTAGGCCTGGGCAGAACTTGCAGAGTTCTGCTCTGTAGAATTCCAGTGAGTGCAAAAAAATCTTAGTGCAACTATGAGGAAGTCCACAAGCGGGTGGAAAAGCTTGTCTGTCCGTGTCTCCATCCATGCTGCTTTTTTACTTGCCAATAGCGTGAAGTATGCTTCTGTGCTGCAAAAGCAGCGCTAACTGCACCATGCAGTCTGCATGGGCATGGCTATTTTGTTTTACCTGTTCACCCACCACTCATTTACCTTTATTTTATTATTGTGTGTCTTTGTGTTTGTGTATTTTGTGTTTTTTATTTTTTTTGTTTTCTGTGACCCTTTTGTCCTTTTTTCGATTTTCCTTCTACTTCCCCATTTCTTCCTTTCTTCTTCTCATTCCTTCCACTTCCTATTTTTTCCCCCATCCAGCAACATGGCAGAGCAGGACTGCCGCAGCGAGACAGGGAGCAGCGGCGCCAGTGCAGCTGCCAACTGCAATCCTTGAGGTCACCAGCGACACCAAGGAGTGCTGCCCGTACCATTTTTTTCAGAGGCCAAGGAGGTCGCACTTTTTTTTTGTGTGAAGTGCCACCTCCCTTCCATGCTGACAGCAGGCAGCAGGCAGTAGGCCTGGGAGTGTCTATGCCTTGCTGGAACATCAATTGCTATGGGGGAGGATGTGCCATTATGTGAGCTGGGGTCCAGTGCACCCAGCAACAGTTAATGCACTGATGGGCGGTCATACTGAAGTGCAAGCAGGACCTGCTTAACCTGCTGGGTATCGTGGTGTTGGGACTCAGTGAGTAATTATTTGATCAACAGTTTATAAGAATGTTTTGTTACAATGTTTTAGAAATATTTTTCTTTTTAATCATTATTAATTTGACATAAGAGACATATAGAATGTATTTAACCTGAAAGTGTATTTGTGTTTAATTAATCTCACCAGAGTGAAGGCCCATATATTTTCTGTGTTTTAACCTTAAATAAGCAGTTTGCTTTTTTAATGTTTTTATAAAACTGCAGGTGTCAGGATCCAAGACCGAGTTGTTAGGGAGCTCATTGTTTGAGATGATAAGAAAAGCGAGGCAGAATGCTTATTGATAATGTGAGGAGTATCTTGGGCTGGCAGCTGTAATTCTCATGGCATTCCAGAGTGCTAGGGTGTACCAAGTTTGACACCGAAAACCCGGAAGGCCGAAGTGTCAATAGGCACGTTATTTGCCTATGAGATCATCCTTGGAAGAAACCAGATTTAAGTATGGTTTAGTTAGCGGTAAGCTTCAGATTCCCTCCTCCCTTAGCAAAGAGAGGACCATACTTAGATATATCTCTTGAATCCTAATTTGTAAGTGGCTTCACTCAGCCATATCTCTTTTAATGGAAATGTCTCCAGAAGTTCTGTCGTTCTAACTAAATCCATAGAATATTAGCATAGTTGGGATTTCAGATTACATGGTTAGGCAGGAAAACTTGGCTTCGAACTCTATGCATCAATTGTTTTTCCTCATTTTCTGCCTTATTGCTAACCAATTAGTGGCCTTCTACATGTTAATACATTTCATATCATGCAATGTTTTGATTCACCTTTGGTTATTCTTTACACTTATACTATGATTTTGAGACTCATATATGTAAGTTGGACTTTGAGAACAAATAAAGCCCTTTGAACTATAAGTTGGGCTCTGGAATTTAATGTGTGACTATTGAATTATACTGCAATTAATGTGAATATTTTGAAGTATTGTCTCCCCACTCTTTTGGAAAAGAGAAAAAAAAATCAATGGATCCCAGAACCTAGATTTAGGGCTCAGTGCTGGAGCACTATTCACTTAAGTGTTTTCTTGTAAAATAACATCATATTGTTAATAGTTTTGTACCCACTTTTCTCTGACTCCCTTTCTTCCTGCTCTATTTCAAGATAATTTTTCAAAGGTAGTGCTTTCCATTTCAATCATGAAACACAATCACATATAACTGAAGGTGCTATTAGACATTAGCTAGGCATTATTTCTGGCAAATTAATTCTCATTCCCCACACTTCTCCATTTGAGCAACACATACCACCACTATGGGTCCATTACCACCTTATCAAACTACCTTCCCTTCAGCGCTCTTTTGTTGCTCTACATCATCAAGATGAAGCATGATGTCAACAAGTAGTTTATGAATTTGGGAAGGGGGTCTCCATGCCAACTTAATAAGCACTCCATGGTTATGTTTCCACACAAATGTCAGTAAAACTCTACTCAGCTACTGGTAGTTCTGGCACAGGCAGCAGTTCACCAGAGAAATGTGAGTTAGGTTCAACCAATTCTTTCAATTTTAAAGTTAAGAAAACAGCATAGTACAGTTTCAAAAAATTTAAGACAAAAAGACCTAAGAAAAAGTGAAGCGTCAATGGTCAATTTGTGTTTTACCAGGATCCATGCATAATGTTAAGCTGAATGCAATGGAGCAGAGGTTGGGCAAGCCAAGCTGGTTGGTCTGGTATTTTTGTATTACCTTGGGACTTAGCGTACTTCATGAAACTCAAAGGCCTCGAGTGGACAAGGTCCAAAGCACAAGCTGGTGAAAGTCCCTCATTATCAGATATGTTCTCATCAAGCTCTCACTAAAGCCATTGATTTAGATGCCAAAAGCACGGAACAGGATAAAGCTTGATTTCCTGGCCCCTACAGTCTCTTTGCCTCTGGGATAGGATTGTCACCTTGCTCCTAATAATGTTTTACTATTGGATTAAGTCACTTTTTTGATTCTTTAAGTGTACCAATGGGGCAAGGGTAGAAGCTGTTTCCAGATAGGGCTCTAGATGACCAACTACCTTCACTACAAGGTCCTTCAGAACCATTTTCCATACTGCAAATAAATCATAGAGAAACCAATATCCTTTTCTTGCATGTGTAAAGGACAACTTCTCTGGGCAAGCCTCATCATCAGGTCCAAACCTCCAGAGATGGAAAAATTAGAAATTCTAGCTTTCGATGATCCGCATGTCTCTTGCAGCCATGAATCCAGGCTTTTCGGCACCATGCTTTTTTTTCTGGTTTAGGCTCCTGAAAGATCACGTCCACAGTGCTTGGCTGGGCATTTTAGAAGTCAGGAGTCCTTCTTCGCTTTGTATCTCTAGAGCATATAAACTGAAGGCCAACCATCCAAAAGCAGTTCCAGTCCCTGGATGACAGCATGAGCGATGAGTCTTTGAATTTGTTTCTTCTGAAGGTCAGGCAGAGTCACCTTCTTTAGACGTGTGTTCTTTTCAGGCACAGGAATGCTCTTAGGATGTTGTTATGAGGTGCCAAATATATACTGTGCATCAGGAAGTGATTGGAGAAATCCCTCCACGTAATCTTTATATTTTCTTGCAAATTCTCCACCTCATTTTTGCTACACCTCCTTTCTTGGTTTACTGCATACCTTCAGCTGAGCCCTAAATGACTCTTGCCATTCTCCACCTGAAAGAATTCTGGACCTTCCCACAGCCTCTACCCTGTAGAAATATAGGCCCTCATCATGATCATGCGGTAAATCCCGCTTACCGCTGCGGTGATGGCCACCAACATACCGCCACGGTGGCGAATATCTGTTCGCCATATTGTAACACACACACACCAAACCAACAGAATACTGCCACAAACATAAATCCGGCGGTACACACCGGTGTGCTCAGAATGGCCACTCTAATACAAAACAAAACAACATTGGCCAAAACTAAACACACATACTTGACACTCATACACACACCACACCCACCCACTTATAGCACTATAAAACCCACACCCACATCACACACCACCCTTTACGAATACCAATAAGTGCCACAAGACTAACAAGAAGACCACTGAGACAACTACACACACACACACACACACACCACAAACACCCAGACATCCGTCACGCACCCTACTTCCTACACCCCACCACATCACTCAACACCCATGTCCCTAAAAAGGCACCCCCGTTTCACAGATGAGGAGTTGCGGGTCATGGTCAAGGAAAGAGTCAGGGTAGAGCCACAGCTTTTGGAGCACAGGTACAGCAAATATCCATTGCCAAGAAGATGGAGCTTTGGCGGAGAATCATGAACAAGGTGAACGACGTGGGACAGCATCCAAGAACAAGGGATAACATCAGGAAGAGGTGGAATGACCTACGGGGGAAGGTACGTTCCATGGAAGCAAGGCACCAGCTCGCCATACAGAGAAATGGTGGTGGACCCCCACCTTCTCACCCACAGCTCACAGCATGGGAAGAGCAATACTGCATCCTGAGGGACTCACTGGAGTTGCCGGAGGACTGGACACTGGTGAGTCAAGATTTACTACTTATCACCCCCCATACTTGCATGCTATCTCACCCCATCACCCTCACTCCCATCACTCCACTCCATCCCAGACACTGCACCTACACATATGACTAGCCCCAATGCCAAGCCCTGCATGCCATACCAATGCATGGACAGCCCTGCCAGCCCTGCATGGACACCCATTACCAAAGCATGCACAGCATGGAGAACTAACAAGCACACAATACATCACCATAGAAAAACAAAGGTGGCAGGGAAACAGCAACAATAGAGGGGAATCAAGGGTTGTACAATATGTCACAGACATGAAGTATAATATATCACTTACATCCCCACAGGTATACCAGCCAAGCCCAGCAGTGAGGAGGTGCCACGACTAACCAGTCACCCAACAGAAGACCCCAAGTGATGACAGTAACTCTGGACTTCAGGATCTGGATGAACTACCTGGCCCATCAGGGACCACTGGTCAGTTAGACACCCCAGCCCACTCACAGTCCACCACAGATACTCCACCATCAGCATTCAACACCACAGCACCCACCCAACATCCCCACACCTCTGTCCCCAGGACACGTCAATCAGCAGTGTGCCCACCTGTAGAGGGACCCCAGTCCACACCTTACACCCAAGACAATCGGGGACCTGGGGTCAGTGCCAGTGGGCACACCATTCAGGGGACAGAGGCGGAGGGGAACAGGGACACTGGGTGGACCGCTGTGCACCAGGGGGAGGACAGGCCCAGGGAACTGACTCTCCAGGAGGCACTCACCAATGTCCTGGGAGCTTACCAACAATCCCAGGACAAGATGGGCCAGATCCAACATGCAGGAGAACAAGCGGCTGCAGGAGGTACACCATCAGGAGATCAGGGAGGATTTGCAGGCCCTCAGCACCACCATGGTCTCCATTGTAGGGGTGCTGGCAGACATGGCCAACATCATGAGGTAATGGACAGCACACCAGCGGGCCCCTACCACTAGCCAGTCTACTGACCAGCCCTTGACTTCTGCTGCAGCTAGTGGGCAGGAGGCCCTGCCACTGGACCTACAAGCCACCAGCACCCCTCCTCCTGCAGAATGTGAACCACCCCACTGCTGTTCCCTGTGATCCAGACAGAAGCCAGGGACACTTTCCAAGACCATGACCACCTCCAGGAAATGAGACCCTCCTGAATGTCCCCCTTGTGTCCCACCTTGTCACCTTGTCCACTTTGAGCTGCCTTTGCTCCCCTTCCCATGGCCCTTTGGAAACTGGACCTGTACTACAAACAGACTGGAACAATAACCTGGCCTTTCCTCTACCATCACCCCATTCCATTGCACTTTTCCATCAAATATTTACACTACAATGAACACCCTGATGCAAATGTGCATATATGGAAACAGTTACATCTTGTGCAAATGATCTGAACACTGTGATAGCATTTATTTTAAGACCTGTATCTGTCTGTAGACATCACATCAGTACACTGTTGTCATATCACCAACATCTGTAAAATGAGAAGCTATAGGTGACAGTAAGTAGAAATTCAAAGGAAGTGAATGCCATCCTGCTACAGCTACACAGAACACTTCAATAATCAAAGGAATGGTCAGTTCCACTGTCTCACCTTTGTGTCATTGGCAGTATTAACGTATAACTGATGTTCTGTTGTCCACATCCTCATCCTCTGCCTCCTCATCCTCACTGTCCTCAGGGTCCACTGCTGCCACAGGTGCATTTCGAGTCTCCTCCTTCTGCAGATAAGGCACATGTTGTCTGAAGGCCAGGCTGTACAAAATGCAGCATGCCACTGCTATTGAGCAGACCTTCTCGGGTGTGTAACACAGGGATTGTGAGAAAACAAGGCTGATTGCAGAGGCCCCCTAACTTTTTGCCCCCATTTTCCACATTTGGCTGGTGTTTGCCTGAGTCTGATGGTGCCCTGGGTACTGCTAACCAGTCCCAGGGCCTGTGCTCTGTGTAAAATCAGTATGCAAATTAGGCTAATTATAATTGGCTAAGTCAACCTACCTATAAGTCCCTAGTATATGGTAGGACATGTAGGTTTGGGGAGGTGACCAGTGTCATTTTAAAGGCAGGCCCGCCTTGCTGGCTGCTTTTAAATCAAAGGTATATGTAAATTCGACTTTGGAATTAAAAGTAGTTCCAAAGTCTTAAGCTACCTTATTTTCACATATAAGTCACCCCTAAGGTGTGCCCTATGTGCACCTAGGGCTGGGTGCCATGTAACTATAAGCAGGAACCTTATAAAAATAGTTTTATAAGCCCTGGTGAGGTAAAAACAGCCAAATTCGTTTTTCCCTCATTGTAGTGAATGGCCTCCATAGGGTAGAATGGGGAGATTTTATTTTAATTTTAAAAGTCCCCTTAAATGACAGATACAAAGAGTTTGGTATCAAATGAATTGTTATAATAAATCCCACAACTTCCAGTTGTGGGATTTAATATAACGTGTTCAGGTAAAGAGTTTTAAACTTTACCTGAAAAGTTGCCAGTTTCAGCCCTGCATTGTATTTGCTGCTGTGCACTGATTGGCCAGCCTCTGGCAGCCTGGCCAGGCTTCCTTGATGAGGTGTGAAGTGGCCTGGCTTCACACAAAAAGATGTGCCTGTGGGAGGTAATCTCCCCTCAGCAGATGTTGAGGCAGGAAGGGGGAGGGCTGCCAAACTGGTCTTCAAAGGCAGCGAAGGACATTTGCAGCAACCCAGCAACACCCCCACATCCTGCAACCCCAGACAACTAGGTGCCCCCTTGATCTTTAGCCACACCAGTGGGTGAGCTCAGCCAGATGTAACCTCCAAAAATCATTTTCAGCCATGATGGATTTTTGAAGAATGTTGCCTCCTGGGATTGATGTTTGCCACACTTCCCAGGAAGTGGTCATCACAGGGGGAAGGACCCTGCGCCTGATTGGAGAATCAGGCCCCCCCTGTTTTTCACCCAGGAGCAAGGATCAAACTGGCAGACCTGTAGCCACACCTCAGTTCCCTACCACATCCCTACCAGGAAGAACTAGAGAAGAAGAAGAAGGACTGCCCTGCTGGACCGCTGGCCTGCACCTGGAACCTGCACTCAGAAGGGCTGCTCCAGCTGCACATTTGGGCTTCACCACAAGAAGGACTTTGCCTGGCTTCAACTGGTTCAAGGAGGGACTCCCTGTTTGCTACAGGTGAAAAATTGCTAACCAGAGTCCCCTGCACCAACTCCTGAAGAAATCAGCCAGCTGACCACTGCCCAGTGGCCAAAAAGGAGTTTGTGCCAGGTGCATTTCGGGAGTTGTAGTCCACACCCCCAAGGATCATCTCAGAGCTTCTGGACCCTTGGAGTGAGCTGTAGACCCCAAAAGAACCTTAAAAGAACATCTGGGAGAAGACCCAGAAGTTTGGAGAAGTTTGGAGAACTTTTGAAAAAAAGCTCCATGAGGGACCGACCCGTCGCCGCAACTCTTGCCGGCTTACCTCAACCGCAACCCGGCCTGATTTCTGGGTTCGTCCCGGTGAAGAAAATCTCCCAAAAAGAGACTAAGCCCGAACGTACAAAGTTGACTGGGACCTCCCAGCCAGCGTATCCGAGGAGGGCTCCAAGGACGTCGGATCAAGATCCATGTTTACCCCGGTCGAAGGATTTTCACCTTGAAAAAATGACTAAGTCCGAAGGTAAAAATCTCCATCGAGGGCTCCCGGGACGCGTATCCGGAGAAGAGTTCCAGGAGGTCGGATTGGACTGGTAGGTCTGTCCCGCTGAAGAAAATCTTCAGAAAAACGACTAAGTGCGAAGGTAAACTTTTGACCGAGGCCTCCCGCGGGCTGTAGCCGAGCCGGGCTCCATCGCGGTCGGCCTTAAACTTTGACTTTGCCCCAGTCGAGGTGCAACCAGATGACCCGATTGGCGCTTTTTGTTTCTAGGCGCTAAAAAAACAATAACTCTTTTAAAATTCATATCTCCGGTTCCCCTTATCCGATTTTATTCGTTTTTGTGTCATTTTAAAGATACAAATATAATCTATTTGTATAAATTGGTCTTGGATTTTTCAACTGTTTCCTGTGTTTTATTTAATTACTGTTTTGTGATATTTGAATGCTTTACACTCTGGTGGTCATTCTGACCCTGGCGGTCTTTGACCGCCAGGGCGGAGGACCGCGGGAGCACCGCCGACAGGCCGGCGGTGCTCCAATGGGGATTCCGACCGTGGCGGTAAAGCCGCGGTCGGACCGGCACCACTGGCGGGGTCCCGCCAGTGTACCGCGGCCCCATTGAATCCTCCGCGGCGGCGCAGCTTGCAGCACCGCCGCGGGGATTCCGACCCCCCCTACCGCCATCCAGATCCCGGCGGTCGGACCGCCGAGATCCGGATGGCGGTAGGGGGGGTCGCGGGGCCCCTGGGGGCCCCTGCAGTGCCCATGCCACTGGCATGGGCATTGCAGGGGCCCCCGTAAGAAGGCCCCTACATGTATTTCACTGTCTGCTGCGCAGACAGTGAAATACGCGACGGGTGCAACTGCACCCGTCGCACAGCTTCCACTCCGCCGGCTCGATTCCGAGCCGGCTTCATCGTGGAAGCCTCTTTCCCGCTGGGCTGGCTGGCGGTCTGAAGGCGACCGCCCGCCAGCCCAGCGGGAAAGTCAGAATTACCGCCGCGGTCTTTCGACCGCAGAACGGTAACCTGACGGCGGGACTTTGGCGGGCGGCCTCCGCCGCCCGCCAAGGTCAGAATGAGGGCCTCTGTCTCCTAAGTTAAGCCTTGTCGCTCGTTGCCAAGCTACCAAGGGTTGAGCTGGGTTTAATTTACTGAAACCTAACTGGACCTAAGTGGAGGTTAGTGGGCAATTGCTAAGTGTAGGTACCTACCTGCCCTTACCAAAAACCCATTTTCCAACAGGGATCAACCGGTTAGATGGAGGCATCTGAACCTGCCCTTCAGGAGGCCGAAGGTCCTCTCAACAATTCTCCTGGTTCGCCCATGTGCATATTTTAACTATTATCAGCCCTCTCCTGGCATTTCTCACAGGGGTCAGGAGCCACAATAGGTTTGGGTAGCCAGAGTCAACTGCAAGTATTGGGGGACAACCATTAGCCTTACACAATGGTATTGGGTCAACACCAGAAGGCATACACTGACATATATTGGGTCGGGGCTCAGCCTCACCAATTAGCCACACCCTGTGTCTCTGTAGTTGTCCATCACATGTGGAATGCTGCTACTCCTCAGGACGAAGGTGTCATGCACTGACCCACAATACTTGGCAGTGACGTGGGAGATGTACTGGTCCGCCAGGCACACCATTTGCACATTCAGTGAGTGGAAACTCTTCTGATTCCTGAACACCTGTTAATTCTGGCTGGGGGACAAATGCAACTTGTGTGCAGTCAATCGCCCCAATGATGTTGGGTATATGTCCCAGTGCATAGAATCCTGCCTTCACAGTAGCCAAATCTTCCACTTGGGGGAAGGCGATGTAGCTGCACATGTGTTTCACCAGGGCAGACAAAACCCTTGCCAACACAATTGAGAACATTGGCTGTGATATTCTGCTGCCAAGCTCACTGTCACTTGGAATGAACCAGTTGCCAGGAAGTGGAGCACTGATAGAACCTACACTAGAGGGGGGATCCCAGTGGGATGACGGATAGCAGATAGCAGATTAGGCTCCATTTAAGCGCATAGCTCTGTGATCGTGGCCCTGTCCCATCTATAGGTGAGTATAATATGCCTCTCTACCAGTGTAGCCAAGTCCACAAGGGCTCTGTTCAAGGAGGCTTGTCTTGTCCTTCGATTCCTCTGCATTGGTAGGTATCTAAGGGACACAAGAGTGAGTAGGCTGTCACAATTTAAATAATGGAACCACCACCTCAGTGTACATAGAGCAGGAACGTGATGGGACATTGGGAATGGCAATGTATGTGAAAAAATGGAAATGAAGCATTTCTCGATTATCTGAATATTCTCCATCACCATAAAATGTTGTCCGCCTGTCCTGTATGGCGGGACAGGTGGAAGTGAGGTAACTCCGCCGGCATAGTGCATCATGGCGGAAGGTGGTCTTGCACTGCTGTGCTATTCCTCATTGGATAACATGGAGCTCTATAGAGTACAGTGGCCAATGGGGATCACCGGCGGTGGTGACAGTGTACACCGCCGCGGACGTGACTGCCATTTTCTGTCCGTAACCTCACTCAATTCCTGACTTTCCACAGGACAACACCTACACTATGTGTGCTGCTGTGACCTGTGTCTGGATCCTGCCATGGCCCTTGTGACCTGGGAACGGGCCCCTGTCTTCACTTCGGAGGAATTGGAGTGCTTGGTGGCTGGGGTATTGTATGGGCCTCCAGAGGAGAGTACACCTTGGGCACAAGGCATTTGACAGGGTTGCATGGAGATGTGTGTGCAAGCATTGTGTCATACGGGGGGATCATATGTCTGGTGGTAGTGTACATGGTGGGTGCTCGCCAATGGGGATGGAAGGGGATTTGTGGGCCATATGTGTTATAGGCTGCACCCCACCCCAGGAGGAGTGTAGCTGTCTGGTTAATGGTGTCCTCGTGTCTGTGTTTCCTCTGCAGGTCAGCGCCCATCACAAGAAAGGATTGTGGTGTGCCATCGCCAAGGACGTGCAGACCCTGGGGGTCTACAGCAGGCAGAAGACCCACTGTAGGAAGCGGTGAAAGGACCTGAGCTGCTGGGCCTGGAAGACCACGGGGGCCCAGCTGGGGATGGCCTCCCAGCAAGGGCTGGGTGCCCATCAGAACCTGACCCCCCCCGATGGCCTGCATACTGGCGGTGACCCACCCAGAGCTGGATGGGCACTTGAGGATGTCACAGCAGCCACAAGGAGGTGAGTAAAGTGTGCATTACAACTATGATTGGTAGGTGGCATGGGAACCTGGTGGTGGGTGTCAGTTACTGGGTGCCTGTAGGAAGTTGGCTCTGTATATACTATTTCAAAGTAAGAAATAGTGTGCACAGAGTCCAAAGGTTCCCCTTAGAGGTAAGAAAGTGGCAAAAAAGAGATAGTTCTTATGCTCTATTTTGTGGTAGTGTGGTCGAGCAGTAGGCTTATCAGAGGGTAATGTTAAGCATTACTCCAGGACAATAGGTTTTTATATTGAAAAATAAAATTCCTTAGTTTATTTTAAGAACCACAGGTTCAAGATTTACAGTTAATACTTTAAATGTAAGGTACTTTACTTAGATACTTTAGGAACTTTGAATGAAAACAATACCATGTACATTCTTTGTAAAAATGGCAATAAGCTATTTTAAAAGTGGACACTGCAAAAATCAACAGTTCCTGGGGGAGGTAAGTAGAGGTTAATTCACAGGTAAGTAAAACACTTCTAGTGTTCAAAGTTGGGTCCAAGGTAGCCCACCGTTGGAGGTTCAAGGCAACCCCAAAGTTACCACGCCAGCAGCTCAGGGCCGGTCAGGTGCAGAGGTCAAAAAGGTGCCCAAAACACATAGGCTTCAATGGAGAACAGGGGTGCCCCGGTTCCAGTCTGTCAGCAGGTAAGTACCCGCGTCCTCGGGGGGTAGAGCAGGGGGGTTTTGTAGGGCACCGGGGGGGACACCAGCAGGCACAGAAAGTACACCCTCAGCGGCACAGGGGCAGCCGGGTGCAGAGTGCAAACAGGGGTCGGGTTTTGTATTGAAAGCAATGGGGAGACCCGGGGGTCTCTTCAATGATGCAGGCAGGCACAGGGGGTGTTGCTCGGGGTACGCACCACCTGGGCTAGGCAGAGGGCCGCCTGGGCGTCGCTCCTGCACTGGAGTTCGATTCCTTCCGGTCCTGGGGGCTGCGGGTGCAGTGTTGGTTCCAGGCATCGGGCCCCTTGTTACAGGCAGTCGCGGTCGCCTCTGGATTTCCTCAGCAGGCGTCGCTGTGGGGGCTCAGGGGGGTCGTCTCTGGCTACTCACGGGCTCGCAGTCACTGGGGAGTCCTCCCTGTGGTGTTGGTTTTCCGCAGGTCGAGCCGGGGGCGTCGGGTGCAGAGTGGAAAGTCTCACGCTTCCGGCGGGAAACGTGAAGTCCTTAGAGTTGTTTCTTTGCTGCAAGAAAGTTGCAGATTGTTGAACAGGGCCGCTGTTTCTTGGTCCTTGGTTGCAGGGCAGTCCTCTGAGGCTTCAGAGGTCGCTGGTCCCTGTTGGATGCGTCACTGTTGCAGTTTTCTTCAGAGTTGGGAGACAGGCCGGTAGGGCTGGGGCCAAAACAGTTGTCGTCTCCGTCTTCACTGCAGGGCTTCACGTCAGCAGTACTTCTTATGGTTAAGGTTGCAGGAACCTAGTTCCTTGGTTCTGGGGGCCCATAAATACTGAATTTAGGGGTGTGTTTAGGTCTGGGAGGGCAGAAGCCAATGGCTACTGTCCTTGAGGGTGGCTACACCCTCTTTGTGCCTCCATCCCTAATCCTATTGGAGGAATCCTCCATCTACAAGATGGAGGATTTCTAAAAGTAAGGGTCACCTCAGCTCAGGACACCTTAGGGGCTGTCCTGACTGGTGGGTGATTCCTCCTTATTTTCCTAATTATCTCCTCCAGCCTTGCCGCCAAAAGTGGAGGCAGTGGCCGGAGGGGCGGGCATCTCCACTAGCTGGGATGCCGTGGGGCGCTGTAACAAAGGGGGTGAGCCTTTGAGGCTCACCACCAGGTATTACAGTTCCTGCAGGGGGAGGTGAGAAGCACCTACACCCAGTACAGGCTTTGTTCCTGGCCACAGAGTGACAAAGGCACTCTCCCCATGTGGCCAGCAACATGTCTGGTGTGTGGCAGGCTGGCAAAAACTAGTCAGACTACACAGGAAGTCAGGTATGTTTTCAGGGGGCATCTCTAAGATGCCCTCTGGGTGTATTTTACAATAAATTGCACACTGGCATCAGTGTGCATTTAATGTGCTGAGAAGTTTGATACCAAACTTCCCAGTTTTCAGTGTAGCCATTATGGAGCTGTGGAGTTCGTGTTTCACAAACTCCCAGACCATATACTCTTATGGCTACCCTGCACTTACAATGTCTAAGGTTTTGCTTAGACACTGTAGGGGCATAGTGCTCATGCACATATGCCCTCACCTGTGGCATAGTGCACCCTGCCTTAGGGCTGTAAGGCCTGCCAGAGGGGTGACTTACCTATGCCACAGGCAGTGTGAGGTTGGCATGGCACTCTGAGGGGAGTGCCATGTCGACGTAGTCATTTTCTCCCTACCAGCACACACAAGCTGTGAAGCAGTATGCATGTGCTGAGTGAGGGGTCCCTAGGGTGGCATAAGACATGCTGCAGCCCTTAGAGACCTTCCCTGGCATCAGGGTCCTTGGTACCAGGGGTACCAGTTACAAGGGACTTACCTAAGTGCCAGGGTTGTGCCAATTGTGGAGACAAAGGTACAGTTTAGGGAAAGAACACTGGTGCTGGAGCCTGGTTAGCAGGGTCCCATCACACTTTCAAGTCATAACTTAGCATCAGCAAAGGCAAAGAGTTGGGGGGTAACCATGCCAAGGAGGCATTTCCTTACAGTGCCCCTTAATGCCAGCTCAGAGAACGCAATGTGATCCAGCTCAAGGGTAATGGGTGTGTTGTTAAATCTGGTAACATAGCTATGTTTCATACCATGCCAGACAGGGCTTAGAGGGTCACAGGAGGGGTGCGGTTGGTGGTGTTTGGCTCTCATCTTACTGTGGTACCTAGCCAATGTAATGCCAGTGCGATGCATGGGACACAATCCTGATCCCTGTGTGTGACGGTAATGTGTATGCCATATGTGGTGTTCGTGCTGTAATTGACCCAGTGCTCCCATTCTCTCTAACCCCCCCTTTTTTCTTCTGTCATCCTGTCCATGTGTGCATTAGCATCATCTGGTGGAGGAGCAGGGGCACTAGTGTTAGAGGGAGCTGCATCCCACAGGACCCAGGAGGCAGAGTCCACCAAGGGACGGAGGCCGAGGGGAGCACCACGGTGGAGACAGGAGGTGACAACACTCACTCTGATACCTCCTCCGATGGAAGCTCCCTGGTGTTGCAGACACTTCTTGGACCAACCCAGCTACAGGTACAGCCGCCATCCTCGTACCAGCACCACCCTCCCAGTAGCCCCTCAGCAAGTTGTCTGTGCCCACTCACTGAGGAGAGTAGGAATCTCATTCACCCCAGACACCTCAGGCCCTGCCCCAGTGAGCCCTGCTGCCCTGAGTGAAGAGGCTATTGACGTCCTGAGATTCATCTCTGTAGGGCAGTCAACTATTGTGAATGCCATCCAGGGGCTGGCATCCCAGATGCAGCAATGCAATGCATTCCTGGAGGGCATTCCCGGTGTATTTGCGGCCCAACAGAGATCGTTCCAGGTTCTGGCCTCCTCTCTGATGGCAGCCATTGTCCCTGTTCCTACAGTCCCCCCTCCAACTACCACTTCCCAGTCCCAATCTCCTCACCCCCAACCCATCTCATGCACACATACAGACAAGCAAGCACACAAACCCTCACACACAAGTGGCACAGACAAACACAGGCAGCACACATCAGGCCACAAGCATTCACACAAACAAGACAGTTGCACACACAACAACATCCACTTTTTCCACTGTCTCCCCTCCGCCTCCTCATCCTTCCTCACTGTTAAATCCACACTCACACCTGCATGCACTGCATCAACGGACACCACCACCATCACCACACCAAGCAGCACATACACCTCACTTGCAGACACCTCCACAACATCCATCCACGCATCCCTTGTGTCCTCTCCCACCCTGTCTGCCCCCTCATAAGAGACACAAATGCACGCACACAGACACCCAACAGCCATCCACCTCACATCAGGACACTGCCAATGCACCTGCACCCAAGTCCAGCAGACGTACACCTCCGACAACCACTCCCTCCACCTCCACTCCCATCTCTCCACCCCTCATCCAGCCCCACTGTCCCTAAGAAGCTTTTCGTTGCCCAACTTCACCTTTTCCTTCCCCCTCCACCCCCGTCCTGCCCTCAAGAGCAGGGTCCCAATGACACAGCCCAGCACCTCTGCCAAACAATCCACGGGGACAGTGGAGGCACCTCCTAGTCGTGGAGGCAAGAGAAGGAAGGATCCCACTCCACCAGCCAGAAAAGGGAAGGATCCCACTCCATCAGCCAGGAAAGGGACGGATCCCACTGCACCAACTAAGAGGGGCGAGAGGCCCTCCTCAACAGCAGTGGTAAATGTGCCCTCACTTCAGGCAGGGACACAGCAGCCCTCACCTCAAGCTGGGACACAACAGCCCTCACCTCCAGAAGAGGGCATGTAGGCCACCCCCAGGGACTGTTGTACAAGGAGCTCCCTCCAGAACCAGTGGGCAAGTCCCCCACCTCAGAGACTGTGACCTCGCACTACCCAGCAAAGGAAAATGGGCATGGAGCCCCCTCCAGAACCAGTGGGCAGATCCACCACCACAGTGTCTGTGACCTTGCACTCCCCAGTGAAGGAAAATGGGCAAGCAGCACCCTCCAGAACCAGTGGGCAAGTCCCCCACCTCAGAGACTGTGGCCTTGTACTCCCCAGCAAAGGAAAATGGGCATGGAGCCCACTCCAGAACCAGTGGGCAGGTCCCCCAACTCAGCTAAGGTGCCCCCCTTCCCCCTGAGGTGCCTGGCCAGTCCCACCATGATGCCCCTGCCCAGTGCAGTGCGGATTACGTCATGGAAAGAGTTGGGGCTTGGACTGTGGCCATGTAAGCCTTTTGTACTTTGGACTGGCCATTGGCCCTTTCTGCACAGTGACTCATGTGTATTTTGTCACATTGACAATATAGTGGCTGTTTTCATCCAATTGCACTTTCTGTTCTGGAATGCTGTAGTCTTTGCATTATTATGATGTGTGCCCTGTGACATTGGTTTGACTCTGCAGCTGGTTGTGTGTATGTGTGTGTGTGTGTCTGGTGTGTGTTGTGTGTGTGTGTGTCACTTTCCTTTTCCTCGCTCCCTCCCTTCTGTGCTAGGCGGCTGTACTCACTGTTGTTGTCTTCGTTGGCGTTGGTGTTCCAGGTGGAGCATAGCGTAGAAGAACATCGGAAAGACTTGCAGTTCCGATTCCATGGCGGCCTTGTTCTTGTCTGTGTCTCAGAGGGTGATTCTTTGGTCTTCTGTGTTCTGTTTCTGCCAGGTTTTTGATGGCATTGGTACCGCCCCAGAAATCCTGGCGGTGTGCTGTGTTATAATATGGTGGACAGTACCTTGTCTTCTGCCTGGCTATTGATGGCTACCGCCGTGGTCAGTGGTGTTTACGCCCTGGCGGTTGGTGTGGTACATTAGCTCTCTATGGGAGTTATTACCGTGATGGTCATAATTTGGAGGTAATTGCCTCCAGCCTGTTGGCTGTGTTACCGCCACTTTATCACTCACTGCCAATGTCACAATGAGGGCCATAGTATCCTGCCCTCCATCACAGTCAAAACTGTTTTTTCATACTGATGAGAATGGAGCTAAGTATGGGAGAGCCCTGGGACGAATGGTATCAGTTTCTGTTAGCCCCACTTTGCATTTCCAAATGAAACAAAGAATAGAGAAAGCTGTGGACTGTTCCAGAGATCTTCCTAGATGCTTTGTCACCGCTAACTGGACACTGGTTGACAATACCTTGCCTTCCTCTCTCCAGAGGCTAAGCTATTCTTCTCATGAAATAGGGTCATTAACAGCTAGACAAAGAAGTGAGGAGTACACTTTCTTAAAGATGCTTTTCATTAAAGCTTTCACTATTGAATTAGATTGTAGAAACTAAATGAATCATACTTTCAATCATCACTCTATCATTTTCAAATGCAGATATATAAAATATTTTATGTATAGCTAGGACTGGAAAATACAACACAGTGAAATCAGTGTTTGGTCAATTATTCACTATCAAGTCATATTATTCCCAATATGGAGAATACCGTGTGATTTAATAAATTAGGCAGCCAGCCCTTGGGCTTTTTGAGCACACTTTGTAGTACCTTTTTATAATATATGAAAATAGGTTTTACTATATGGCAAAGACTCTACTCATTGGCATGTTGTAGTTTAGTGGTTTTAAAGTGCAGCCCAGACAGACTGCAATGGGGCTCTCAGAAGTAATACATTTTTGTGATGCAAATGGAAGGTGTGAATCAGCGCAATAAACAAATGGAATTTAACTTCTACACTACTGGTGCATTTCTTATGTCAACTAAGTTGCAAATACCTTACTAGGAAAGTAAATACACTGTGTGAATGAAACCAATTTTAAGGTACAGTTTATGGACAAAGCATACACACTGTACTAATGAATAGTACTGCAGAAGTGCAGAAGATCTTAATATTAGCAAAGATATGGTCAAGAAAAAAGGTGAAAAGTCTACGGCGGCACACAGAAAAGGCAATTTTGCTACATATGATAATTAATTAAAGGACACTGAACCCAATCCATCTACTTGGACATCGCCAATCTGAAATACTCAATGAATTTAAACATTTGTTATATAAATACATCTTAATCTTAATCTTAATTTATTAGTCTGTTCTTATTTTCAATATTCTATTTTTTATAAACATTTGTTCATCCTTCTATTTAAGCACTATAAATTTGTTGGATGAAAACTGACAATAATCCTCAAAAGGCTTCTAAAAGATTCCCAGAATTGATTCAACAGCACACTACCCATTTGAATTTGACTTTTTAACTACTCCTTCAAAAAATATTAACAATGTTGCACACATCATTACCTGTACTAGTTTCTAGGACATACAATTTCCCTGCCTTAGCACCTTGCAAAACTATGACAAAGCTGTTAAAATCTATAATATTCTTAGTAGAATTGAAGAACCACTGAAGCAAATCAAGCAAAGCAGTTGAATCATTGAAAAGTATCATCTACCTTAGGGAAACCAACACTGCCATTTACTCAATCATAACAAAGAAAACATACTGGACCTTGCTGTAGCTCGGGAAAATATTCTCACAAGTAGCTAGAGTGGGCATGAGACTGGCCTGACTACAAAGCAGTCCTCTTCATGAAACCAGATGCAGCCATCAATTCATCCCACTGAGAACAATTACAAAATTAAACGTCCATGGATCCTTTGAAATCTTTGAAAATAGTAAACAAAGGGTCTCTGTTATCCAACTGCAGACATCTGAGAGCAAACCATCATGAATGTCAATAGTAGAACTACCCTGAGACCTCAATATATTGCACAACAAGCCATTGTGAATCACCCACTAGTGATTGTTTAAGGGGAACAATTTGAAATCCTTGAATAATTGTTAGTCCAACGATCAGAAGGACAACTCAGAATATGGTGAGATGTAAATTAAGATAGCCGTAAGATATCTTTGATATAAATAACCTTACATGCAAGAAGCTAGTGGCACATCTATGTGACAGAGCTTAATGAACATGGCATGCACAATGCATCTCAGTTTATAGGGCATGATAAACTAAAATCAATTATCAAATATTGGAATGGTAAACAAATTGGGTGGGATGACGATTTGGCAACCCATATATCTGTCATTCAGCTAACAGCATTATTTTACATCCCTAAAACAAAAAATAATACACTCAAAATCTAAAGCACACAGATAAGACACGACATACACAGACCGTATGACACTGAGGTACAAACCCACAGAGAAGCACAGAGACCCACACACACATTTGTAAAACACATACATGCAACCTACTTTTTCACATTTAGCGAGATTGACTCTAGTTTTTCTGGCATGCTCTGTGGAATTTATTTTTCTTCTGTTGTTGCAAAGTGTGTCTGTACAGCAATCCTCCTCATGCTGTTCCCCAGTACTGGCAAACCAGTCAGACTGAGGGACCGACCAAGAAATACAATGAAAGTGATGGATGTAATACTTGCATGAATCTCAAACCCTGATAACTACTCCAGTCCATTGTTTTATACTCTTTCGCCCTTTCATCATCATCGTTTCATCAAACACTCCATCGCAAACTGCTATGCCACATCACCTCTAAATGGAAACACAAGCAAACCTCAACTGGTATTTGGCTTGTGAGACAGCACACTTATGAGTTTCGCTGACAAAAATAAAACAATCACTCTCCATCATTCATGTAGATTTTCTCAGGCAGAAACTGCTATATGAGTAAACCGATTTAACATTGCAAAAACAGCTTTCATCAGTTTGAGAAGTGGCTTTGAATTTGTGGAAAAAGACATTAGCTTAGAGAATAGTCCCAATAGTTTTAACTTGCAATGCTGCCCTCCGTCCTTCCTTTTTAGAAACATGTTTCTTTTCACAAACTTAGGGGCATGCTTATGAAAAATGATGCAAAACTGCGTTAGCGCAGTTGTGCGTCAAACAATTTGGCATGAGCTAATGCCATTCCCTACCGTCATCCATGAGCGATATTTAAAAAAAGACTCACAATGAAACTAAGAACTAGTTAGCATCTAAAGAAAAGACTCTAGCGGGTGAGGGATGGCGTTAGGGAAAGTGGCGCTAGTGGGCCAAAAATGATGCTAGACTGCTTAGTGGCAAAAATGTTGCCGCTAGTCAAACTAATGTTACTTTTTGCTCGCACAAGCAGCCAAAAATGACGTCTGTCAAAATATTGACAGAAGATATTTGCACAACCCCAATGTCCAACACAGGGGACAAGTGTCCCCGGCACAACCCCAACACAACCATTGCCAGTCAGGGGGTCCCATGTAAGTGGCCCCGAGTAGCACACAAAAGACAAGTATGAATACTTACCTGGGATGGGCTCCCTCATCCTGTAGTGTCCTTGTGGTGTGGGTGGTGTTGGGTGGTGGTGGGCATCTACCTGCCCAACATGGTGACTCCATGGTGTTTAATGCCTGGTCTGACCAGGTGTTACAATTTGATGCTATTCGGCCTTAGCATCATTCTCTAGGTCCACCTCCTTAATGTGTGTCGTTTTAGCATTGGGAGGTAAATATGGCGCTGAGGGGCTAGCTTCATTTTTAGTAAGGGAACGCCTATCTTGCATATCATGGCAATTCGATGCGAGGTGGATAGGCCCTTCCTAAAAACGGTGTTAACTCTGATATTTTGACACTAGATAGGTCAAGCGTCAAAATATAAATATGGAGTTGAGCTAGCGCTGCTTTAAAATAAAAAAAATTATGCTAAGGCACCGCTAAGTTTTCATAAATATGCGACCAAGTGTTTTAATGGCGTGTATGTCCATATTAACTGTTTCGGGCTTACCAATATTCTAAACGTGAATTGAGGTATAGTGACAAATGTGTGCGTATGAGGGAATTGTGATAAGGTGCCTTATGCACCATCAGTCATGATGTTTGCATGTGTCCCAGGCATGAGAGTATAGCACACAAGATGAGAGTCATAGACGTCGGAATACAGTGACATCCATCATGAAGGCTCCTCTATCTTCAAGCAAAAAGCACTAGCCACCATTGTACCACTATTTAAGGCATACATGGCCATGTGTAGCCACATACGATGGAAAAGAAATAGACGGGTAAAGAAACACTGACACCAAACATCTAGGGCCATATTTATACTTTTTGACGCAAAACTGCGCTAACGCAGTTTTGCGCCAAAAAAATTAGCGCCGGCTAACGCCATTCTGAAGCACCATGCGGGCGCCGTATTTATTGAATGGCGTTAGCCGGCGTTAGCCGACCGGCGCTGCCTGGTGTGCGTGAAAAAAAACCACGTACACCAGGCAGCGCCGGCGTAGGGCAAAATGGCGTTTGGGCGTCCAAAAATGGGGCAAGTCAGGCTGAGGCAAAAAAATCGTCTTAACCCGATTTGCGCCATTTTGTTTTGGCGCCCAGACGCCATTAACATGACAAAGACAGGAGTCATGCCCCCTTGCCCAATGGCCATGCCCAGGGGACTTCTGTCCCCTGGGCATGGTCATTGGGCATAGTGGCATGTAGGGGGGCACAAATCAGGCCCCCCTATGCCACAAAAAAAAATAAAAAAAATACTTACCACAACTTACCTTTTCTTCCCTGGGATGGGTCCCTCCATCCTTGGGTGTCCTCCTGGGGTGGGCAAGGGTGCAGGGGGTGTCCCTGGGGGCTTGGGAGGGCACCTCTGGGCTCATTCTGAGCCCACAGGTCCCTTAACACCTGCCCTGACCCAGGCGCTAAAATCCGGCGCAAATGCGGGTTTTTTTGTCCCGCCCACTCCCGGGCATCATTTTTGCCCGGGAGTATAAATACGACGCATATGCATCGCAGTCATTTTTTAAGACGGGATCGCCTACCTTGCATATCATTAACGCAAGGAAGGTGTTCACGCAAAAAAATGACGCTAACTCCATGAACTTTGGCGCTAGACGCGTCTAACGCCAAAGTATAAATATGGAGTTAGTTTTGCGTCGAATTTGCGTCGAAAAAAACGATGCAAATTCGGCGCAAACGGAGTATAAATATGCCCCCTAATCCTTTAACTTCCAGTACCCCAAAAACTTACTATGGAAATATTAATATTGTTGGCCTCCCACTCCAACTCGCTCATTTCCATTTTATTGGTGAATCAGGGAGGGGGAGTGATCAATTACCAGGCTGAACTGTACCTGACGTTCATCACACGGTAAATTACCACCTGAAAGCAAACGTCTCCCTCTTGGAACTCTGAAGCATTCAGACATTCAGACCACTCCCCAACGCCAGCCATGTTAGAAATGCCAATTTATCAGCATGATCTTAGCGACGTATTGCAGAACACCCAAATTGTGTCACGCCATATTTGCACGTTTGCCATTAAAAATTGATCACAATATAAACATACGTCGATGGCCACGCCTCAGCTAAAAAGACAATTAAAAGTTAAAACATAAACATTTGACAGTGTACAGATATGCTTGCAGCTGTACAGTGCTACAGTCTGCACTGTCTACTGTGAAAATATGTTATGGTTTGCAAATGCATAGGTAGACTGCAGGAATGAAAATCAATGGGCATAAATAACACATTTTCTAATTATACAAAAGTCAAATAAACAGTGGATCTCATTTGATGCATTTGTAACAGTAGCAGAAAATGAATGGGTCCCTCTTCATATACACCAGCTAATGCAATGAGCCAGCTGGGAAGGAGAGTAAGCTAAATGAAAATCAATTTGAATGGATTGTCCCCATGCACTCTTTAGAGTGATGATACAGAAATGCCAGAAGATACCGAGTCAAAATATAGAAAATAGAGCAACTGCGCAAGGGAAAGTTTTAAAAATAAAAGAACACTTTATTTTTCAACTACTAAGTTTCCAGTTGATTAGAGCCCCAGGGAAGAATCGAAATGGACCTGGATAAACACAGACACATGATGTATCTGCAAGGAGGCAGAAATTGAATAGGATGATGGAAATGTGGCAGCCCTCGCTCCCTTAGTTTGCTGCTCAGTTTGCTGTCTACTCGAGACAAACCACCCTGCAGCAATTTGTAGCATTTCCTCCAACACCTACTGAATTTAAGTTTGACTGATAACCCAGTTGTCCTGTCGTCACCCATCCGTCCAGTTTCCTTTCTTTGTGGTTTACTTCTTTGAAAATGATTTTACACGTCCATCTAATTCTTTAGCGTATATGTTCAGCCACCTTTTATGAGGCACACATAACGTTGACATGCAGCAGCATTCACTCAGGTATCAATCTTTGCTTATCTTTCAGTTTAGTTAACCTACGCACTCACATGCTTTTTAGTGCACACTACTTCATGTATTTTTTCTTGGTTTATAATGGAAGTGCTGCAGCCCTCACCCCCTGGTTTGGTTGCTCAGTCAGTCATGTGTTTAAACTATCAATGCAGTGGTTTGAATAGCCTCTGAGAGAGTTCACGTTTTATTAATAAATTAGTGGTGAGAGAGCATAGTTTATGTAATCTATATTAGCATGAAATGTTTATGAACGAATGTATAATAATGCCATATAGAAACTGTATTAGTATATTTTTCTAAAACATGCGCTTGAAACGTGACCACAGGGAGTGGCCGCCAATGTATACGGGGACTAATGAAGATGGCTAATGTTGATAAAATATGATATTAAAGAATGGTTTTATACTAATTATTAATGATTATGTTATTAAAGTTTTGCTAAATAAATCGTGTAGGCCTTAGTAAGCATGAATCGAGGCCTAACTGCCTGGCTCTCATATTAAATGTCTTTTTTCTAACGTGCAGTGTGCTGACTCGCAAAAGGACATGAACTCTTGTTTTTTCCTTCAAACTAGAGGCTGAATGTAACTATAGTAGATCCGTTCTCATGAAATTCATATTGCTTGTAGAAATATAATAGCCAAAATGCAACAGTGTAGATTAGTATAATGTACAATGTCGTTCAAACCAGTACAGACAATGGAGCTACTGACCGAAGATGTGCAAAGAATTGCTTAAGGATGAAATCATACCGGACGTGCTACCTCTGAAGACGTCAATCATATGGACCAATAAAATGCTTGTGAACTAATGGGTGTGAAAGATATAATGACATAATCTGTTTTCAATTGGCTAAAGATAGTGGGGTGCAACATTGATCCAATCAAGTTTTAAGGGAATTTACAACGAAAAAGGGATAAAAACCTATGACACGGTGAGCCATTTAGATTGGTTAGGTAAATGCTGCTGATTTGATCCAGAAACTTTGTCACTCTGCTTGGTGACTTATATGGTTTTACTTAAACCATCCTCTTCCTTAGATTGCCCATTTTTACACTTTACCTCCTTATGAGGGAAGTGCCCTTATTCTCCCGAGAGCTGAGTCTCTGACTGATGGTGAATTAACTGATGTACTGAAGACGAAGACCGAACTTGAATGCTGACCCAAACCTTGGAGGGTAACTATGACAATGAAATTGTGATTTGTCTGTTTGATTTTCCTTCCTAGGTACCAACTGCTTACTTTTGACAGAGACCATAGCTAGATGTTTTCCAAATTGGTGTTCTAAGTTGTTTTGCATGAAGCCCAACATGCCAATGGTAATCAGTGGTTAGGACAGGGGTTCACTAAACTGACGCAAATAGACAAATGACTGAATCTATGCTTTGTTAAACTGACGTGTTGATGACACTCCGCTGAAATCGACCTATGTTGATGCTGTGTTATGTTCTATTAATTGCTTACCTTGCTTTGATAAAGTCTTATCCGAGTTGCCAAATTATGACAATGTAATTGAGTGTTTTAGTTTTGAGATTAACACACCTGCTTTTAGAATTGTAATCAATAGGGAATAAACCTCATAGAATTCTGCTAAACTGGTGTGGTTATTCATAACTGCAAGGTCATGGTGGTGTCCTGAATTGATTAATGTCTTTGATTAAAGTGAAATGCATTGTTGTAATAAATATTGATGACATTTTTGACATATTGATTGATATATTGATTAGCTATCTTGTCCTAAGGTGTCTCTCAACTGGGTCAAAAGATTCATTGGCCTAAAACGAGTCCTGATGTGTAATAAATTATCATAAAGGGACGTGTTAACAGTTCTGGTAGCAGAGCAACGGTTTGGCCCTTTGGGGCCCTAGGATGGAGAATTACTGTTTAGATTGTTTTTCTGAGATAATGCAAACTGGAGGTATGATGTGTTTCTAAGTTCCCCATGACTTTCCCGGGATCTCGGAGCCTGCCTAAGTGAGTTGGGAATGTTCTCGGTGTTTTAGCATGTGTGGTGTAGAATTCGCGCTTGCTCAGCTTATGCATATTGCAGGTGATTTGTGAAGTTTGTGTATGTTTAGGCCAGGTAATGTTGTTTTAAGAGAAGTGTGCGTACTCCGCAGTATGAGAGTAGGGAAGTCGGCGTACTTCATGTGAGTGTGGCACTTTGTGCTAAAAAATTATCCATGTGGTTGGTTGGTAATGTACTGACCCATCGCGGTCTAAGACTCCAGAGTATATTGACAAGTGTAGGAGACACTTGGGTTTATGTTGTAATTTGTGCGGTTTTATAGGTCAATCGGGCGTGGTTGACAAGTCGAGTTTGAGTCTAAATGTGTTAGTGAAACCTTCAATGGAGATTTGGCAAGTTCTAAAGTGCACTAGGACGAACCATTGACAAGTCGAGAGTAGGATTTGCGGGTCGAATTCTGCTTGCGTATGCGGGAACTGAGAAGGAGAGAGAAGCGGCCGAGGCTTCAAGTGCAATCTCTGTAAAGTTCTGAAGCGATTGTATACCCTTCCTGTAGTAAACCGGCAAATTCGAGTTGTTGTTGTTAAAAGTGCTCGCAGTATATTGCATTAGTTTGATGTGAATCCAGTGTGAGGAGGACAAGCCGCAAGACTTTATCAGCTACAGTGTGTGTGAGTGTGACATCAGTGGTGTTGCATTGGGATAGGTCAGTTGCCGAGAGGGGTCGGGCTTGGATTGGCAGCAGTCCATGAGAGGCAATAGGTTGAGAAAGGTGGGTGAAGAGTGTCCTGGGAATTAAAGTAACTTCCTGATTAGTTTAAAACAAAATCAAAAGATGCAAAAATGAATTTTCTGAAAGCTTTTAGGAGTGCTCTGAAAGGAGACGCATACATTATGGCGAGTGAGGGGGAGCCTACACCGCCTGAGGGTACTCCAGCTTATATAGTAATGGAAGAAAAGGGAGTAGCGCCTTGCCTATGGATGAAACAGTGGTGCAAATTAACAGAGAAGGAGGGATGTTTAGCGTTTCCGGAACACGGAACGTTCAATACGAGAATTTTAGAGAATTTGAGGTGGATGTTAAGTGTACAAAAACCACCTCTGAGGCCAGCTCAGTATGAAGCATTAGCAGTCTGGGATTTAATGGCCATACGACAAAGACAGCAGAAATTTGAGAGGAGAATGAAAAGGGCATAGAAGACTTTAGCTGAGGCTAGATGGGACAACGAGAGCAAAATGTGGAGAAGGGGAATAGTTGACGGACTCAAATTGTTTCCAGCAATAACACAGGAGACGAAACACAGAGAAAGAAAGCCGCCTGTAACACAGACAAGGACACTAATAAGCCTAAAGAGGCTAAGAGGTCTTGGATAGAAGAAGATGACTCAGACGATGAAGAGTTTCTTAATCAGTTGTTGCATGATCGCCCGCCACCTTATGCGATAGACGACAATGCCCGAGCACTAGTGCGGGTCCTGGGAACCAGATGCAGGATAATGGAGTTACAGATACAGTGCAGACTAGTGATACAGTTTTGACACAAAGTGGTGTCAGTGTACCCACTGCGCCAGACATGCTGATACAGTTGCAACCTCCGCCACAGATCCAGAGAATCTATCCAGATGTCCCAGTACTAGAGACTACTATGAATTTAATGGTGCCGCCTGAGCCGATATATACAAAATCGAGGTTAGTGCAGATTGAGCCAACTCCGCAATTGCTGCCCCAGCCGCAGCAACAGCTGATTCCGGGGTATAGTCCAGCAGCAGGACCTCCGTTAGTACCTGCCCCAGCCACAATGAGTCAAGCCTTGGGAGTTACTGCCCGCGGGGTTTGGGACCAGGTCAGACACCAGCTGCCATATCATTACCAATTACTGTTGGTCCACCATTACCATTGTATGCGCAGGGTAAACCTGGTATGTGTGATCAGGGAGTACTGACCCAAGAAGCAATAAGAGGAGGGTCCTTAGGAACTCCCCAGCTGATGGCCCCAGGAGAGCAATCAGCTGAAGGACCCAGGTCCTTGTTGGACCTTAGTCCGATTGAAACACCTTTGGAGACAATGAGACAAGCAGGGCTAGGTGTGCTAACCTCACAGACAATAAGTACAAATGCCTCACAGTAGCCAATGATGCATGCAGGGAATATTTCACTGCAAGGTTTTTCTGTACCACAATTGAAAGAGTGGTTAGACAAGACTTATGCTTCACAAAATACTGCGGTAACCACTGATAAGTCAGAAAGGGATGACTATCTGAACTTTGTGAGATTGGGTGTGGAAGCGGCGGAACTAGTAGAAGGAACAATAGGGGTAAACAGATTAGAATCATACACAGAAGCAGAATTAAGGTATCTGTGCCCCAAAATCACTAAAGAAGTGGGCAAGGTGCATCAGAGGTTGGCAAACCTGGCAAACAAATACAATATTGACATTGAGAATACTAAACATTTGAAAAGGAGTTACAGACTAGACTTCGATTCTAATGATTTTGATCACATGAGGTCGGCCGGAATAAAAGCACATCTTAAAGAAATACTGCAAAGTGTGCAGATTTGGGGAGCCTTAGAAAAGTGGGAAGGCAGATGGGCAAAGAAAAGAGATAAAGAGAAAAGTGACAGTCCGGAATCAAATCAGACTAAAGCTTCACCGGACACTGGAACAGTAAAGATGTTACCAATGAGAGAAACAGGTGGAGGGGTTCTAGTCCATGTACCGTGCTCTAGGGGAGTCATTCTGTCATTCACAAATGATTAGCCCAGGTTGAGGGAGAAGCCGATAGAGTGGTATCAGCAGACAGACAGGTTTGTGAAGCTTGCGAAATGTTTCTGGGAGGATTTGAATACCTTGTTTGAGATCATTGTTCCACCTGACTTATGGCTTGAGTGCAAGAGAGGTGTGGACTGGCTGACACAGGAGCCGGCAAGAGATAAGGTGACCGGAGCACCGTCTGAGGAGGTGATGAAGTATTATCATAAAGTGATTGAGTTTTTGAAGCAGAAATTGTCGCCGAAAGTTACTGATTGGCAGAAAATCGATCGGACTTCACAGGAGGTTAAAGAGTCAATCCATGCTTACTATGAGACGTTGTTGAAAACATTACAGTGGCACTGAGACTATTGAGCCGAAAGACATGAACCATCTTGTGTTCAGATTTGTTGAAGGACTGAGACCAGAGGTTAGCCAGATGATTAAGAATCATTTGATCTGTTGGCAAGCTAAGCCGATTGATGAGGTGTTGCAGTATGCAAAATACTGTAGTGATGAGATTGAACTGAAGCAGAGAAAGTTGAAGGAGAAAGTGATGGTGATGTAGATTAAGGCAGCACAGGCAGGCATGCAAGGGAATAGAATCCAACAGATGGTACAACAGCAACCGCAAGGGAATGGTGTGTTTCAGGCACGGCCAAGAGGCTGAGGTCGAGGTTTTGTGAATCGCGGTCCAGACTTGAATGCTGTTGTGGCTCAAAATGATGCACATGGGATGAAAAATGTTAGAAATGGGGTTTTTGGTTGGCAGTCAGGTTACCCTCTGTCCAAGCAAAATCCCTCACTCTAGTCAGGGTAAGTCACACACTATCCAAGATTATCCTGTGCCCACCCTCTGGAAGCTTGGCACGAGCAGTCAGGCTTAACTCAGAAGGCAATGTGTAAAGTATTTGTGAAATAAATCATACAATACCACCATATAGCACCACAAAAATACACCACACAGTGTTTAGAAAAATATATAATATTTATCAGGATAATTGTAGGTCAAAAAGAATAAAGTTGCAAATGGAAAATTGTAGAAATATCACAGGGAAGTGATATAAAGTGTCTTAAGTCTTTAGAATGCAATAATGTGTCTTTCAAGCACAAAGTACCTGGTTTCTGGTGGGAAATCTCCTCAGAGGGCCCAGGAAAAGAGATGCGTGGAAAAAGGGTGTGTGCGTCGATTTCTCCTCAGCACACAAAGACTTGCGTCGTTCTTTTCCACGCGGGGAAGTCGGGCGTCGTTTTCCGGCGCGCAGACAGTCTCTTTTCGTGGATCGAGGGGATTACCAGATGTCCCGGGTCTGTGCGTGGATTCTCCTACTTGTTTTCCGGCTGCGCGTCGTTCTGCGGGACTGCGCGTCGAAGTTTCGATCTCACAGTAGGCGTCGCGTCGATTTCTCCTTGGAAGTCGGGTGGCGTTGTCCTTGCGAGGCCGTGCGTTGAAATTTTGGTCTCACGGCAGGCGTCGCGTCGATTTCTCCTCGGAAGTCGGGCGGCGTTGTCCTTGCGAGGCCGTGCGTCCAAGTTTCGCGTTCACGGTAGGTGTCGCGTCGATTTCTCCTGGAAAGTCGGACGGCGTTGTCCTTGCGAGGTTGTGCGTCGAAGTCTCGATCGTCCCGAGAGCGTCGCGTTGATCAGCGTCGGTGTGCGGCGTTTTTCTCGCCGCGAAACAAGCTGTGCGTCGAAATTTTCGGCGCACGGAGCGTCCAAGTGAAAGGAAGAAGTCTTTTTGGTCCTGAGACTTCAAGGAACAGGAGGCAAGCTCTATCCAAGCCCTTGGAGAGCACTTTCACAGCCAGACAAGAGTTCAGCAAGGCAGCAGGGCAACAGCAAGACAGCAGTCCTTGGTAGAAAGCAGGCAGGTGAGTCCTTTGAGCAGCCAGGCAGTTCTTCTTGGCAGGATGTAGTTTCTGGTTCAGGTTTCTTCTCCAGCAAGTGTCTGATGAGGTAGGGCAGAGGCCCTGTTTTATACCCAAATGTGCCTTTGAAGTGGGGGAGACTTCAAAGAGTGGCTAAGAAGTGCACCAGGTCCCCTTTCAGTTTACTCCTGTCTGCCAGGGTCCCAGTAGGGGGTGTGGCAGTCCTTTGTGTGAGAGCAGACCCTCCACCCTCCCAGCCCAGGAAGACCCATTCAAAACGCAGATGTATGCAAGTGAGGCTGAGTACCCTGTGTTTGGGGTGTGTCTGAGTGAATGCACAAGGAGCTGTCAACCAAGCCCAGCCAGACGTGGATTGTAAGGCACAGAAGGATTTAAGTGCAAAGAAATGCTCACTTTCTAAAAGTGGCATTTCTAGAATAGTAATATTAAATCCGACTTCACCAGTCAGTAGGACTTTGTATTACCATTCTGGCCATACTAAATATGACCTCCCTGCTCCTTTCAGATCAGCAGCTGCCACTTCAACAGTGTATGAGGGCAGCCCTAATGTTAGCCTATGAAGGGAGCAGGCCTCTCAGTAGTGTGAAAACGAATTTAGGAGTTTTACACTACCAGGACATATAACTACACAGGTACATGTCCTGCCTTTTACCTACACAGCACCCTGCCCTAGGGGTTACCTAGGGCACACCTTAAGGGTGGCTTATATGTAGTTCTAGGCTTGGCAAGTACTTTTAAATGCCAAGTCGAGGTGGCAGTGAAACTGCACACACAGGCCTTGCAATGGCAGGCCTGAGACAAGGAAAAAAGGGGCTACTTAAGTGGGTGGCACAACCAGTGCTGCAGGCCCACTAGTAGCATTTAATTTACCAGCCCTATGCACATAAAGTGCACCTTACTAGGGACTTATAAGTAAATTAATAGTCCAATCAGGTAGGATTCCAGGTTACCATGTTTTAAGAGAGAGAGCATATGCTCTTTAGCACTGGTTAGCAGTGGTAAAGTGCGCAGAGTCTATAAACCAGCAAAAACAGTGTCCAAAAAAATGGAGGGAGGCAGGCAAAAAGTTAGGGGTGACTACCCTAAGGCTGTCAGGTCTAACAAAAAAGATATCCCCATGTCACGCGTGTGGGGGCGTGGGGCATTGGAAGTGCGAATGCCCAAATATGGTGCATGATGGTGTCGTTCAACAAAGCACTGATGTCGGTATATTTCAAAATGTGAGGGGTCCAAAATTGAGGGGCCAGAATCAGAACCTCCAAAGTAACATGGTTCAGATGCAGGGGTTACAGCCCATGCAGCAAATACAAATTCCTCGTGTTCAACCAGCACAAATGCAGCAAGTACAACAGCAGGTTCCCATGGTACCTAGACAGCAAATGCAATTACCATTAGCTCCAATGGGACAGCAACAGGTGATGCTTCCTCAGCAGGTCACAGGCCAAATGATGAGTCAAAATAACACAGTATAGCAATTCCCATTGCTTGGTGAGGATGGAACAAACAATGAGTGGTCGGATGATAGTTCAGACAGTGAGGAGTGAAGGCTTGCAGCGTCCCTAGAAGTAGATCAGAGGGGACCCTATGTAGAGGGAAAGGTGATGGGTCACAAGGTTTCATACCTGGTTGATACAGGAGCTACACGCTCTACAGTCAGAAGTGCAGAGGTTCCGAAATTGCCACTTTCAGGGCGTACCATAAGGGTGGTAGGAGTAGCGAACCAATATTTGACAAACCCGATTATAGACCAAGTCCAGGTCGAGATTTGGAAACTTTCAGGGACTTCATAAGTTTGTAGTCTGTGATTCGCGTCCCATATCCCTACTGGGAAGAGACTTACTGTGCAAGACGAAATGTTTGATTACCTGTTCTAATGAAGGGATTGAAGTACAAACAAACAGTGATGATGAAGGGGATGATGGGCAGTTTTCAGAATCAGAGGCAGAGACCGCAAATGAAGATTACCCTCTGATAACTTTATTCCTGATGCTTACAGTGACTGACTTGCCAGCTGAGTTGCAAGGAACGGTGACAGAGAAAGTGTGGGACCTGACAGGAAAGATAAAAAGACTGATAAAAGGAGTAGAACCGGTTAAAGTGCAGGTAAAGCCAAATGCAGTATTTCCCCAAGTGCCGCAATACCACATGGCACAAGATGTCCTCATTCAGGTGTCACAGATAATTGCGGACTTTGTAAAGCAAGGAGTTCTGAAGGAGGTATTGAGCAGCCCATGTAATTCGCCAATAATGGGTCTGAAAAAGCCTTGTGGGAAAGTCCGAATTGTAGAGGATTTGAGAAAAATAAACGAGATTGTGGTAACATTTTGTCCCATAGTGCTGAACCCAGCAGTGATTGTGTTTCAGGTTCCGTGTGATGCAGAGTGGTTCACAGTTGTGGACTTGTTACAAGCGTTCTTTTCGGTGCATCTTCATGAAGACAGCCAATTTCTCTTCAGTTTCAAATTCCTGGACAAGGTGTACAGTTGGTGCAGAATTCCTCAAGGCTTTTCTGAGTCACCGTCCATCTTCAATCAGATATTGAAGAAGGACTTGGAGTCGTTAGAGCTGCCTTTCAGTTCGACTCTAGTACAGTACATTGATGACTTGCTGATTGCGTCCAGAACAAAAGACGATTGCAGGTATGACACAATTGCCTTACTGAACCACTTGGGAAAGAACGGACATAAAGTGTCCCCAAAGAAGTTGCAGTACTGTCAGAAAGACGTGAAATACTTAGGGCACTTGATTGAGAAAGGGTCCAGGAGAAAATCAAAAGAAAAGGTGACAGCCATACTGCAGATGAATCCCCCGACAACAAAGGGAGATGTCAGGATGTTTTTGGGAATGGTGGGCTACTGTCATCAGTGGATTCCCAACTTTTTGATTATCTCTAAACCATTGATAAAGCTGACAGGCAAGGAAACTAAGGATGACCCGTATACCATAACTTTGTCCGAAGAAGAGCTTGAGTCATACATGGAATTGAGAGAGTCCATGTGTAGGGCACCAGCCTTAGGTATGCCTGATTACACAAAGCCTTTTCTACTGTTTTGTCATGAATGTGATGCTTGTTCTTTGTCTGTCTTAACACAGGTCCATGGAGGTGCAAACCGCCCAGTAGCATATTTTTCAGATACTTTGGACCCAGTCGCAGCAGCCTTACCGGTTTGTTTGCGCACAGTTGCAGCAGTTGGTCAGAGCCTCACACAGTGTGAAGGCATAGTGATGGGACATCCCTTAACAGTAATGGTTCCACATTCAGTTGAAATTCTGTTGACCCGAACTAAAACTCAGCATATGACAAATGCCCGACTTACCCGACATGAGACAATTATTTTGGGGTCACCAAATGTCTCCTTGAAAAGATGTACTGTATTGAACCCGGCAACTCTACTTCCTGTTGAAAATACTGAGATTAATAACACAGAGGAAGTGGAGCACGACTGTCTTGAGGTAACTGAACTATGTACCAAACCTAGACCTGACATTAAAGATACACAGTTAGAAGAAAATTACTGCATTATTTTTGTTGATGGATCCTGCTTGAGAGACTCAGTCAGAATACTGAGAGCCAGTTATGCTGTGTGTACAATCACCGGTATTATAGAAGCCTCCTGGCTCGAAAGAGTGCATTCCGCACAAGTGGCTGAATTAATTGCCCTTACTATGGCATGCCACGCAGCTGAAAATTTGAAAGTCACTATCTATACTGACAGCATATACGGATTCGGAATTGTACATGATTTTGGGCAATTGTGGTCACAGAGGGGTTTTATGACCTCTTCTGGTTCACCAGTGAAAAATGGCGAACAGATTAAGGATTTGTTGCATGCAATTCAGTTAACTCTTGAAATTGCTGTGGTGAAATGCAATGCTCACGTTAAGTCACAGGACTTTGTGTCAATGGGAAACGGCTATGCAGATCAAGTCGCAAGCTTTTGCGCATTGAACTGTATATCGTTCAAGGAACAGTGGGAATTGTTACCGCAAACTGAAAATGAGACATGTTTGAACTTTGCATTAAGGGTGGTTGGAGCATTAGATGAGTTAAAATCACTGCAGGGCCGTGCTAGCAGAGAGGAAAAACGCTCCTGGCAGAAAATGCAATGTGTACAAAGAGCAGACGACTTGTGTGTCTCAGAGGAGGGGAAGTTGGTTTTGCCAAAAGCCTTTTGTCACAGTTTGCAAGGCTTTACCATGATCAGGCACATCTTCGGTGAGACACAATGATCAGATTGTTCAAAATTGACTGGTTTAACCCGAAATTCAGACAAGCTGCAGAGGTTACCTGTCACAGGTGCATCATCTGTCAACAGATGAATGCAGGAAAAGGGACTGTGGTGACTTTGGGCCACACAGGGAGAGCTGGAGGTGCATTTAGCAAGATGCAGATGGATTTCATTGAGATGCCCGTGTGTGGAAGCTTGAGGTACGTGTTGGTGATCGTGTGTGTTTTCAGTCACTGGATTGAAGCCTATCCTACACGTAGAAATGAAAGTCTCACAGTAGCAAAGCAGTTGCTTAGAGAGTTAATACCACGGTTCGGATTTCGAGTCTCTTTAGAATTAGAGAGGGGCAGACACTTCGACAATGAGGTGATTAAGCTCTTGTGTGCTGCATTAGACATTGAGCAGAAGCTGCACTGTAGCTACCGCCCCGAAGCATCAGGACTAGTGGGACAGATGAATGGTACCTTGAAGTCGAGAATGGCAAAAATGTGCACAGCTACCAATATGAAGTGGCCAGATGCATTGCCCTTAGTACTGATGTCAATGAGAAACACACCTGATAAGAAGACAGGACTATCCCCCCATGAGATACTCATGGGCAAAGCTATGAGGTTGCCCGCAGTACCTGCAAATGCTCTTGTGAATATCACGGATGATATGGTGTTGGACTACTGCAAGGGTCTGGCTGATGTGGTCAGCTCTTTTTCCCACCAGGTGGAGGCTAACACGTTGCCACCAATCAGTGATCCAGGTCACACCCTACAAGCCGGAGACTGGGTGGTTGTCAAAAAGCACGTGAGAAAGTCGTGTTTGGAGCCGCGTTGGAAGGGGCCATATCAAGTAATACTGACAACAACCACTGCTGTGAAATGTGCAGGCGTTCCAAACTGGATACATGCCAGTCATACAAAGAAGGTAACATGTCCAACTGATGAGGTACTTGAAGTATCTGAAACAACAACTCCGGAGAAGGAAGTCTCAGGGCCGGAGAGTATTCAAAGGGGAACTGAGACTGCAGGAGAGCCCACTGAGGACGGTTTAGTCCCTCAATCAGTAAACGAGTTTGAAAGAGGTAACAATGAGCCTATCTCAGTAGAGGCAGCAGGAGAACAAGTCAAGGAGAGGTTCTCCCAGAAGTAGACGGATACGGGTTAGAGCTTGAACCCGTTACAGACCCAGAAGACGAGAGGGAAAGAGCAGAGAGAGGTCAAAGCATACTGATTCCTCCTGAGCCAATTGCAGGTCCGTCAAGAGAAAACACCATAGCACAAGAGGAGGGTGCTGTCCAGCATCCTGAAAGGCCAAACAGGAAGAAAACGCATAAAGGTGATAATTGGCCAAAGAAACAAGCTGCAAGGGAAAAGGTCATTCCAGGTGAAACAATAGAGGAAGAAATCGATACAACCAGAAAAGAGGATCTAAGTGAAGGAGAATTGCAAATTGAACGCAGGCTGAAAAGAAAGAGAGTCGCAAATAGAAGGTATGCAGGTCCTGAATGGGCATATGCAATGAAATCTGAATGGCAGCAAGAATTCTTAGCGTTCTGTTTTGATCGAGAGGTACCAGGCCAATACTATGGAACCTGAATTCAAACAGAGAAAGAGACTGTGTTAAAACTGAAATTGAAATTGAAAGCTGAAGGCTGAGAGAAGAAACTTATAAATTAGCGGATGTGACATTGATAACCTGAATTTGACTCTGAAAAACCAATTATGACAAGCTGCTAACCTGATTTGGCAAATGGGTCCTGGGGTGAGTGAAATGCTGTAAATACACGCACAGAGAGAGAGAAAGAGAAACTTTTGCACTGAAAGATGAA
Source organism: Pleurodeles waltl (assembly GCF_031143425.1). Taxonomy (NCBI): domain Eukaryota; kingdom Metazoa; phylum Chordata; class Amphibia; order Caudata; family Salamandridae; genus Pleurodeles; species Pleurodeles waltl. The sequence continues at coordinate 359,871,400 of NC_090449.1, read as the reverse complement.
AAAAAAAAAGAGAGCTTTTAAATCTTCCTCAAATTTGATTGTTTTGAACTGTTCTGCTATCTGATTCTTTACAGATCATGGCTTACACTAGAGGTAGTAGCAAAAAGGGTAAAGTGTGTGGTTGGCTAAGTGTTATATTCGGTATTGTGTGTGCAATAATAATTGTAGGTGTGATTGCGGGTATGCCATGGTTGGATAAGAAAGTGACTAACAATGTTTCAAAACCTGAGACTGCTACATTAACACCGTGGGAAAAGTTTGAGCAGGATACAAAATATTTGCATGAGGGAACTAATTAAAAGGGGGAACTTTCTACTAATGTCTTCTATTGCTTATTGAATTAGTATGTTGACACAATGGATGCGAGAAACTGTTATGTGTGCACAAAGATTCCTTCATCAGTACAAGAGGGGGTCACCTATCATAGTCTGCCTTTAACCTACGGGATAAGCTGTAGTTTGCTACTGACCAGATTCTATGACCAAGAACATGTGCAATATTTTTATTCTAATTTGGATGTAGTGTTTTCTTTTGTACCTGTGATTGAGTTTCTGAACAAGTTAGCTAAGCAGCATAGTATAAAATTAGTTAGGGGTTTCTTTGAGCCGACAATATCATTTGGGACAGCTTATGCGCACCGCAACAATCTGACCTGCTTATTAACACCTGTAGAGAAAAGCTTTTTAGATCACACTGATGATAGACGCAAAGCACTGAAAGAAAGGTTAGAAAAGGGATTAGAAAAACGCACATAGGCAAATGATTATGCTTACACCGCAATAAAGACGCAGGGCAAATTAACTATAGATGCATTACATGTAGGAAGGCTTTGTATGTATAGGCCAAAATCTGAGCACAACACTTTATTTGTGGGAACGAGTGAATGCAGGCATGTGTTTTTGTTTCAGAGTAAGTGGACATTCATGTTAAATGGACAGGATCCAGTGATCCCTGGGATCTATTAGATCTGTGGACTTAATGCTTATTACCGTCTCCCTAAGGGATGGTATGGGACATGTTATTTGGGGATAGTCTTCCCAAAGATTTACCAGATTGATGACTTAAAGCAAATGCCTAAAATGTCTGAATTACAACATGCTAGACAAAAGAGAGATACAGCAGCTGCTGTCGTTGGTGACATATTTGGAGCCATAATTCCTTCAGTAGGGGTTATCTTAAACTCCATAAAGATTCGAAAGTTGTCTACTATTGTGGATAACTGTAGGAGGCTGGCCTGGCTTGTAGTGGGTACCAAGGGGTACTGACACTTTGTACCAGGTCCAGTTATCCCTTATTAGTGTAGAAGAGGTGTCTAGCAGCTTAGGCTGATAGAAAATGGTAGCTTAGCAGAGCAGCTTAGGCTGAACTAGGAGACATGCAAAGCTCCCACTATACCACTGGTGTCACATGCACAATATCATAAGAAAACACAATACACAGATATACTAAAAATAAAGGTACTTTATTTTTATGACAATATGCCAAAAGTATCTCAGTGAGTACCCTCAGTATGAGGATAGCAAATATACACAAGATATATGTACACAATACCAAAATTATGCAGTAATAGCAATAGAAAACAGTGCAAGCAATGTACAGTTACAATAGATTGCAATGGGAGCACATAGGCATAGGGGCAACACAAACCATATACTCTAGAAGTGGAATGCTAACCACGAATGGACGGCAGGATCAGCGATACAAGGTTGCAGTAGTCGTCTTTGCTACTTTGTTGCGGTTTTGCAGGCTTCCAGCGCGGTCAGCGGTTGATTCCTTGGCAGAAGGTGAAGAGAGAGATGCAGAGGAACTCTGATGAGCTCTTGCATTCGTTATCTAAAGAATTCCCCAAAGCAGAGACCCTAAATAGCCAGAAAAGGAGGTTTGGCTACTTAGGAAGGAGGATAGGCTAGCAACACAGGTAAGAGCCTATCAGAAGGAGTCTCTGATGTCACCTGCTGGCACTGGTCACTCAGAGCAGTCCAGTGTGCCAGCAGCACCTCTGTTTCCAAGATGTCAGAGGTCTGGAGCACACTGGAGGAGCTCTGGGCACCTCCCAGGGGAGGTGCAGGTCAGGGGAGTGGTCACTCCCCTTTCCTTTGTCCAGTTTCGCACCAGAGCAGGGCTGGGGTATCCCTGAACCGGTGTAGACTGGCTTATGCAGAGATGGGCACCATCTGTGCCCATCAAAGCATTTCCAGAGGCTGGGGGAGGCTACTCCTCCCCAGCCCTGACACCTTTTTCCAAAGGGGAGAGGGTGTAACACCCTCTCTCTGAGGAAGTCCTTTGTTCTGCCTTCCTGGGCCAAGCCTGGCTGGACCCCAGGAGGGCAGAAACCTGTCTGAGGGGTTGGCAGCAGCAGTAGCTGCAGTGAAACCCCGGGAAAGGCAGTTTGGCAGTACCCGGGACTGTGCTAGAGACCCGGGGGATTGTCTCACCAATGCCAGGATAGCATTGGGGTGGAAATTCCATGATCTTAGACATGTTACATGGCCATGTTCGGAGTTACCATTGTGAAGCTATACATAGGTAGTGACCTATGTATAGTGCACACGTGTAATGGTGTCCCAGCACTCACAAAGTCTGGGGAATTTGCCCTGAACAATGTGGGGGCACCTTGGCTAGTGCCAGGGTGCCCACACACTAAGTAACTTAGCACCCAACCTTTACCAGGTAAAGGTTAGACATATAGGTGACTTATAAGTTACTTAAGTGCAGTGGTAAATGGCTGTGAAATAACGTGGACGTTATTTCACTCAGGCTGCTGTGGCAGGCCTGTGTAAGAATTGTCAGAGCTCCCTATGGGTGGCAAAAGAAATGCTGCAGCCCATAGGGATCTCCTGGAACCCCAATACCCTGGGTACCTCAGTACCATATACTAGGGAATTAAAAGGGTGTTCCAGTATGCCAATGTAAATTGGTGAAATTGGTCACTAGCCTGTTAGTGACAATTTGGAAAGAAATGAGAGAGCATAACCACTGAGGTTCTGGTTAGCAGAGCCTCAGTGAGACAGTTCGTCATCACACAGGTAACACATACAGGTCACACTTATGAGCACTGGGGCCCTGGCTAGCAGGGTCCCAGTGACACATACAACTAAAACAACATATATACAGTGAAATATGAAGGTAACATTCCAGGCAAGATGGTACTTTCCTACACGACCCCCCCCCCCAAATGAAGGACAATAAGACTAGCCATGACCTGATGAGTCTTCATTGTCTAAGTGGAAATATCTGGAGAGTCCATCTGCATTGGAGTGGGTACTCCCAGGTCTATGTTCCACTGTATAGTCCATTCCCTGTAGAGATATGGACCACCTCAACAATTTAGGGTTTTCACCTTTCATTTGTTTTAGCCAAAGTAGAGGTTTGCGGTCTGTCTGAACAATGAAGTGAGTGCCAAACAGGTATGGCCTCAACTTCTTCAGTGCCCAGACCACAGCAAAGGCCTCCCTCTCTATGGCAGACCAATGCTTTTCTCTAGGGGTCAACCTCCTGCTGATAAAAGCAACAGGTTGATCCTGGCCCTCAGAATTAAGTTGTGATAAGACTGCCCCTACCCCTAATTCAGATGCATCAGTTTGGACAATGAATTTTTTGGAGTAACAGGGGCTTTTTAGGACAGGTGCAGAGCACATGGCCTGTTTCAGCTCCTCAAAAGCTTTCTGACAGCTAGCTGTCCACAATACCTTTTTAGGCATCTTCTTTGAAGTGAGGTCATTAAGAGGGGCTGCTATGGAGCCATAGTTCTTTATGAACCTCCTGTAATACCCAGTGAGGCCTAAGAAGGCTCTCACCTGGGTCTGAGTTGTAGGGGGAACCAAATCTATGATAGTTCGGATTTTCCCCTGAAGTGGTGCAATCTGTTCTCCAACTACAAGGTGTCCCAGATAAACCACTTTCCCCTGCCCTATCTGGAACTTTGAAGCATTGATAGTGAGGCCCTCCTTCTGCAGGGCCTCCAAAACTTTCCATAGGTGGACCAGGTGATCATCCCAGGTAGAGCTAAAGACAGCTATATCATCTAGATATGCTGCACTAAAAGCCTCCAACCCTTGCAGGACTGTATTCACCAACCTCTGAAAAGTGGCAGGTGCATTTTTCAAACCAAAGGGCATTACTGTGAATTGGTAGTGCCCTCAAATAGTCGAAAATGCAGTTTTTGCTTTAGCATCCTCTGATAACTTGATCTGCCAATACCCTGCAGTCAAATCAAAGGTGCTTAGATACTTGGCAGATGCCAGTGTATCTATTAGCTCATCTGCCCTGGGTATAGGGTGAACATCCGTTTTAGTTACCTGGTTAAGACCTCTGTAATCTACACAAAACCTCATTTCCTTTTTTCCAACTTTGGAATGAGGCTTTGGTACAAGTACCACAGGAGAGGCCCATGGACTTTCTGAGTGCTCAACCACTCCCAGTTCAAGCATTTTCTGAACTTCTTGTTTTATGCAGTCCCTTACATGGTCAGGCTGCCTATAGATCTTACCTTTGACAGGCAAGCTGTCTCCAGTATCTATAGTGTGCTCACACCAAGAAGTGGTGCCTGGCACAGTAGAAAAGAGTTCAGAAAACTGACCCAGGAGATTTATGCAGCGGTCTTTCTGCTCAGCAGTAAGACAATCTGCTAAAACTACACCTTCCACTAGAGCATCTTGTTCTGTGGAAGAGAAGAGATCAGGGAGAGGGTCACTCTCTTCTTCCTGTCCTTCATCTGTTGCCATGAGCAGGGTGAGATCAGCCCTGTCATAGTAGGGTTTCAGGCGATTGACATGGAGCACCCTAAGGGGACTCCTGGCATTGCCTAAGTCAACCAAGTAGGTGACTTCTCCCTTCTTTTCAACAATTATGTGGGGACCACTCCATTTGTATTGAAGTGCTCTTGGGGCCACAGGCTCCAAGACCCACACCTTCTGTCCTGGTTGGCACTGAATCAGAACAGCCTTCTCGTCATGCCATTGCTTTTGGAGCTCTTGGCTGGCCTGAAGGTTTTTGCTGGCCTTTTTCATATACTCAGCCATTCTGGATCCTAGGCCAAGTACATAGTCCACTATGTCTTGCTTAGGAGCTTTTAAAGGTTGTTCCCAACCCTCCTTTACAAGTGTTAGAGGACCTCTTACAGGGTGCCCACATAGGAGTTCAAAGGGGCTGAAGCCCACTCCTTTCTGGGGTACCTCCCTGTAAGCAAAAAGGAGGCAAGGTAACAGGACATCCCATCTCCTCCTGAGTTTTTCAGGGAGTCCCATTATCATTCCTTTGAGAGTTTTGTTAAATCTCTCAACCAGTCCATTTGTTTGTGGATGATAGGGTGTGGTGAACTTGTATGTCACACCACATTCCTTCCACATGGCTTTTAAGTAAGCAGACATGAAGTTGCTACCCCTGTCTGATACCACCTCTTTTTGGGAAGCCCACCCTGGAATAGATTCCCAGGAGGGCCTTTGCCACTGCAGGAGCTGTAGTGGTCCTTAGAGGAATTGCTTAAGGATATCTGGTGGCATGGTCCACTACCACCAAGATGAACCTATTGCCTGAAGCAGTAGGAGGGTCAAGGGGGCCAACTATGTCAACCCCTACCCTTTCAAAGGGGACCCCAACCACAGGTAGTGGAATAAGGGGAGCCTTTGGAGTGCCACCTGTTTTGACTCTGGCTTGACAGGTTTCACAGGACTTACAAAATTCCTTTGTGTCCTCTGACATTCTAGGCCAATTAAACAGGGGACCGAACAAGCCTCTCCCAAGTTTTCATTTGTCCCATATGTCCAGCCAAGGGAATGTCGTGGGCTAGAGTTAGGAGGAACTCTCTGTATTGCAAGGGAATGACCAATCTCCTGGCTGCTCCAGGTTTTGGGTCCTTTGCCTCTGTATACAAGAGGTTGTCCTCCCAGTAAACTCTGTGAGAGTCACTGACATCCCCATTTTGCTGTTTGACAGCTTGCTGTCTTAGACCCTCTAGTGTGGGACAGGTCTGCTGTGCCACACTCAGCTCCTCCCTGGCAGGCCCCCCTCCACCCAAAAGCTTAGCTGTGTCTGCTTCCAGCTCCTCTGGTGAAGGTTCCGCACAGGGTGGAAATTCTTCCTCAGAAGTTGAATCCACTATAGAGGGAGGGATAGTAGGTAGTGTTTTACCTTTACTAACCCTAGCTTTAGGGAGCACTTGGTCCATTGTTCCAGGATCCAAGTCACCCTGTCCTTTTTGCTTTTTGGCTTGAGCCCTTGTTAAAGCAAAAATATGCCCAGGAATGCCCAGCATTGCTGCATGAGCCTCCAACTCCACTTCTGCCCAAGCTGATGTCTCTAAATCGTTCCCTAGTAGATAGTCTACAGGTAAATCTGAGGCAACCACAACTTTCTTTGGACCAGTAACCCACCCCAGTTGAGATTCACAACAGCCATGGGGTGGCTAAGAGTGTTGTTATGAGCATCAGTCACTTGGTACTGGTGACCAAGTAGGTGTTGTTCAGGGTGGACCAGTTTCTCTATTACCATGGTAACACTGGCACCTGTGTCCCTGTAGGCCTGAACCTCAACACCATTGATTAGGGGAAGTTGCTTGTACTTATCCATATTAAGGGGACAAGCAACCAAGGTGGCCAAATCAATGGCACCTTCAGAGACTAGCACAGCCTCTGTGGTCTCCCTAACAAGACCAACCCCAACTAAATTACCAAAAGTGAGCCAAGCTACTCCCTTGGATTGGCTATTAGTAGGTTTGCTCCCACCACCACTGCTATTACTTGGGGCACTAGGTGTAGCAGTAGGGGTTGTGGTAGTGGGAGGCTTGGTGCTTTTCTTTGGACAACTGTCATTGGTTGTCCAATGGCCTTTTACTTTACATAAATAGCACCATGGTTTCTTTACTTGATTAGAAGAGGATTTGGACCCACCACCCCCACCAGAGTGTTTTTGTGGGCCTGATGAAGACTCATTTTTAGATTTGTCCCCACCCTTGTCTGAAGACTTACCATCCTTCTTCTTGCCATCCTTGTCACCCCCTGTATGAACTTTTCTGTTCACCCTTGTTCTGACCCATTTGTCTGCCTTCTTTCCCAATTCTTGGGGAGAGGTCAGATCTGAGTCCACTAGATACTGGTGCAACAAATCAGACACACAATTATTAAGAATATGCTCTCTCAGAATTAAGTTATACAGGCTTTCATAGTCAGAAACTTTACTGCCATGTAACCACCCCTCCAAGGCCTTCACTGAATGGTCAACAAAGTCTACCCAGTCTTGTGAAGACTCCTTTTTGGTTTCTCTGAACTTGATCCTGTACTGTTCAGTGGTTAAGCCATAACCATCTAGGAGTGCATTCTTAAGAACTGTAAAATTATTGGCATCACTTTCCTTCACAGTAAGGAGCCTATCCCTACCCTTTCCACTGAAAGATAGCCATAGGATAGCAGCCCACTGCCTTTGAGGGACCCCCTGTACAACACAGGCCCTCTCAAGTGCAGCAAACCACTTGTTAATGTCATCCCCCTCCTTATAAGGGGGAACTATCTTGTGCAGATTCCTAGAATCATGCTCTTTTACAGGATTACTATCTGTAATACTGCTGCTGCCACCATGGGGTCCTAACCCCAACCTCTGTCTTTCTTTTTCTAAGTCTAAAGATTCCCTGTCTAGAGCCAGATGTTGCTGTTTAAGCCTCAGCCTGGACTCTTCCACTCTCAATCTATTGAGTTCCCTTTCTAACAATCTGTCATCAGGGTGGGTGGGTTGGGCATGCTTTGACACAGAAGAATGGTGTGAATGAACAGATGGAGACCTGTCCCTAACAGATGGCACTCTAACAACCTGGCCTGCATAAGTAACACTCCTACTGTGATGAGAGCTCACATTAGTACCATCCATGCTAGGTGGCCTGCTAAGGAGCAGGTTGGGAAGGTTCCCATCTAACACTTTTACTGGGGCTACCCCAGAATCAGAGTGTGAACCATCAGCTAATCTGTCACCTGATGTGCCACCTAAGGCCTTATAATTTTCAATGAGTATATTAACCAACAATCCTCTAGAGGGATTCTTCCCTGCCCCTAAACCTCTATCAATGCAGAGACTCCTTGCACCTTTCCAGCTAAGGTGCTCATAAGCAGTGCTGGCCAGATCAAGAGTTTGGCCTGTACCAGACATGATAGAAAAAGGTTTAAGGGACAGAAAAAGAAAGAAAAAAGTTTCAGAACTTTTTAAGGAACAGAAAAAAACTTTTTCAACTTTTTAAGAAACTTTTTGAAAGTTTAGAGGTACTTTTCAGCACTTAGCAAATAGAGTAAGAGAAGAAAAGCAAAACTTTTTGGTTAGGTGTACATACACTGAACTTGTTTTGTATATTTTTCTCTTATGAAAAGTACAATATGACAAAGTGGTAAGTAGTTGCAAGTACTTATCCCACCGCTGCACAACCAATGTAGGAGGCTGGCCTGGCTTGCAGTGGGTACCAAGGGGTACTGACACTTTGTACCAGGTCCAGTTATCCCTTATTAGTGTAGAAGAGGTGTCTAGCAGCTTAGGCTGATAGAAAATGGTAGCTTAGCAGAGCAGCTTAGGCTGAACTAGGAGACATGCAAAGCTCCCACTATACCACTGGTGTCACATGCACAATATCATAAGAAAACACAATACACAGATATACTAAAAATAAAGGTACTTTATTTTTATGACAATATGCCAAAGGTATCTCAGTGAGTATCCTCATTATGAGGATAGCAAATATACACAAGATATATGTACACAATACCAACATTATGCAGTAATAGCAATAGAAAACAGTGCAAGCAATGTACAGTTACAATAGATTGCAATGGGAGCACATAGGCATAGGGGCAACACAAACCATATACTCTAGAAGTGGAATGCGAACCACGAATGGACCCCAAACCTATGTGAGCTTGTAGAGGGTCGCTAGGACTGTAAGAAAACAGTGAGGGTTAGAAAAATAGCCCACCCCAAGACCCTGAAAAGTGGGTGCAAAGTGCACCTAAGTTCACCAGAGAGCACAGAAGTCGTGATAGGGGAATTCTGCAAGGACGACCAACACCAGCAATGCAACAATGATGGATTTCCTGACGAGAGTACCTGTGGAACAAGGGGACCAAGTCCAAGAGTCACAATCAAGTCGGGAGTGGGCAGATGCCCAGGAAATGCCAGCTGTGGGTGCAAAGAAGCTGCCACCGGATGGTAGAAGCTGTGGATTCTGCAAGAATGAAGAGGACTAGGAACTTCCCCTTTGGAGGATGGATGTCCCACGTCGTGAAGAAGTTTGCAGAGGTGTTCCCACGCAGAAAGACCGCAAACAAGCCTTGCTAGCTGCTAGGGTCGTGGTTAGGGTTTTTGGATTCTGCTGTGGCCCAGGAGGGACCAGGATGTCGCCAATTGCGGGAGGAGACAGAGGGGGTGCCCAGCAAGATAAGGAGCCCACTCAGAAGCAGGCAGCACCCGCAGAAGTGCCGGAACAGGCACTACAAAGAAGAGTGAACCGGAGCTCACCCGAAGTCACAAAAGAAAGGTCCCACGATGCCGGAGGACAACTCAGGAGGTTGTGCACTGCAGGTTAGAGTGTCGGGGACCCAGGCTTGTGCACAAAGGAAATCCTGGAAGAGTGCACAGGAGCCGGAGCAGCTGCAAATCACACGGTACCCTGCAATGCAGGCTAGCCTGGTGAGGCAAGGACTTACCTCCACCAAACTTGGACTGAAGAGTCACTGGACTGTGGGAGTCACTTGGACAGAGTTGCTGAGTTCCAGGGACCATGCTCGTCGTGCTGAGAGGGGACCCAGAGGACTGGTGATGCAGTCTTTTGTTGCCTGCGGTTGCAGGGGGAAGATTCCGTCGACCCACAGGAGATTTCTTCGGAGCTTCTAGTGCAGAGAGGAGGCAGACTACCCCCACAGCATGCACCACCAGGAAAACAGTCGAGAAGGCGGCAGGATCAGCGATACAAGGTTGATGTAGTCATCTTTGCTACTTTGTTGCGGTTGTGCAGGCTTCCAGCGCAGTCAGCGGTCGAGTCCTTGGCAGAAGGTGAAGAGAGAGATGCAGAGGAACTCTGATGAGCTCTTGCATTCGTTATCTAAAGAATTCCCCAAAGCAGAGACCCTAAATAGCCAGAAAAGGAGGTTTGGCTACTTAGGAAGGAGGATAGGCTAGCAACACAGGTAAGAGCCTATCAGAAGGAGTTTCTGACGTCACCTGCTGGCACTGGCCACTCAGAGCAGTCCAGTGTGCCAGCAGCACTGGCATAAATCGAGGCCTAGCTGCCTGGCTCTCATATTAAATGTCTTTTTTTTAAAGTGCAGTGTGCTGACTCGCAAAAGGACATGAACTCCTTGTTTTTCCCTTCAAACTAGAGGCTGAATGTAACTATAGTAGATCCGTTCTCATGAAATTCATATTGCTTGTAGAAATGTAATAGCCAAAATGCAACAGTGTAGATTAGTATAAGGTACAAGGTTGTTCAAACCGGTACAGACAATGGAGCTACTGACCGAAGATGTGCAAAGAATTACAGAAGGATGAAATCATACCGGACGTGCTACCTCTGAAGACGTCAATCATATGGACCAATAAAATGCTTGTGAACTAATGAGGGTTGAAAGATATAATGACATAATCTGTTTTCAATTGGCTAAAGATAGTGGGGTGCAACATTTATCCAATCAAGTTTTAGGGGAATGTACAACGAAAAAGGGATAAAAACCTATTACACGGGGAGCCATTTAGATTGGTTAGGGAAATGCTGCTGATTTGATCCAGAATATTTGTCACTCTGCTTGGTGACTTATATGGTTTTACTTAAACCATCCTCTTCCTTAGATTGCCCATTTTTACACTTTACCTCCTTATGAGGGAAGTGCCCTTATTCTCCCGAGAGCTGAGTCTCTGACTGATGGAGAATCAACTGATGTACTGAAGACGAAGACCGAACTTGAATGCTGACCCAAACCTTGGAGGGTAACTATGACAATTAAATTGTGATTTGTCTGTTTGCTTTTCCTTTCTAGGTACCAACTGCTTACTTTTGACAGAGATCATAGCTAGATGTTTTCCAAATTGGTGTTCTAAATTGTTTTGCATGAAGCCCAACATGCCAATGCTAATCAGTGGTTAGGACAGGGGTTCACTAAACTGACGCAAATAGACAAATGACTGAATCTATCCTTTGTTGAACTGACGCGTTGATGACACTCCGCTGAAATCGACCTATGTTGATGCTGTGTTATGTTCTATTAATTGCTTACCTTGCTTTGATAAAGTCTTATCCGAGTTGCCAAATTATGACAATGTTATTGAGTGTTTTAGTTTTGAGATTAACACACCTGCTTTTAGAATTGTAATCAATAGGGAATAAACCTCATAAAATTCTACTAAACTGGTGTGGTTATTCATGACTGCAAGGTCATGGTGGTGTCCTGAACTGATTAATGTCTTTGACTAAAGTGAAATGCATTGTTGTAATAAATATTGACGACATTGTTGACGTATTGATTGACATATTGATTAGCTATCTCGTCCTAAGGTGTCTCTCAACTGGGTCAAAAGATTCATTGGCCTAAAACGAGTCCTGATGTGTAATAAATTATCATAGAGGGAAGCGTTAACAGTTCCATATAAGTAGAATATGGCAAGAAATCTGTAGTTTTTAAAGGCCTAATAGAGAAAATAACATAGAAAGGAAAACTTACACAGTTTAAATCGTGGCGGACATTTGTGCCTACATTTTGTATTTCAGACACCACATTTAACATGAAAACATTTTGCATTACAGTTGAGTAAATTAATAATGATTATTAACATGAGAGCATTATTTTGAGGAGAAACAGAAATAAAATTTATTTAGGATAAATAAATCGAATGCATTATAAATTATGTGTTTAGAAAAATAAATATACATTTAAAACTGTTTTGACATAACATGAATAATGTTTTGAATAAATTGCTTTACATATTTAATTTGAAATTTAAACTGCACAAAGGTTTTTTAATGTACTAATTGTATTATTGTGCATTAGGCTTTCTTAATAAGACTAGGCCTGAAACTTCATTTTTCAAGCAGCAATGGTAAAATTATTTGCTTATTTCCCCCCCTGACCTGAAGTCTTTCTCTAGGCTGCAAATGTAATATTGAATGTTCTATTGTACTCAAGGTGAAGAGCTTGTTTCAAATTTAGTTCATATAACAATATTTGTCTAGCTACTGAGTTGCACAGTAAGATTGATAAAGCTTATACGAAAGAATATTAGCTTAGTTTATTGTGTAAAGGAACTGTTGGTAGCAGATTATTAGAAAATATAATATTTTAGCGGAGCCCTTGGAGTCAAAGTAAGGAACAATTGGCATTTGCTGTGAACAATTCTGAATGTAACAGAACTTGGTGGTGCCATCTACAGTGACTGGATGCTGAAATCACTGCCCCGAGTGTGCCCACCAGGAGGACCAATCAAAATGAATTTTCCTTATTTTAATTAGTGAAGAGTTTCGGAATTATAGACAGTCTGTCCTGAACCTTCTTGAAGTCAGTCTACTCTTGTCTTGAAGCTGTTCAGATCTCTGTTGTAAATCTGCTCTCTCACATTCCTTTTCTAAGTTCCCTGATGAGTTCTCTCATCATAGTCTTAACTGCTTTATTGTATTATGTGGTTCAGTAATAATATGCCCAACTAAACCTGAACTGCGGATTAGTCCTATGTGTAGCCCGTGTTCTGCAACAGCCTGATCTTGCTATCAACTGATGCCAGAAGACAGTGACACTCTGTTTGACGAATCAGCGCTATTTGCTGTCCCATGAGGAGAGGTGTAACTAAATGTGGTTTCTTGTTTCCTTTTTAGATTAGTCACTTACACTAGCATATTTTTATAGATAGTTTCCCTAGTTAGATGTTTTCCAAATTTTTGTCTTCTTTTACTTTTGCTTTTCCCACACATGCAAGTCTCAATTCTGGTTAGTGATAGGGATGGCCCAGCCCTGTTATGTGAAATCTGAAATCAATTGCTAAAACTGTATTTTGATGAATTACTGATGTCACCATCATCTGCTTTGAAATCTGGAAATAATGTCCATATTGTGTTGTTGCAAGTCTATATCATTCTTTTGGAGTGTTTAACCGTATTGATGTTTAGTAGGTGGAATCTTTTTGGATGCTTTGGTCAGTCTATTGTCTTCATGTATGTTTATAACCTAGTTTTGCGCATCATTTATGTGACATTGATTTTGTGATTGTAATAAAGCTTTGAAACTTTATTCAGTTTGGAGTTTCTATTTAGTGTTCAATTATTCATGGTGTTTAACATTGTTTGTGGGTTTCATGTCAATGATTTGAGATTGCATGATTCTGACTACTGACTCCGTCACCAAGTCCAAAGATTGGGTCGACCTCTGAGGGAGAGAATTGGTGATGGTGTCTCACCCAAGTGCTGGAAGTTTCTGAACCCACGGTGGGAAGAAGACCTCTGCAGGCAGCGGTTCTTGACATGAAGGGCCCTGTTCAGCGGTTCTTGACTTGAAGGGCCCTGTTCAGCGGTTCTTGACTTGAAGGGCACTGTTCAGCTGTCTTGAGACGGCGGTGCCCTGTTCAGCGGTTCTTGACATGAAGGGCCCTGTTCAGCGGTTCTTGACATGAAGGGCCCTGTTCAGCGGTTCTTGACTTGAAGGGCCCTGTTCAGCAGTGCTTGGCTTGAAGGGCCCTGTTCAGCGGTTCTTGACATGTGTGTCCAGGTCACCAGATCCGGCCATTACATGGATTTCACTCGCCACCTGACATGTGGCTGCCGGGGCCTTCGTGCACATCTGTCTTCTCGCTTGCGGGGCCCTCCTGTGCTGCCGTCCTGGGCCCGTGGGTGTCCTCCTGCACACCTGGAATGGGGCTGGTGGGGCCCTCCTGGGCAGCTCGCCTGCTGCCGGACTTGTCTGGCGTGCTGTCCTTGCCACCCTTCCCTGCTCGTCTGTGGCCCTTTCCTCCCTTTGGCGGTGTGCCAGGTGGCACCCCACTCCCTGACGGTGCCAGGGTAGTGCTTTTGAAGCCTGCTGTCTTTGGCCTCTCGCGCCGGGAACTGGCTTTCTTGGATTTTTTTTCAGGGGGTGGGCTGGCCGTCTCTTTACTCCTAGCCGAAGTAGCTGGCCTTGAAGGTGGTGGACACCAATATCCTTGGACTTTTGTCTTTGTAGGTCCAGGTTTTGTGGTGGCTGAGGTGCTGGTTGGAGTCTTATGAGATGGAGGGGGTGGGTCAGTTGTTGGAAAGAGGTCAAGGTTGGAAAGGAAAATCAATTTTGCTAGACAGGGACGGGTAGTTGGAGTGGGTATGGGAGTGGAGGAAGAGGATGTGGTTGTAGGAGAGTGAAGTCTGGTGTCTTTGGGTGCAGGTGCTTGTGCTGGAGGCTGTTGTGAGGTGGATGGCTGTTGGGTGGGTGACTGCCTGCGTTTGTGTGGTTTGGAAGAGGGGGTGACAGACACACTGGGAGAGGACACAGGGGACGTGTAAATGGTAGTGGGGGTGGTGACTGCACGTGTGCGGAGTTTCCTGGTGGGTGTGCTGGTGATGGACGTAGTGGCTGAAGATGTTGTGCATGCAAGTGTGAGTGGAGACGTCACAGGGAGGGAGGAGGGAGACGAGGAGGAGGGGGACACAGAGGAGGCAGTGGCTGTTGGCATGTCTGCATGTGGATGTTGCTTGTGTGAATGCTTGTGTGATGTGTGGTGCTTATGTCTGGATGAGCTTCCCTTGGGTGTTGAGGTGTGTGCAGGCTGGTCTGTAGGTGTGTCTGGGATAGACAGAGGTACAGGGGAGTGGGACTGGGTTGAGGAAGTTGGAGGAGGGAGGCAGGAGACAGGGACAATGGCTGCTGTCAGTGCTGAGGCCAGAGCATTGAACGATCGCTGTTGGGCAGCCTGACCCGAATGAATGCCCTCCAAGTATGCATTACTCTGGTGCACCTCCCTTTCTACACCCTGGATGGCATTCAAAAGTGTAGCCTGCCCAACAATGAGCGTCCTCAGGAGGTCAATGACCTCCTCACTGAGGGCAGCAGGGGTAACTGGGGCAGGGCCTGAGGTGCCTGGGGCGAAGGAGATGCCCACCTTCCTGGGTGAGCGGGCACGGGGTGAAGGCTGAGGGGCTGCTGGGAGGGCAGAGCTGGTGCGCTGGGTGGCGGCTGTACCTGTTGTTGTGGTGGGCACGGATGTTGCCGCCACCACAAGGGAGCTCCCTTCCGAGGACGTGTCTGTGTCGCTGGTGTCACCACGTGTCCACTCTGTGGAGCTCCCCTCGCCCTCTGTCTCACTGGTGAAATCCGACTTAGTTGCATGGCCCTCCATGGCCATGTGAGATACAGCTCCCTCGTCCTCCGATGCCACTTCTCCTCCGCCTGATGATGCTAATGCACACATGAACAGGAAGACCACCAAAAAAGGGGGGGGGTGGAGAAACAAAGACATGTTGAGTGCATGCATTGGCGACACCGTTGGCGGAGAGGACAGACACAGAAGCCCCCTGCACTACGCCGCGCACTTGGGGTACACTACTCAATCCGTGGGACATGGCCTACAAGCCTATGGACGACAACTCCACACATAGGTGACACAGGGCCATGAATACCTGTACTAGGCAACCTACAGAGGTGGGGGACGGGGGCACAGGGCCATGCCTAACGGAGGGGCCTAGCCTACAGAAATCGCCCTGGCCTAGGGATCCCCACAGCCCTCCTCCCCCACCCAGACACCTCCAATGTGCGCAAAATCAGCAGAATGTGCTTGTACTCACCCCCTTGTGTCTGCTGTGATGTCCTCACGCGCCCATCCAAATCGGGGTAGGCCACCGCCATGATCCGGGACATCAGGGGGGTCAAGGTACGATTGGCACCCCTCCTACGTTGGGAGGCCATCCCCAGCAGAGCCTCCGCGGTCTTCCTGCTCCCGCGGCGGATGTCCTCCCACCTCTTCCGGCAGTGGGTGCTCTGTCTGTTGTGGACCCCCAGGGTCCGGACGTCCTTGGCGATGGCACGCCAAATGTCGATTTTCTGATGGGCACTGACCTATGTGACATGTACAGGGGGAGAAAATAAAAAATCATCACCTTCTGCATGCTCGATGTGAGTGGCCCCCCATCCCCACCCTTGCCATGTGGCACATGCTCTCATCTGTCGTTTGATGCATGCCTCATTTTCTCCCCTCCACACCATCTTTCATTCACCCCACTCAACCCAGGCATTGGCCACAAAGCATGGTCCCAGTGTACTTAACTGTTGGTCTGGAGGAGCGTAGAGTAGTGCATACTGGGGGAGGACCGCATCCACAAGTTTCTCCAATTCTTCAGAAGTGAAGGCAGGGGCCCTTTCCCCAGTCGCAGCCGCCATTGTCTCTTCCAGACCGAGATCACAGCAGCACTTGCAGTATAGGTCCTCTCCTGTGGATGATCAGGTATCGAGTGATTAAGCAGATAGAAAATGGCGGTCACGCCCGCGGCGGTGCGTAACGCGGCGGGGTGTACCGCGACCGCCGGCGCACATCGTCATTGGCTCCTGAAACCCATAGGGTTCAATGTTAACCAATGCGGCTTTGCGCCGCGGTCTTCGACCGCCTACCGCCACGGTGTGCCACACCAGCGCATTAACCTCACATCCCACTGTCGCACTTCACAGGTCAGGCAGCCGCCATTTCAAGGGCCCAATATCTTAATTTCTACTGCGTCACACTTACCTAGGCCTTGCATCAACACTCATACAAGCCATTCAATGCATTGAGAATCGTGTACTGTGCAAGCTGTGGGAACGTTCTTGTGGGTTGATTGACTCTGTGCTCCATGTTGTCCTTCCTAGGCACCGTCCGCTGGGACTTGCGAGGAGATGGAGGAATCTTCCCGTGTACAGACCGCTGGTGGACCTGTCGACAATGGAAGAAAGACATGTCATACTGACATACAGGCTTGACAGAGCCACTATACAGGAACTGTGTGCCCAGCTGGAGCCAGGCCTGATGTCACCCATCCGCCAACCCACAGGGATCCCCCCTCTAGTGCAGGTTCTGTCAGTACTCCATTTTTTGGCAAGTGGGTCATTTCAAACAACAGTGGCCATTTCATCAGGGATGTCTCAGCCTATGTTTTCCAAGGTGTTGTCCAGAGTGTTGTCTGCCCTGCTGAAATACATGCGGAGCTACATTGTTTTCCCGGAGGTGGGCAATTTGCCTACAGTGAAGGGTGATTTCTATGCCCTTGGACATATTCCCAACATCATTGGTGCAATTGATGGGACACATGTTGCTTTGGTCCCCCCCAGCACGAGTGAACAGGTGTACAGGAACAGAAAAAGTTATCATTCCATGAATGTCCAGGTGGTCTGTTTGGCTGACCAATACATCTCCCATGTAAATGCCAAGATCCCTGGGTCAGTGCATGACGTGTACATCATGCAAAATATCAGCATCCCTTACGTGATGGAACTACTTCAGAGACACCGTGTGTGGCTAATTGGTGACTCTGGTTACCCCAACCTGTCATGGCTACTTACCCCAGTGAGGAATCCCAGGACAAGGGCAGAGGAACGGTACAATGAGGCCCATGGGCGTACTAGGAGGGTGATCGAGCGGACCTTCGGCCTCCTGAAGGCCAGGTTTAGGTGCCTCCATATGACAGGTGGATCCCTAATGTACTCACCAAAGAAGGTGTGCCATATCATCGTGGCCTGATGTATGCTTCACAACCTGGCTCTGCAACGCCAGGTGCCTTTCCTGCAGGAAGATGGTCCAGATGGTGGTTTTGTGGCAGCTGTGGAGCCTGCGGAGAGTGAAGAGGAGGAAGACGAAGAGGACGACACAGACAACAGGGACACAGTAATACAGCAGTATTTTCAATGACATACAGGTAAGAATCAACACCGGCATTTTACATTTACTTAAAGTCTCCTGCCTCTCTACTGTCTGAGTTTCCCTCCAGTGTATGTTAACTGAGTTGTAACTTTCCCTTCCAATTTCAGAGAAGTGGGCCCCACTCCGTGACCTCTGCTATGGACTACAGGTGTGTGACAGTGGTATGTTGTCATCACAATGTAACTGGACATTTTGGCACGGTTCTGTGTAATACATTTGTTCAAAATACAGGCAGACTCCAGATTATTATTGTGCAATAAGTGTGTTTATTAAAGTGCTCAATTTTGGGTAATGGTTGCAATTCGGTGATGGGGGATGGTGGAGGAATGTCCATGGCAGAGTCCAGATTTTCAGTCTCACAGGTGCATTGTCCATATGCCTGTGGAAGGTGGAGCAGGGGCAGTTTAAGGTTGGACAGGGTGACAATGTGGGACAGTGGGATGACAATCAGGGGGTATCCTTTCCTGGCGGGGGTCTTGGCATCCTACTCTGTCTTCTTCCTAGATCTCAGGCACTGCTTGCGGGGTGGTTCTCCTTCTGCAGGGGGTGGGGTTCTGGTGGCCTGTTGTTCTTGTGTCGGGGCCTCCTGTCCACTAGCGCCAGCGGAGGTGGTAGCCTGTTCTTGGTCCATGCTAGTGACAGGGGCCCTTTGTGGTGCCACATGGTCCCGCAATGTGCTGACAATCTGATTGAGAGCCACAACGATGGTGCCCATTGCGGAACTGATGTTTCTGAGTTCTTCCCTGAACCCCATAAACTGTTCCTCCTGCAGTACCTGGATCTCCTGGAACCTGGCCAGGACCGTCGCCATCGTCTCCTGGGAGCGGTGGTATACTCCCATGATGGAGGATAGGGCCTCGTGGAGAGTGGGTTCCCTGGGCCTGTCCCCCCCCTGTCGCACAGTAGCCCTCCCAGTTGCCCTGTTTCCCTGGGCCTCTGTCCCCTAGACCGTGTGCCCACTACCACTGCCCCCTGGTCCCTGTTGTTGTTGGGGTGGTGGGTTAACCTGGGTGCCCTGTAGTGGTGGACACACCGCTGATTGACGTGTCCTGGAGACAGAGGCATGGGCCCGCTGGGTGGATGCTGTGCTGGTGTTCCCAGAGGGGGGTAGGTCTGCTGTGGCCTGTGGCTGTCTGAGGGGAACTGACTGTCCCGAGGTCCCCGATGGGCCGGGCTGGTCATCTGGGTCCAGGGAGACAGAGCTGCTGTCATCACTGTGGGCCTCTTCTGGGGGTGGAATGGGCATTTCTGGACCCTCCTGGGCGGTGTCGTGGCGTTCGGGTCCTGCAGGGGTATAAGAGTATGGTTATTGCTTCTGTGTGTGCCATAGCGTGCAATGAGTGGGTGCCCGTGTACCCCAGTGCTGGCATTCCCTTGTGGGTGCTGTTGTGATGGTAGTTTGGGGGGGGATGGGTATGTGCAGTGGGCATGCTTAGGTGATGGGTGTCCATGGTTTGTGGTCGCATGCAGGGCTTGGTATTGGGATGGGTGGGTTGTGATGGTGAGACATTAGCAAGGAGGATGTGTGATGGGGGTGGGGGGGAAGGGTGGGGGTATGATTTGGCATGCCGGTGGGTGGGGGGGGATGAAGTAGTTGAGATTAGACTTACCAGAGTCCATTCCTCAGCCTACTCCTGCGAGGCCCTCAGGATGCAGGATCGCCAAGACCTGTTCCTCCTATGTTGTAAATTCTGGGGGTTGAGGTGGGGGTCCGCCGCCAGTCTTCTGCACCGCGATGTTGTGTCTGGATACCATGGAACGCACCTTCCCCCGTAGGTCGTTCCACCGCTTCCTGATGTCGTCCCGATTTCGTGGATGCTGACCCACAGCGTTGACCCTGTCCAATATTCTTTGCCATAGCTCCATCTTCCTGGCAATGGTGGTGTGCTGCACCTGTGTCCCGAAGAGCTGGGGCTCTACCCGAACTATTTCCTCCACCATGACCCTGAGTTCAGCGTCTGAAAACCTGGGGTGTCTTTGGGGTGCCATGGGGTGGTGTGGATGAGGTGTGGGGTGGTGTTTGTGGTGATGAGTGTGGTGAGTGTGGTGGTGTGTGGTGTTTTGTGCGTGGATGTTGTGTGGGTGATGGTGTAATGTGCCTGTTTATGCTCTGTACTAGCTGGTGGTGTCTCTCTCTGGCCTTAGTCAATAAATGGTGGTCGTAGGGGTTTGTGGGTGATGTGGGTGTGTGTTTTATATTGTGTTGGGTGTGTGGGAGTGGTGTTTGTATGTGTATCATGTGTGTGTATTTCAAAATGTCCAATGTGGTCGTGTTTTGGTGCTGTGTGTGTATTTTGACCGTGGCGGTGTGTAACGCCAATGGAATACCGCGGTTGAAAGACCGCCGCGTGGATTCGTGGGCCGGAATGGAATGGGCGTATTTCTGTTGGTGTGACGGTGGAGGTTTGGTCATCGGCAGTTTCTCGCTGGCCGTTGGTGTGGCGGACTTTTGTGGATGTCGGGTTTTTGGCGGTTTGCCTGTTGCGGGTCAGAATGACCGTGGCGGTTTCCCGCGGCCACGGCGGTGTTATGGCGGTCTTCTGACCGGCGGTAAGCGCCTTTTACCGCCGAGGTCAGAATGACCCCCTAAATCTTCAAAACTAGTTCAATCTACTTAATATCTACATCATTAGACATTCCAGAAGAATTATACATATCAGCAAAGAAACAATTTGTGCAGCAGACACAGATTTCAAATCATTTGTTGATGACATTAGTCAAGCCAATTTTACAGATTAATATATAAAATTAGGTGGACAAGGTGTAGGCGCAACCTACTATTATCACAAATTATGATAAGCATTTGTGGGCTAACTCAAGCAGGCAAAACAACAAGAAAATCAAGACAAAAATATTTGAAAAAGTAATCTATCTTTGGTTAGATTACTCTAACTAAAAAAATTAAATAAGTAGGTATCAACATGCTAACTCTAATTAGGAAAACAAGGCAAGGGGGCAATTAGCATTGCATGTGAATATACCTCTCCTGGGATCAGCATACAATTCAGATTCATCCGCAAAGCAAGGTCCATTAGAAGCACCATCAGGGGGAAAGAGCAGAACACAATCTGCACATAGAAAGCAGGAAAAGGTCCAAGGGAAGAAATTAACAGTTCAAGAGCAAAGTGGGAAATGACACTGAAACTTACGAGTCCTTCCATACTCTAAAAACGCAAAAAAAAAAATTGGTCAATAAAATGAGTCCACATTACACAAAAAGGACAATATTTAATGAAAATTAAAATACAAGATGAATTTGCAACAACAATGAAGATTCCCTGGTCTGGGTGATGTCATCTCTCCTTCCGTGTGACACCGGTAATAACTAGCAACTCTGTACATCACTTGATACATTCCAACATCTTCCCATGGCTCATTATAGTTCCAACATTTCTCATGAGACCAGACAGTTAAACAAAAGGGTCTTTCTTGGTTCCCAAATCTCCAGCTCTCGATGTACCATATTCAAGGTCAGTGGGGAAAAACTTACAAGTAATGCAATAGGGCTCTTTACTATTCATGTGAAACAACCTATTGGAAAAAAATTGTATTAGAAGGAAAGATGATAACTTGACATTTCATATTACTGCAATATGAAAATTTCAGGTCTAGTTATGCTAGCACAAGAAATGCAACGCATTATTATAGTCATTAATAAAACACACACAATATGCAAACTTACGACTTGATCATTAATAATATAGCATACAATTATGCAAAAGCATTTCATTATTAATTGCAAACTTTGTTAAAGCATTACATTAGATATAAAAGAGATGTATATTTATTTTTCGGCATACATGTAACTTTAAACTAATCTATCATAAATCATTGTAAATATATAAAATAATAAAATATATCATGTCATCATAAATATATAAATTAAAAAAATATATAAAAGTCACCTATTGCTGACTTCTGTGCCACTAAAACATTACTAAAATGTTTGCTCCAACAATGTACATTTACTTCACATAGATAGGAGTGTGCTCTCTTTACACATTTACTAATAGGAACTTGGTTGTTTTGTGGACCCTTCACAGAGGCATGTAAGACTACATAGTAATCTCATAATGAATATGGGCTTAGGTGTTTAAAGAAAACATGGCCATTTCTATCCTTTCCCTATCATGCAATGAAAGGAAGGTCTTGATAGGACATAACAAATAATAGTTGAAAATGATTTTCCTAAGTAAGGGATTGCCACTAGCTGCATTGTCAAAGACGCTGGAGCAAGTCAAACTGATAGTTACATGCTTCACTTAAAAAGATATACAACATAATACGCTTACATTTGTCTAATTACTGGTGACATTAAAATAGCTGTTCAAAGGAGGCATGACTTGTGGGTGCCTCAAGCAAAAACACACTTGAGTTGGGGGTATCTGCTGCCATCATATTGACTGTTTGCATCATTTTTATGCCCTCTTGATGTTCCGGAGGGGAGGAGAATGGCCAGGCGCTGTTCGACTCTATTAGAGTAGATGTACCCTCCACTGCACGTGAAGAATCAGAAAACTTTTGAAACATGACTGGCGAGTCCCTTAAAATCGTGATGCCATTGACAGAAGTGTAGAAAAATAAGGTCCAATTGAATTCTAGTGTTGTGAACTGGTACTCTACATGCAACATATCAGATTGGTGTTATGGAGGCAAAGGTCGCTCCCAATAATAAGGGCATTATTTGGCTGTTTTCTGTCACCCCGGGGAGGATTGGCCTTATATTTAGGCAGATCTGCCCCCCGGGAGAAGCAGAACACCACTAGACACCAAGAAATTTAATACATATACCTCTGAGTATGGCCTCTTGGGCAAGGGTCGCTACCCAATATGGGGGCATTTTTTGTCCATTTTCTGCCCCCAGGGTGGAGCAGAAAAACCACTAGACACCAGGGATTACTTGCTCTAATTTTTTTCTTGGTAGGGTGGTGGGTGGTGTCCGGCATCGCCATGACCCCACCAAAAAAGTAAAACGTCTTTCTGACCCTCTGAGATGGCAGAGAGGGATAATTACCCTATCTACCCCAGGGGGAGGGGGAGAAAGCCCACTAGACACCAGGGATTACTTTCTTTTCATTTGTAGGTATGAGTACTGCCCAGTAGTGGGCATGGCCATGCCACCACCTCCTCCCCTCCATCCAAAAAAAGGGAAACACTCTCTCTCTACCCTCCCAGGGGGAGCACATGGATGCAATTACCCCATCTAACCCCCGGGGATCAGAAAACTCACTAAACACGAGGGATTACTTTTTTATTTCTTTAATCGGTGTGGGCAGCCCAGCATGGGCATGCCTTCAAACCTCCCCCCCCCCAAAAAAGGGAAACAGTCTTTCTGCCTTCATGGGAGGTCAGATGGGACAATTATCCCATCTTCACCCCCCCTCCCCAGGGAGGGGTAGAAAGCCCACTAGACACAAGGGATTACTTTTTTTGGTTTTTATTTGTATCAGCAGGGGTTGGCCATGTCCCCACCTCCCCCCCAGAAAAAGAGAAAGAGTTTCTCTGCCCTCCTGGGGGGCAAATAGGTCAATTACCCCATCTACTCCCCCTTGTCACGGGGGCAGAAAGCCCAATAGACACCGGGGATTACCTTTTCTTTATATGGGTGGGGGTTGCCCAGCATGGGCATGCCCCCACTCCCTCAAAAATGAGGAACCAGTCCTTCTGTTCCCCTTTGGACTGAAGCATCTCGTCCCAATAGCAAGCAAAAGGATATTTGATTTTTTGGGTGTCGTTTTTACAGATTAGGCCAAGAGAGTTTGGATAACTCCCAGTTCCATCCCATTTGTAATGGTGAATAGTTGCATATTTTGGGCTTGGATAGGATGCCACCTAGAAACATCTACCAGACCCAAACAGTTCTAAAAACTAGACATTTCAGGGAGTCCAGGATGGTGTGTTTCGTATCCATCCCACACCATATTCTTACCCACAATGCCCTGCAAACCTCAAATGTTGACTAAAGCACACATTTTTCCTCAGATTTCAGTAATAGAAACTTCTAGAACCCGCAGAAATCCACAAAATTCCTACAACCTAGTATTGCTCCACTTATGCTGATAGAAATGCTGTGCCGCTTGTGTGGTTGAGCCTAGTGCCAGAGACAGGAATGGATTATACATGTGTCAATAGGAGGCCCCACCCAAGGGCTCCCATTGTCCTTGGTTTGATAAGTTCCTGTCAATGGCACTAGGCCCAGCCAAACAAGTGGCACAGTATTGTTATTGGCACAAGTTGAGCAATCCTGGGTGGAAAGATGTTTGTGGATTCCTGCAGATTTTGGATGTTTCCATCACAGAAATGTAAGGAAAATACTTGATTTGAGGGAAAGTTTGAGGTTTACAGAGCATTGTGGGTAAAATAAAAATTTCATGGGATCCATGTAAATCACTCCTCCCTGGATTTCCCTAAGTGTCTAATTATCAAAAATGTACAGGTTTGCTAGGCTTCCCCAGGCTCTGACTGGAGTAGGGCCCGAAAAACACAGCTACCCAATTTGCAAAAAAACAGGTCAGTTTTGCGTCGGAATAATTGATGTAGCCATGTTACATTTCAGGCAATTTCCTGTCGCGGGCACTAGGCATACCCACACAAGTGAGGTACCATTCTCATCAGAAGACTTAGGAGAATGCTGGGTTGGTGGCTCTCTGCAGATTCCAGAACTTTCCATCACAGAAATGTGAAGAAAATGTGTCTTATGTCAACTTTTGAGGTTTGCAAGGGATTCTGTGTAAAGCAACCTGATGAGCTCCATGCAATTCACTCCATTGTGGACTTCCCTATGTGCCTAGTTTTAAAAATGTACAGGTTTGCAAGATTTCCCCTAGATGCAGGTTGAAGTTGGTCCAAAATACTGGATTAACAATCGCCCTTGCAGCCTCTGTGGTGTGGGGGCACCTGAGCTCCAGGGGGCCCCCTCAACATTTTTTACTGTGCACGGGCAGCGGACCCCTGACCTGAGAGCTCCAGACTGGTTTTGGAGGGGCCCCCCTCCATCTACCGTGCAGGGGGGCCCCATCAAGTTTCATTACGCCACTGGCCCAAAAACCACAGCTACTCACTTTGCATAAAATGGGACAGCTTTGCGTAAAAAATGTGATTAATCCATGTTGGGTTTTCTTCAATTTCCTGTTGTGGGCACTAGGCCTACCCCACCAACGTGAGGTATTACGTTCATCAAAAAACATAGGAGAATGTAGGGTAGAAGGACGTTTGTGGTTCTGTGGAGATTCCAGAACTTTCCATCACAGAAATATGAGGAAAATATGTTTTTAGTCAAAGTTTGAGGTTTGTAAGGGATTCTGGATAAAACAACCTGGTGAGAGCCACTCAAGTCACCACATCCTGCATTCCCCAAGGTGTCTAGTTTTCAAAAGTGTATACGTTTGCAAGATTTCCGTAGATGCCTGTTGAGGTAGGGCCCAAACCCACAGCAAACCACTTTGCAAAAAACAGGTCCATTTTTGTGGGAATTATTTAATGTATCCATGTTGCATTTTGAGGGGTGTCCCGTTGTGGGCACTGGGCCTACCCACACAAGTGAGGTACCATTTTTCATTGGAGACTTAGGGGAACACAGAATACCAGAACAAGTGGTTTTACCAATTTTATTTCTGTGCATTTGCACCTTCAAATGTAAGACAGAGATGTGCAAATAACTCCTGTTTCTAAATTCCATTTCTTGTGCCCATTTCAGAAACACATAGGTTTCATTCATGCCTACTTTTCACTATTTATATTTTCCTATATAAATTGCTCTATACCTGTTGCATAATGAAAAACTATTGCAAAGTGTGGCTCAGTTATTGGCTCTGGGTACCTCAAGTTCCTGGAAAATGCACAAACCCTATATATCCCCACAACCAGAAGGGTCGAGCAGATGTAATGGTATATAGTTTTTCTGAATTGACCAAGGTGATGAGAAGTAACAAATGAAAATGTTGTCATAAGTTCCTGTTTTTTCCAACAGACCACCATATAACGAGTATGGCGGTGAACCCAACACAACACAGACAACTGACCGCCAGCACCGCTACCACCGATGAGCAGCATCCAGCGGAAGTAGGCAACTTCAGGCTGGCAGAAGCCAATGTACCACCCACTACATTCCAAGTCACCACTCCACCCGGATATCCGGGGTGCGCTGGTCGCGATGGAAATCCTGGCGGAAACAGAAACTACAAAAGGAGACATCCACCTCCAGGCACAGAGACGCATCCGCGGCCACCATGGCAAACAAACTGCTAGTCTTTCCAGCATTGTATCTCGCCATACACCTTCAGGGTCAACGACAAAGATGACAACCGTAAGTACGCCTAGCCCAGAGTGGAGGAAAGTACAGTGATATACTCACACACATAACACACATTCCCCGCACAGACAGCGAAGGCCAAAGGCACACACAAAATAAGTCAAAGCCAAGTACACAATAAGCACAAAAAGCCAAGCAGATACATGCCAAACATAGAGCACAACACACACAAACACCTCCAACACATTCATACACATCCATACACCACACCCAATAACCATACAACAACAACTAGACCACAAATACCTCAACGCAGGCATAGACAGGCATGTTGTGAAACACCACACATACACACACACCATAAACTATATGTAGCAATGACACAGAATCAATAGCAGTGAATACACATCCAAGCAATGACACAGGTGACACATCACATACTACCACCATTCAGGGAAATCTACAGATGCAGCACCATGCATGTGGAGGCACACAACACCCCATACAATCCCACAGGTCAGTCACATAACAACATGCACATGGCACATCTACCCAGAACAAGCAACAACAGATACAACCCCTACACAGACCACACACACCGTTGCATAGAGATGTCACACTACCATGTAGAAAGAAACCAGGACAAGCATCTTAACACAGCAATGTGAGCAGATGTATTTTTAAACAAAATATAACATTAAACTATATACAAGATGTGCCAAATGGCAAGTCCAATGTCTGGAAATGCAGGACACATTGTCCATATGTAATGGCCCCCAGCTTTACTCCAGACAGCAAATATGCCTCCACATCATAGGGGCATCAATGGGACTGGCAGGCACCTCAGAGGTTTGGGGGTGGTGGGGGTGTCTTGGATTTGGTTTGGGAAGGGGGAATTTGGTTCTGGGAGGGGTGGATTGTTTGCTGGGTGGAGGAGCAGGGGAAACACCAGAGGCGGCACCCGAGGAACAGGAGGGGGAAGGGTTTGGGAGACACAATGTTTCTGGGTAACACTGGGTGGGAGGAGAGTATGGAAGAGGTCAAGGGTGACAAGGAAGACTTTTTTAGGTACACAGGCGGTCACATGATTGAGGGATGGAGTGCTTGTCTGAGGTGATGGTGTGCTGTATGTGGATGCTGGTGTGTGCAATGTGTGCATGTCTGTGGTGGGTGAATGTTTGGTGGGTTAGTGGGCGCATGTGCATTCATTGGGAGGAGGGGGTAGAGATGCAGGGAGAGGGTATTGGAGATGAGGGCGTGAATGTTGGGGTGGTGTTTGCAAGTGAGGTGGATGTGCTGCAGGTGGGAGAGAAAGTAATTGTGGTGAGTACGGATGTGGTGTGTGAGGTGGGTGTCTGTGAGTCTGCTGTTGTGGTGATTGAGGGTATGACAGAAATGCTAGCAGGACCAGTGTGTGATGATGCAGTCCTGGCAAGTGTGAGTGGTGATGTGCCTGTAAGGGAGGCAGTGTGGGAAGTGTCTGTTGTTGTGTATGCAGATGTGTGTTGTGTGTGTGCATGCCTGTAGGTCCATTTGTGGTGCTTATGTCTGTTTGTGCACCTTGTCTGTTGTATTGGGTGTATGCTAATCTGTAGGTGTGCCCTGGACGGGTGTATGGAGAGGGGTTGGGGATTGGGAACAGGTAGCTGGAGGGGGGACGTAAGATGAAGGGACACTGGCTACTGTCAATGAGGAGGCCAGAGCCTGAAACGATCTCTGAAGACCAGATAAGGCATTGTAAATACCTTCCAGGAACGCATTGGGCTGCTCTATCTGCGATGCCAGTCCCTGGGTGGCATTCAGTAGGTCAATAGCATTGTCACTACATTTGTCAGTACTGACAATCCGTATGGTGGAACACATGGAAGGTGAATGTTTACATGTCCTGTACACATCCATTGTCACAGGGATTATGTGACATTGTCTGGTTAGGAATGGAGTGTGGAGTAATGTGTCTTCCCACAACATGACAGTCAACTTAAATGTCCAAAACTTTGTGGTTGTCGTATGCCACACTTGGTGCACAACATTGTGAAAGGTTCCCAGATTGTTGTTTGTCTAACTGCCTAGATATTGCCAAAATGGAGTGATGAGGAATGCGCCAGTTTACCAGCCACTCGTAGATCTTGAAACCATGGAAGAGCGCCACATCACTCTGACCTGTTTGTGCATTAGTGAACTAGTCACCCAGTTGAAGGGAGATGTCCTGCCGGCTTCGGAAATCCCCATGCCATCCCTCTAACAGTCCAGGTGTTGTCAATCCTGTATTTTCTGGTGAGTGACTGTGGGACTGGCTGCAGAGATGTCACAGCCCAAGTTCAGTAAGGTGTTCCAGGATGTGCTGGGTGCCCTACTCAAACATGTGAACAGGTACATTAGGTTCCACACGTGCAGAATTGTCCACTGTTAAAGCAGCCTTTTACAATATATCAAATGTCCCACATGTAATGGGGCCATTGATGGGACTCATATCACCTTGGTACCTCCGAGGGCCAAAGAACAGGTCTACAGAAACCGGAAGAGTACATATTTGCTCAATGTACAAGTTGTGTGTCTTGAGGACAAGTATATAACACATGTAAACGCAAAATTCCCTGGATCAGTACATGACTACTACATCCTGAGGAACAGCAGTGACACTGCATTGATGTCACAGCTACCGGGAGAAAGGGCCTGGCTTAAACGTATGTGCACTGCTGTCCATGTCAGATGTTTGTACCCCGCCCTACACAGTCTGCACTCTGCCTAGCATTGTTACCTATAGTTAAGTCCCCTTTTCCACACAGGTGACTCAGGATACCCCAACCTGCCCTGGCTCCTGATACCTGTTAGACATTCAACAAAAGGAGGGGAGAACAGGTACAATGAGGCCCATGGCCGGACAAGGCGAGTGATTGAGAGGCCTTTCGGTCTCTCAAAAGCTAGGTTTTGTCACCTCGATGTGTCCTGTGGTGCCATACAGTACCAATCAGGCAAAGTCTGCAAACTCTTTGTTGCATGCTGCATGCTTCATAATCTGGCCCTCAGAAGGCACATCCCACTGTTGGAGGAGGGGGATATTGATGCTGGTGCAGTGTTTGGGGCCACTGACTCTGATGCTGAGGTGGAGGAGAAGGCAGATGAGGATGAGGCACATGACAGCAGGACTGACCTGATTCATCATTACTTTCAATGCTGAACAGATATATGTGATTTGTATGTCTTCTGTACTTGGAATATATGGAAGGTGTGTAGGGGTCTACAGCCTTCCATCTTGGTTTCCAACCCTGAAAGGCAGCTCACTTACCATGAGGGGTTGTGAAAATGCATTGCTGCTAATGATGTGTAGAATGCTGGTGTCAATACAGATCATCCTCATGGTTGTAGTAAAGGTTTTGAGTCCTCAGTCTGCGGTTTGGGTAAAAGTAAGGGGGACTTATCAGTCTTGTCCTGCTGTGTAGGCATGTTATGCTGCATTCTCAGCTGCTGTGTGGTAACTACCTGTTTCTGACTACTCAGGGAGGTGAACAGTAGAGGCTGTTACCTATGTGACATCTTTTTCTGCCCTATACATGTGTTTGAGTGACAATGCAGGTCCTTACATAGGAGGTATTATAGCTGTTGGGACAGTCATCCTGCATTTGGGTTCAACTGCTGTTGATGTATAACTGTAGGCCACCTTACAACATTGTGCCTAATTCCATATAATTTTCCCTCTTCAGGTCACATCTCTGTTTGCAATCTGCTGACTGAATTGCCTGCTGGCATCGTTGACACTGGATATTATTACAATATGGATGTACTTACACAACTGCTGGAGTATCCACTACATCTGTCACTTTAACATTATTGTGGTGCCGACATGTGTATATATTTGTTGCTTGTAAACAGAATTGCCACTAGAAACAATGAAGAGACAGGCACCATGACTTGTGATAATTGGTCTTTATTTCGTGTATAACATCACAATTTAGAGTAGTGTGGTAATGGTCTAGGTGAAGATCAGAGTGGGTAGTACAGCTGTTTGTTTCACAGGTCCTGTATCCACTTGCCTCGGAATGATGGGAACTAGGTATTGGACAGCCAACAGGGTGTAACAGTGGCACATAAGGGTAACAGCTCAGGAGAGTGATCACTTCCTGGTGGGAGGATTGGGCTTTGCCTCAGGTCCTGCAGGATGTCTGGATGGCCAACCTCTTTTACGTGGGGGCCTCAGCTGCAGGGGTAGGGGTGCTGATGGCCTGTGTGTCCTCCTGCTGGGCCTCCACTCCAGTAGCAGGTGCTGACGTTGAGGGCAGTGGTGTTGACTGACTACTGGATGGGACCTCCTGTTTGGTGGAGGATGTCTGCAGGATATTGTTCAGGCCCTTGAACTCCCATAATATGGAAACCATGGTGGCATTGAGTGCCTGCCACTGCTGCATTGCCTCCTGGTGGTATTCTCCCTGGAGCCTGTGGGTGTCCTGCAAGGTGGTCAGTATCTGGCCAATCTTCTCTTGGGATAGCTGGTATGCTCCCAGGACTCTGGAGATAGCCTCCTGGTCTGTCAACTCCTGTACCTGCCTCATCCCTTGGCCCACAATTGCCCTCCCACTGGCTGTTGCACTCTGTGCATGTGCCCCTGATGCAGTGTGCCCCCTCCCACTGACACCAGGACTGTCATTGTCTTCCGTTTTCACTGTTGACTCCTGCCTCTGTCCTGTGGAGCACACTGATGATTAATGTGACCTTGGTACACATGTTAGGGAAGGTGGGCTCTGCTGTGCAATGGATGCCACGGGAGAGGTTGTTTCAGTTGTGGGCAGGGTAAGGGTGGTGGTGTTGGACTGACCACTCATGCCTGATGGGCCAAGTTTGCCATCCATATCCAGACATCCAGGGGATTCATCCACTATTGGACTTGCTTCCAGGCCTGGGCTGTCTGTCTCTGGCCTCCTCTGCTGTGTGGCAGTACTTAGGACACCTGTGGAATGAGAGGTATTGTGTCACATGATGGTATTGTAGAAGTGATACACATGGTATGGTTGCATGCCATCATTGACTGGATTTGCAGGGCATTAATGCATTAACAGTTACTAGCCCACTGATTGTGTTTCCATCAATGGAATGTTGTGTTGGTCCTATTTTGAGGAATAGTTCATATTTTTCTTGCTACTGTCATTGCCATTACTGATGTGCATTCCAAATACTTTTTGGTGAAGGGTAGTGACATGGTTTAACGTGCAGGTGCAGAGATGTAAAGTGGATGTAGCAGTAATGCAAAGGTAGGGAGTGTTGCATTGTAGTAGTTGTAGTACTTGCAGCAGTGTGGGGTATCTATGCACCATGTGGGTATGTGAGGGAATGGTGTCAGTAGGGAACTGTGGCATGCAACAATGGGTATGGTTTGTGCACTTTAGGTTGGTATGAGGGGGTAAGAGTGGGGTGGGGGTACATTCTGTGCATAGGGACATGTTGGCCAGGGTGTGTAGTTGACTTACCAGTGTCCAGTCCACTAGGTATTCCTGTCAGCCCTTCTGAGTGTAGGATGACCAAGATCTTCTCCTCCCACGATAATAATTCTGGGGGGAAGTGGTTGGGGCCCACCACCAGTCCTCATGATGGCGATTTGGTGCCTGGAAGCCATGGCCCGTATCTTTCCCTGTAGGTCATTCCACCTCTTCCTAATGTCCTACCTTGTGCGTGGATGGTTCCCCACAGCGTTCACCCTGATGACTATCCTCTGCAATGAGTCATTTTCCCAGGCAATGGATATCTGCTGGACCTGTGCACCAAACTATTGCTGCTCTACTCTGATGATTTCATCGACCATTACCCACAGCTCCTCGTCTGTGAATCTGGGTTTTATAGTGGTGCCATGGTGGTTAGGTTGTGGGTGGGGGTGTGTGGTGTGCATGGATGCTGGGTGTGCTATTTGTTGGTGTGAGTTTGGGTTATGGGATGTGTGTGTGGTTTGTGGTGTTTGTGTGATGGGTGTTCAGTGTGATGGTGCCTGTGATTTCTAGGTGCAGTGCCTTCTTTCAGTGTGTTCTTGCCTCACTCTAACAAAGTTTCTGAGTGTAAAGGGTTCTGGACATGTGTGGGGTGTCTTTTGTAGTGCTGTGGTCAGGTGTGTGTATCTGTATCAGGTGTGGAGTAATGCTATTGTCCACTGTGGTGCAGTATTCTGGTGGAGGTGCATTTTTTCCCCGCTGCGGTTCGGACCGCCAATGGAATAACGTGTTTTGAGATTTGTGATTCTTTGGCCCATATTTATACTTTTTTAGCGCCGCACTTGCGCCACTTTTTGACGCAAAAGCGGCGCAAACTTACAACGCTTGCGCCGTTTTTGCGTCAAAAAGCGGCGCAAAAAACGGCGCTAAAAAAGTATAAATATCGGCATTTATTTGGCGGACGAGATGTTCTCAGCATGGCGGTGCTGGCGGTACAGATGCCTCCTTCACACTGTCGTTTCGGCCGGCGGTGTCATTTTTTGGGTAATTTTTGGGCAGTGTTGTGTTGGTGACTCGTAATGCGGCGATCTTCAGACCACCATCACTGGCAGTCTTTCAGCGGCCGCTTACACAGCAGTCTTCGGTAAAGACCACCAAAGTCAGAATGACCACCTTGGTTTCTTTGAGAAAACCTTGAAGGAACTGCACAAATGACACCTTGCTGAATTCAGAATTGTGTCTAGTTTTCAGAAATGTATAGCTCTCCAGGATTCACCAGGGATTTCACACCCGTTTTCCCTCAGTAAAATGCCAAAAATGTATTAGAAAATGTGTTTTTCTGAATCAAGTCTGCCTGTCCTTGAATGTTGGGAAGGTGGTGATTTTAGTACTGCAAACCTTTTATTGATGCCATTTGCAGGGGAAAAAACAACATTTTCTTCTGCAAGACTTTTTTTCACATTTCCCCCCCAAAATACAAAATGTAGCTATATTTTGGCTAATTTCTTGGTACCCTCCAGGGGAATCCACAAACCTTGGGTACCTTTAGATTTCCTACAATGTTTGACAAAAAGGACGCACATTTGGCATGGCTAGCTTATCTGGACAAAAAGTTATGGGGGTGGAAGAGTGAACTTCCCCAAATTGCCAAAAAAAGGCATAGCACGGGGGGGAAAGGCATAGCAGCGAAGGGGGTTAAGACATCCGGCAGTAATCAAGTAATGCCCTCATGTCTCCTGTTTGCTCAGCAATTGATTTTCATCCTTTTTAAGATAGAAAAAATATTCTTAAAACTTTTTCCTTGACGTCATCATCCACTTCCTTTTAAATGGACCTGCCAGGTTCCATAGATGACCTCATTCTTTCTAGAGACAACTCCATTTCCTCATGCTGCCAATGGATACATGATCTATGGAAATATTGAAAACTCTTAAACTAAGTGCAAAATTACTTTGAATTATATATTCTTGAATTTTCCCAATCAGAAATATGACCGTAACTATCTATATCCTGCTATCAACAATGTAGCCTCAGCCACACAATGTAAACAGCATTTAGGTCTTCATTCAGAGTGAGGGCATTTAATCTGAGGTGCATTAAGAATAATAAGGTTTGTCATTTATGATCGTTGCTCTGAACAGTCTGTATTGTCTATGTATTGAGTTTCTTCTAGATCATATATCATAGCATTCTAATTTTGCTTTTGCTAGATATATGTTCTAGTTGAGCCAACCCTTTTTCTCCTGTAGTTGCCTGTGTCTAGACGTTTTAATGGGAGCTTCTAAATTGAGGTCTATATTTATACTTTTTGACGCAAGAAGTATGTCAAAAAGTATAGCGCCGGCTTGAGTCATTCCAGAGTGCCAGCCGGGTGCCAAATTTCTGGAATGCTGCAAGCTGGCGCAAAGGATGGGCTAGCGTAAAATGGCGTTAGACGGGTGAGGGTGGCTGTATGGGAGAAGGGGGTTTGCACCAACAAAATGATGTTAGGCTGGTTAGAGGCAAAATGCCTCTAACTAGCCTAGAGTCAATTTCTGATGCAAAACTATCCATACCACATGACTCATGTCTTAGAAGAGACATGAGTCATGCCCACCACCATAATGGCCAGCACAGGGGACCAGTGTCCCCTGAGCATGGCCTTTGCACCCTGTGCCATGCAGGGGGCCCCAATTTGGGCCCCCTATGGCACTTTAATAAAAAAAAAAAAATACTTCCCTACACTTACCCTACTTACCTATGATCGGGTCCCCCATCCTCTGGTGTCCCTCTGGTGTGGGTGGGGTGTTCCTGGGGCTTGAGGAGGGCACCTGTGGACCCATTCCATGGTGTTCAACCATGGAAATGGGTTCACAGGTCCCCTAACGCCTGGTCTGACCCAGGCATTAAATAATGGTGCACAATTATTTATCCCCTCCTCCCACCAGTGCATCATATTAGCATGGGGGGATAAATATGGGGTTATGGGGTTAGCACCATTTTTTAGATTAGAACGTCTACCTTTCATCTTATTGACGCAAGGTATGTTCACACATCTAAAAAATGGTGCAAACTCCAATATTTTGATGTAAGACAGGTCTAATATCAAAATATACATATGGAGTTAGTTTTGCGCCAAATTTGCTTACAATAAATGATGCAAAAGTGCAGTGAGATGTTACCTCACTGGGAGGATTATCACAATTATTGATAGCAAATGAACACTTTGCATCCCTAGTTAAGAAAGACGGGAATAAAATATGGTATAAATCTGCAGATAGAGTATTGATTTTATAGTTTATGTATTTAAACAGCTGCGGGTATCACATGTTTGTGTTCATCCATTAGAAATTTGCTTCATATATATGAATATTTTTGTACTAATAAGGAATGTTTACTTTCCTTGCTCTGAATAGAGTGGCTTGTGCTCTTCTTTTGAATCATTATTGGGAGTGGGAAGAGCTGTATTTAGAAAAAAAAAGTAAGTGCACCACTTTGATCAAGAAACGCAAAAGAGGCACACTGGTTGTACATTAATGGTAAATAACGTGCAGTTTTCCCACTCTGTAACAAAACACAACAGTGGTTGATATAGCAATAAAAGGAAGTTTTTGTCAATAGAAAGGAAGATATTGTTCTGTTCCAGAAATAGGATAGATGTGTCATTTTAACACTCATTAATCAAATGCAATGCGCACTGCATTAATATTATTAGAAAGCAACATGCATTGCTTTGCTTCAGAAATGGAAAATATGTGCTCTTTCTTGGTCATGTGGTAAACATAATAACAATGTTCCAATCAGCTGAGGGTAAAATGTTCTAAATTAAACAGAAAGAAAATTGGTGGAATGCTTAAGGCAATGGTCTGTACAAGCGATTAATGGTCATCTGCTCCTCTACTGTGGTCGAAGAGACTCTCAATATTCAAATGTTCTGAGACAGTGGTTCTTAACTTTTCAGCTTCTGTGGAACCTACCTTTACCCTTACGTGAACCCAGAGATCCCCTCTAAAACATCATTGGAATCCAAGGACCTCCCCACCTCCTAATTCCCCCCACTGAGTCACTACTGGAAGCCAGGGACCCCGGACTAAACATTGTTGATGATTTGAACCTCAAAACAATACACAAAAAAGACAGAAACAAACATTCTATCAAACACATACACAAATGCTAAAACATATTATTAAATTTGCAAACAAAAAAAAAATAAAAAAAATAAAAGGTTTTTATTAATAGGGAGGTTGAAGCTTTTATAATTTCAATTGAAGCCACACATCATCCATATTATATTCTGTTTGATCCACCTGCAAAGCTCTCAAGGATAAATCTGAGGTTACAAATTACATTTTTAGCCTCCAGTTTCAAATTTCTTGACATTTACAGTACGTTTAAAATGTTTAATTGTACATTTAGCTACTTTATTTATATACACTTCACTAATGTGTTAATTTTATTTAATGTTCTCATGTTTAATATATTAAAAAAATTGTACAATAAGACAATAAGAGCACCGAAAAAGGTACATTGAAATTTACAATATAACATTAATATAAAAATTGTGCCTAAAGAATGACAATTGCAGTAGAATAATAACTAATTAGAATGGAAAAATAAAAGAGGGGGCCTCAATAACTATCATCTTTACCAATATATTATACTATAGATACTCACTATAATTATAAATACTTTACATTTCATACAATATGGAACATATTAATAGTACCTTTTTATCAATATATTGTTATATAATAATCAATTCATTCCCAAAATTATTGATCAGCATGTGTTGTGAACAACACCCAACATAGTCAGATCAGTTTCAATTCAGGTAAAACTTATCCATGACCACCATGCGTGAATTGATAATAACAAAGTGTTTTCCCAATTGGCAGTATTTGATTTTAGAGCAGCAATAGTAAGAAATCAAAGAGTTTGTTATTCGAAACTAACAGTTTTGTTGAAGGTAAAATCCATTTACAAATCAACATATTATATGAAAGATTATCTGCAAAATGAAAAGTTTTTGTAATGACATCCCAAACTTCTTTCCAAAACTTCGAAACAATATTACATTCACAAAGCATATGTTTTATATTATTTCATTTTCTAAGTAGACACAGACCCTGGTGTAAGCTTTGCGGACCTCCAGAGGTCCTGTACCACAGATTGGGAACCACTTTTCTAAGAGAAAGGAATATGCACCAAAGAGCCAGTGCAAGAGTTTGCTTCACTCCTCTTGAAGTGGCAATTCAGAAAAGTGCCATATTACACCAATTATGTGCATGTTTGTTACAGGCCAAAATCCGGGCTTCGTTGAAGTGTCTCCCAGTAGCAATGCCATTTAATGTGAGCCTGTTACTCAAGGTAATTATGGACATTGTTTCCAGTTGAACTTTTGTGTAATAGCTCAAGGCATTCTGGGTGTTGCAGTCTTGTTTTGCTTCTATTGAACTAATTAGACTAACATACCTTGGTGATTTGCAGGTGTAAAGTTCAGGAATGGAGACAGTGTCTGTATTGTCCTTAAGTAATAAGGTAGTCACTGTAATGTAATTCCTTTAGTATCTAAGACCTCCTTTCCCCTGGCTCTTCATACAGTACTATCACATTCAGTATACACTAGTGCAGAACAGCTTCGTGCATCTGTTTTCAAAGAAATTGCACCGTCAGCTTCACCTCATGTGCAAACAGACCTGCCAACTCACACAGTGTCACTGTGTAGCGCATGATTTCAGCACCCTTCACTCAGTCACCTGGTGAGGAGCCGAAATCACACAGTGGTAGGGAAAACAAGCTGAAAACTACTGTAAACAGTGGGATTCCAGCTGTTTTCCAGAGGCTGTAAGCATCCAATGTCCAAAAAAGGTGTTAAAACACCCCAGGACACCGGTGACAGACTCAATGGCCCTTTGTTTTTGTTTTTTTGTGGGAGCGGGTGGGGGACTTGGTGAGGGTCAGAGTGCCTCATAGCTCTTGGCATCAAACCCCGTCCCCTCCTCACACTGTGGAAATATTTTATAGGTTGGCAGGTATGGGCATTCACTAACCTGGAGGTGCGTTGTTTTTGCATGAACAGTATGATGCACAGCTCAGAAATACAAAGAGCTGGATGCTGGCTCCTTATTGCATTTGAGTGACTGCGTTCATGCAAAAAAGAATGCAAAGATCAACTAAGTTAGTGGATGTACATGTTGAGCAGATAACAGTACAGATTCAATGAAAGAAAATGCACAGCTCAATGAAGCACCTGGGTGCAGTGATGCAACTCCAAATGTCAAATCGGCAACCAAGAAGTAAAGGCCTATATATCATTTATTGTAGGTCAAATTGTGTTCTGACCACTCTTCACCCACACCTTTTCCTCTTTAGGTCTAGTGTTAGCTAAGATGTTTAGGTTTACTACATTTATAAATAATATAAATACTTTTAGGTGTTTTGAGCTATCCCTCCTCATCCCTTTGTCCATTTTTCTTTCACCCACTGCAACATACAGACTGCTATTTAGCAAAAAAGACCAACCAGCTCACAAACTCTTGCTAACTTCTCCCCAATTCTATCCCTTCACTTAAAATGAGGAAAACTTTGATCTAGAAGAGACCTAATTAACACGCTGTGTTCCTCACATGGGCTATTAAACATAATGAGTTACAAATCTCCTGAGACTAGCCAACTTGCTGACTGGCATTTGGTTTATAAATGCAACATTTTATGTTAAATCTGTCCAATGCTGAGGATTTCTTCTTTGGGATAATATAAATCTTTACCAATATCAGTGGCTCCCCTAGTTGTGATGCCCAACTCTCCAAGTACAGGGCAAAGAGGCATGGCTCACTCAATTATTGATCTGTGACTTTTATAGAAAGGTTTGAGTTAACATGGACTGCCAGACCACCACTTGCACTTCCAAAGTGGCTACTTTTCTGGGCTGGCTTGGTAAATTCCATGAACCATGTAAGGGGGACACTAAACTGAGCCCATATTTCATGTGTCATAATTATATCAAAAGCACACATATATTCCACATGGATAGGACCTTTGATTTTAGATTGCAGTCCTCCCATGTTCCACAAACACATTGTTAGCCCGTCCCACCCCTTAACAGTTGATTGGGACTCTATTCAGTCTGTAGAGTTCGGCATGAATAGAACAGAAGGCAGCCAGTCCCAGGCACTCTAGGCCTCCTCAGCCACTGATATCCTTCACTGTTCCTTAGATGCTCCCACTGTGCTTATTTGTATAGTGACCCTTGGAAGATTCCCAGTGCTTAAAGGTTGGACAGCCTCATGCTTGCCTCCTGTCATTCCTTTCAGCACAAAATAAATAGCTAGATGGATTTCCTCCTTGGTTATTCGATGTTGCTCTATCAGTGGTGGGGGATACCAATCATGCTTAAAATAGACCACTTCTATTCCCCATGTCTTCAGTAGTTTCTTTATGCTCAAAGACTTCTACTGACAGATCTTGGTTGTTAAATGTGATAAGTGTTACATTTGTGGTCTGCTTTCCTCTTTCTGAGAGGAGCTTC
This sequence comes from Pleurodeles waltl, assembly GCF_031143425.1. NCBI lineage: Eukaryota > Metazoa > Chordata > Amphibia > Caudata > Salamandridae > Pleurodeles > Pleurodeles waltl. Next base: position 359,832,375 of record NC_090449.1, on the reverse strand, counting down.
ATTAAGTCAATATCCTCTGACACTACATGGTTCAGGCCTGGAAGTGCTTTTATTAATTTTATTACATTAGCTCAGTTTGAGGCATCCTGCATTCCACTAGAATTAAATTCTGGGATCCATAGAAGCTGGTACCCCTGCTCTTTAGAATCTTCACTGAGAATACTGATACTTTCAGTACTGTCCACCTCTGATAGTCTGAGTTGGATTGCTCCACATTGATTTATTCTTTCTTTGGGTGCCACTAATGGGTTATCGCCACCTTCTCCCACCTTGCATTGCTGATGTGAGGCCTATCTCTTTTCCCTTGTTGCTTTACATTATTGCCCCACACACTGTTGTGGGACCTATCTCATTTCCTGGCCCTGGCTCGGTTGATCTCAGTTTATCTACCAGTAGTGCAGAGCCTTCTACATGGACCTCTTCTTCTCCGGCCCCTGGTTCTCTCAATTTCAGATTGTCTACCAATGGTGCAGGACTTTCCACATCTGCTTTTTCCTCCCTAGGGCGTCGGATTAAGATAGGGGTCATGGTTACATAGGTCCGTATGTTGGATTTAATCCTGCCCTTCCTTGCACATTTCTGCTCCATCTTTGTCAACGGCAGGCCTGCTAGGGGTGAATCCCTGCAATGGTCTAGGGCTTGGGAGTCTAACCTTCGTGGGTTTGGGGCCAGCAGCCGACTTACTCCATCACTTGGGAGTTCCCTGGACGATGAGATCCTCCCACCTTCATCCTTGGTGGGAAACTCCTGAGGTGTCATGCTTCTAGCAACAGTGCAAGCCTTGGTTGTGGTGGGGCACAAAGTGAAGTTGGGGTGCATACCCTTTGGTTTAAGATTAGCTTTTACATCCCCGAGTATTCTTTCAAGGATGGCAGGAAGCTGCTCTAAATTGTCAACCACATCCTTATAAGAGCAAATTATACAGATTTTTTTTAAAGCTTTGAAAGAATTTAATTAGGTTATAACTTTGCCAATTAAATCAATTCATCAAATTTGAAACATTTGGCATTTAAAATACAGGGGTTTTATAAAAATGTTTTCTGGCATTCACCACTGTCAAGTGTTGATACAGACAAAGTGCATGTTTTAAAGTTTGCAACCCTCCATTACAGAGCTCAGAATTGCCAGTCAGATGATCTAAGCTATACCAACAATTCATAAAATCCTATAAAAGCAAAATACTGAACCATAACAATATTATTATTAAATGTTGCACTTTATGTTCCAAAGAAAAATATACATATTTTTGTGAATGCTTCAGCGACATGTTATCGCAGTAGGGCCTATATGTTTTTAATGTGAGGCACTAGGTGATATCGCTAGAGTAGCTCGGGCCCTGATTTGAATCCTGGCGGAGGGGAATACTCCATCACAAACATGACAGATATCCCATTCAACTTATTACAATCCCATGATATCTTATGGAGATTGTAATAAGGTGGATGGGATATCCGTCACATTTGTGATAAAGTATCCCCTCCACCAAGATCTAAATCAGGCCTTCAGTCTAATGATTGCATGTTTTTAAAACAGCTTAAGTTGGAATGGGGTCCACTTCTGTAGGTGATCAATGGTACATTTCAATTGAGTGGTGGCAACCCTAAGATTGTTATGAAAAGAGTAATTAAGTGTTTTACCATTAAAAACTTCATGCCTAAATATATCTGTTAGGATGCTGTATATATAAATTTGTAGGCTTGTCTAATGGTGTTCACCAACACACTCGAAAAGGTATTTTATAAGGGCGAATTCCAGCAAAATGCTTGGACAGGAACTGCCTGAATTAAAGAAGATAAATTGTGAAGCAATTTGCTTTCAAAGTGGTTCATGAATGGCCAGTGATGAAGGGTGATGTACTCAGGTGCATAGGATAGAGTGGATGGAATCTTTGCACAATATATTTCTAGAAGAGCTTTAAAATGGCGCTTACCTGAGCCATTATAACATTTTCTTGAAGCTCCAATGTGGGCCAATGCCTTAGAGCCAGTATATAATATATGCATCCTATTTTCCAGAGACTGAGAGAAGACCCTTTCAAGATAAACATAGGTTTTTACACCTGTAAATGATTTCAACACACGTTTCATTTAAAGGAGCAATAGTGCCTCGTACCTCTTAATGATATCACCTTGGATATAGTTATGTTTGCCATAAGATAGTTATCGCTTGCATTTTTATAAAGCACATCTCAGTTACACTAGATACAATTGGCATACAATCAAAAATGACAACGTCATCATCTCATAATGAAACATGGAAATCATGTTGCATTATTCTAGGAGAGAAATTCTTGAGATTAGCAAAGTGAGAGGGAAAGCACATGAATAGATTGAAAAGAAAAGAGGGGTCAGAACACAGCCCTTTTTCAGTCCGTTCTCTGTCATAATCTTTGGAGACAAACACCTTGCTACCCCCATTAGAATTTTACTCCATGTAGACAAATATAATGCTATAACTAATCTTAATAATATTAGATGCTATCCCCAGGCAAACAAATCTCCTCCAAAGGGAGGGTCTATCCACCCTGTTGAATGCAGTTGAAAAGTTGAAAAATACAGAATATAGCATCTGAGGCTTAGACACCACATGTTTATCAATGAAAGTCTGAACAATTTCTATGTTGTTCATCGCTGAGTAATTAGGCCTAAAACCCACTTGAACATGTGGAATCACCCCTGATGAGTATGTCTATTCTTCAAGATGCTCTAGGATACTGGACACCAAGATCTTACCTGAAGCCCGAGCAAGGCAATTTGGCAATAGTAGGAAAGGAGCAAGTTCCTTTTTTGGGTTTTGGGACAATGATACTCCCTGTCCATGAACTTGATATTCGCTCCAAGTGATAGCATGATGAAAAAGGGTGTACACAAAGTTTCCTCCAAGTTTCCAGGTCTTACTTCAGCACCTTTAGTGGGATCCCACCTGGACCCATTGCTGATGATACATTTGCTTTATTATTTAGGAACATTATTTGTTTTCCATTTAGAGAATTTATTTGCCCATTGTCAATAGTAGTTTCTGGTGTATGTAATAAAGGCAGCTCTGTTATACTATAGGTGTGTTTTCTGCATGTATGCCAGTAAAATAATTGATCCATTCAGATAGGTATTGAAAAGGAGCTCAATTGCTTTTTGTATGTTTAGCAACTGAATGCCAAAAATGCTTGTAGTTTTTTAACTTTATTGCTAGTTGCAAATCCATCCCGTTTGAGATGGTTGCTTTTTGTTGAGTTCCAAGTGGATATTCCCCCTTTTATTCCACAATGCTTGAATTTCTTGCCGCTGGATACTTACAGATCAGAAAACTGCTGAAAAATGAGTTTGTTTAATTTGTGAGAAGGTTCAGCCTCTTTCAAATCTGTAGAGGAGGTCACCTTTTTCTTTATTGGTTGGGATCTTCTTTGAATCCTGTTTGCCACTTCTGACATTGTATCTTCAAAGATCTTGACTGGATCTCCATTCACCACTTTAGTTTGATCCACTGCAGAAGAGAGCAACATATTAAATGAAACTATGATGGAAGAGCTCCAGTTAAGTCGCCCCTGCTTTGAGGCCACAGTTACCCTGCTGTTTCCATTGTTTAACATCCAAGGCGAGGTCAATTGGTAAGGTGTCTAAAGGCTTAAGTAAAATACAGCCTGGCCGCTACTGTGGTTGAAATTCACTAGACGTGATAAGAATTTATGGAATGAGTTACAAATGGCAATAATATAATCAATAATTGAAGCTCTAAATATACCCTTTCTTGCAAATGACACTGGGATGTTTCTGTCCAGTCTCCCATTTATAATCACCCCACGTATACCTGCTACCTGGTGTAGGAGCAGTTTGCCCCATTAATCTGCATTTTAATTGGGAGGGAAAGTGGCGTCCATGATATTTCATTCCACATCTAATTCCTTAAGCAGTGGACTTTCAGTGCCTCATTGCACAGTTTTGCATTTAAATCTCCCATTATAATCAGGAAGCAAAATCTTCCAAATCTAGGATGATTCAATTAGTGTGACAATTTCCACTAAAGGAGATTTGTAATGGGATATGGTGGTGGGGAGGACATAAAGATTTATTAAAAGTAAAGTATCTAGAGAGTTTTGACTTAGCTTCAGTAATTTGATCTTAATACACTGGACGTTGATATAGGGGAGTGACAATATTTCAAAATCCCACTGAATCTCTGTTGAAAGAATAAAAGCGAGGCCACCTCTAGGATGCCCCTTCTTTGCCTTCTGGGCTGGCACATCAATTGTGTAAATTGTTTCAATGCTAAAATGGAATATGGACCAAGTCTCTTGGAGACAAATAATTAAAGGATTAGAATGTATACAGCTCTTAAATGTATCGTCTTGCAGATGAGCTAAGTTCTAGTAAAAGTCCCCAAGCCATCATTAAAAAGGGAGCCTGGAGACCTTGTTACATTAATTTTTAGTCAATTTTGAGTAAAGCCAATACCATTTTGCTTCTGTGCCTTTGTTGAATATAGCATCTCTTCCAAGTGTAGCAGAGGAAAAAGAGGGCAAATACCCCTCATTGCTCAAGCAATGACCCAGCTGTGGCGAAGGATAAAATGTTATGCCTCCAGCATCAAACCCATTTTTATAGAGTTTTTCACATTCTTGTATGGCTATAAATGGAATCAGATCAGACCAAACTCTCCATGTATAGTAGAACAGTCATTTTATGTAGAAGGAGACCAGTTTTATTTCAGTTGAGAAAAGAGAGGCTAAATGGGGAATACTGTGAAAGACCCCTATTATTTGCTGTCTGTTCAAAGCAGGTTTTGAAAAAGATCAATATTTTCCAAACATCAATAGGTGTTATGAAGAGATCCTACCTTCCCTATGTCCAAATTTACGTGTACTTTTGACTCAGTGCTATAAGATGAATGACCTTTCGTCTGCAATTTGCATTTGAAAATCCCGGAGTATATGGGTTTAACATTCCTTGTTGCCCAATAGGTAGCATAGAAGGAGGAGAAAAGGAAACATGCACCCCTTGACAAGAAATTGATTGTGAAATTTTCCTTGTTACATTTTAATTTTTTTATGGTGAATTTTAAGCTTTAAAAAGGTGCACAGTAAGGTACATAGAAGCCAATTCTTTCTTAACATTTAAAAGAATTCATGGCGTTGAAGAAATATAATAACGTCATTATGTTATAAAGGTTTTCACGTTCATTGCAAACAGCATACAGTTAATTGCCACCTACATTCTGCTTAGCCATTGGGACAATGGGGCCCAAATTTTCATACCCCACTTTCTGCGGGATTGCCCCTTCAATGCATACAATAAAATCTTCAGATAATACATAGAAAGTATACAAGCCACCCACTGATAAGTTGGCGTTTCAGGCTTTAGCCAGTCCCAATCGACACAGCTCCGCATTACAGCCATAGCCAGAAACACAAAGCATTGAGATCGGCCTGTACATACCTCTTCATCATTCCCTAGTAATACAAGTTTAGGAGTTAAACCAATTTCCTGTTGTGTTACCATTGTCAAAAACTTTGCGATGTTGGTTAAAAGGGTTTCAAGCCTGTCACAGCTAAAAAACATATCAGCTTCCGTGCTATTACACCAGGGACAGAAAATCCTAGTTGACTTTCCCCATTTAGATATTCTAGCAGGGGTGTAATATAAATTGAATAATGTCTTATAATGTTGAGCTTGAGGTCCTGATGAGAGTAATATACATTGAGCCATTTCCAAAGAACCTAAGAAAGATGCTTCTGAGGCCCCTATACATCGCCTCCATCTCTCTATGTGCTTCCCCAGATCATCTTGCATAACATCCACTAGCAGCGGGTAGAGCTTCTATATACTACAGTCAGCTGTGTTCTCGAGCACCTCCATGACTGCGATCTTCTCCCCAAGTGATCCTTCCCTAAATGAGGTCAGCAAGAAGTCTCTAATCTGCACAAACTTGAAAAAGTCTATACTTTCATGAGAGAACTCTTCCTTTAAATGGCTGAAGGATTTTAATTGTCTGCCATTATAAAAATCGCCCAATTTTCAAACACCTCCCTGTACCCATTTATTGCACCATTTATCCCCAAAAATACCAGGGAGGATTGGCGTGTTTCGAACTGGAGTATAATAGCTAAACCAATATATTCCTATTCTACTTTTAATTTGAGTTCATATTTTAAACGCAGACCGTACTATTTTAAATTTGACTTTTTTTAAGTATCTTGGTTTCACTATTCTCATAAAAACGGCGTCAACTTTGCTGCGCCATATCATACTATATGTAGATGGGCATATTTCCCCTGGTGATTTACTAATGTCATTTTGTAAAATTAAGGATTGAATGTTTTGCAAGAATGCTCCCCAGTAATATAGGCAGAAGATGGGGACTGTTCATCCTTCTCTTGCTCTTGGTAAGGCTAAGTACTTTAAAGCTCGACAAGCTCTAGAGAAAGACCATATGAAGCTGCTGGCTAATTCTTCCATTTGTTTCAACCATTTCTTACCAAATTCCAGTGGAATGGTCCTAAAAAATACAAAATCCGGGGAAGGAAGAGCATTTTAATAACATTACACCATCCTACTATCAAGAGGTGCAGGTTGTTCATGCATTTAGTTCTTTTTTAGCCGCAGCTAGCACTGGGGTGAGATTATTATCAACAATTATATCAATATCAGCTGTTAGCCTAACCCCTAAGTAATTCAATTGCGCTGCCTTCTGCTCGTCCTCTAGAATTGTCCATTCGTTAACCATTATCTGACACTTATCCTTGTTTAATAGATAACCCAACACCTCACCAAATTTGGACGTTTCTTTCTCTATTTCTGTTAGCGATGTCCGTGGGTCTGGTGATACTATAGCAATATCATAGGCATACGCCAGCGTTTTCACTCTCCCCTCAGTCATTTCCATTGGAGCAATTAACTTATTAACTTGCAGCCATCTTATGAGTGAGTCGATGTGAAGTGCAAAGAGCAGGGGTGAACAAGGGCAGCCCTGCCTTGTGCCCCTTGTAATGAAAATAGCCTCATATCCTACCTCCGCTATTTGTAATCGTGCAGTGGGATTCTGTTACAAACCCTGAACAGCCCTAATAAAGCCAGGATCTTTGTTGTTTTTGTGGAGCACCGCCCATAAATATGCCCATTTGACACGATCAAAAGGCTCCTCCGCATCCATTAAGATCAGTGACCCGTTTACTAATCGCCAGGGTCAGCCTAGTGTCAATGACCTTTGTGTAGAGTTTAGCATCCCCATTTATTAAAGAAATAGGACGATAAGAGCCCAGAAAATTAAAATACTTTTTCTATTTTAAAAAAGACTGTAATTTTTCCTGCCAGCCACGATACCGGGCGTGTACTCCATTTTACACCGCCTTAAATAATGTAAGGAGTTCATCATTCAGTTCCAGATAAAAAAACTTTTTAAAAAAGGAGATCATATCTGAACCTGGGGCCTTTCCACTGGGCAAAGAGCACAATGCTGCTGTAATCTCATCAGATGTTATTGAAGTCGCAAGCTGGTGCCTTTCATCCTCATGCAACCACTCCCCCAGTGGCTTTCCCAAGATATTGGTTAATCTTGTATTCTAATACATGGGCATCCTGGCCATCCTGCTGATATTACATCTGATAATATTCTCTGAACACTCTTAGAACTGCAGAGTTTCCTTTCACTGTCTGTCCATCTTTATCCTTGAATGTGCTAATGAGGCATCACAAAATCTTTTGTCTAGTTGTCATGGCCAATAACTTGCCAACATTTTCACTAAATTCATAGCATTCCTGTTGATGTGTCTGGGCCCTTGCTACGTCTTGCTCTAAATAGAACTGAGTGATTCTAGCCCTTACCGCAGCAATTTGGTCTAGAATCCCTTGCAAAGGTAGGTTGTTTCAAGCCGCCTCCACTATCTGGGATTCCAGTGTTATCAGCTCAACCTGAGCTGCGCTTATAAATTTAGAGCGCAGTTTCTCCTTATTTAAACTATAGCTTAGGGTCTCGCCTCAAATTCCTACCTTTAAGGCATCCCAGACCACCTCGATGGGACAGAACCTTGATTAATTTCCGGTATCCATTTCTTCATATGTTTAATATATGCCTGATCCAACAACAACCCCCTGTCAAATGAGCATGTCTTAGAATATTGTTCCTTACATAATACCGAAGTTTTTGTCACCAGAGGGTTGTGATCAGAAACAATTCTTGGGTACGTTTCGATCGTTAACCCCTCACATAGTGAAGCTGATAATAGAAAGTAGACTAACCTGACAGATTTCTTGTGGGGAAAGGAGAAGTAAGTAAATCCAGGGTCGGGGTGCTAGCGCAGGTATTTAATAAAAATTATTAATGAATATTCATGTATTCTGAGTAATGGATTTGTGTAGAAAATGTAATAAAATAGAGAAATAATGCACGCTTTTGAAAATGTGATTACGATGAGTGGCCGCCAATGTTTATGAAGTGTACTTATTAATTGAAATTTTGGGAATTGGTTTGACTCATGTAGTAATGTGTCATATTAAGGGTTTTGCATCATGTATTAGCTTTATTAAGTGTAGACCTTAACTTAGCAGAGGTCTTGGCCTAGTTGCCCGGCCTAATGTCAAGCTATATTTCTTAACGTTTAATAAAATGGCTGTCCTAGAGAGTTAAACTGTGAATTTCTATTGAACGGTTTAAATGTGTTCGTAGCTAAAAGTCTTTCTCATGAGAACCAATTGCTAGAAGATGTTGTTCTTGCTAAATGTAACATTATGAGTGTAATATGTGTGAGACTGACTTTCTCAGGTGGAGAACAATGGAGACACTGACTGGAGTATAAGCTGCAACAATATTGTTACCTGATGAGCCGGAGGTTGAGAACATTACAAGAGATGCCAATCAGAGACATGTGAACGGAGTAGTGGTAGAATTAATAGATTTGGAGTTTTAATTTTATTGGACAAAGTGTGAACATGCGATCCCTTGACCAATAGGGACTTGGGAAATAGTTTTAGGAATTTAACTTAACTGGACTGCATTGAGGGAGAGGTCGCCATTCTTTTTATTCTTCTTGAGGGTTTACCTGTATTCTTTTGAGTTTCTTAAAGACTTTGCGTTTTCTGAACTTTGATGCTAAATCCTGATGCCTTGCTCACTGAACTGATGTCCTGATGAAGAAGACTATCTTAGCTTGCCGATCTAATTGAGGAGCGGTATTATTGTACCCATGTGTTTGTTTGCATATTTGATTTTTCTTTCTCTGTACCAACCGTCCTGTTTTGATAGAGCCGTAGTTAGATGTTTTCCAAATTTGTGTTTACTAAATTGTTTTGCCTGAAGTTCAACATGCTGATGCTAATCTGATGTTAGATAAGGATTCTCACTGATGAAAATCTGCCTATAGGGAATAATGTTTGATGAATTTCTTTGCTGAATCTAAATGTATGTGATATGATTTGTGCAAATATTCTTGTTATTAATTTGCACTGTAACTTTTGAATGTGTAATAGTTCAAGCTTTGATTAGATTGCGTTTCTTCCGTCACTATGGACAGTCAGTGTTGTTTCTGCATGTGTCTCATTTGATTTTGAGATTAATTTACGTGACCTTAGCATTGTTAATATAGGGAAATAAACATTCAATCTTTTACTAAAAGGTGTGGTTATTCAAGGCTGAAAGGTCATGGTGTGCGACAATTTCAGACTTCTGTTAATTATTAACGTCATTATTGATGGTATTGATTGATTATTGATCTGCATGTACTGGAGTTATGGTGGAATCATCTGAATTGCGAGTCAAAAGGTTCATTGACCTATTTGCGACTCCTTGTGAGTTTACTTTTTAAGGTCAGACATGCTAACAGAGATGGTAGCAGAGACTCCTTAAGAGCCCATCATAGACGTTGTGAACAGAATAATAGATACTAACAGAGACAAGAGCAGAGACTAATAGTTCGTCTTCCTAAGAACCCGTCATAGGCGTTCCCAGAGATGGTAGCATAGACGTCTGGAATAGAATAACAGGTATTAATAGAGATAGTAGTAGGATTGATGGTCCCAGAGACGGTAGCAGAAAGATATAAAGATCAACGAGATGGTAGTAGCGTAATGATTTGGTCTTTTGAGTATTTATTATTAGTAAGATTTGGATTTTATTTTTCCATGATGTTAATTGGAGAGAAAATGTTTCTTTAAGTTCAGAAATGACTTTCCCAGAATCTTGGAGCCCACTAATGGTTGTTTGAGGATGGTCTCGATGTTCCAGTGATAGTGTGAATGTAGTAGGGTTTTGCGCTTGCACAGCTTAGGCAAATCGCAGGTGAATTGTGATGTTTGTGAGGGTTTAGGGAGTTTGCGTACTCCAATTGAAGCTGTAGAAGGAGGGTGCGTACTCCACAGTGTGAGAGTAGGGGAGTTGTCGAACTTCACATGTGTGGTGTTTTGTGCTCAAAAATTGTCCACGTGGTTGTTGATGTACAGCCCTGTGTGGTCTAAGACTCCGGAGTATATTGAAAAGTGAATGAGACACTTGGTTGTCTGGTTTCGTAGGTCGATCAGGCGTGGTCGACAAGTCAGAGAGTGAGTGAAAGTGAGTGAAAGAAAATTTGGACTGAGATCTGTCGAGTCCTATGTGCACCAGGACAGACCCACTGAACAGTTGAGAGTAAAATTTACGGGTTGAATTTTGCTTGTGAATCAGGGAAACTGAGAGAAGAAGAAGGAGTAGCTGTAAGTGCAGAAAAATCTGTCAGTGAAAAATCCGTAAAGTTTCTAAAGCGATTGTGTTACCTTTCCTGTAGTAAACCAGTAGATTTGGATTTGATTGGTGCTCGCGATTTTGCATTCGTTTTGTGTGAATTGGAGTTTGGGAGGACAAGCTGCAAGACTTTTGTCAGTGTCAGAATATGTTAGTGTGATGACATTGGAGCCGCACTGAGATAGGTCGGTTAGTGAGAAGATTCAGGCACTGATTGGCAGCTGTCTGTGAGAGGCAATTAGTTGAGAAAGTGGGTGAAGAGATTTCTGGGATAAAAGGCTCTTCCTGATTTCATTTTGAATGACAAAACAGTAGAAAAGATGACATTTTTTAAAGCTTTAAAGAGTGCTTTAATGGGGGATACGTACATTACAAGAGTACAGGTGAAGCTACACCGCCAGAAGGTACACCAGCTTATATTGTAATGTAAGAGAAGGGTGTTGCACCATGTCTTTGGCTAAACCAATGGTACAAAGTGACAGAGGATGGGAACTTAACATTTGCTGCAAATGGGACGTTCAATTTGACGGTTCTAGAGCATTTAGGAATGGTGTTATATGAATCAAAGCCCCTTCCGAGACCAGCACAGTTTGATTAGCAATTTGGGAGCTAGTAACCAGACAGCAACAGCAACAGAAATTCAAGAGGAGAATGAGAAAGGCAGAAAAGACTTTAACAGAGGTTAGGTTGGACAGTGCTCAAAGAGTTTGGAGGAAAGAGACTTTACATGGAATTAAGTTGTTTCCAGATATTACGCACGACAGTGAAAAGGAAGGAAGGAAAGCTAAGAGAAAAACTAACAGAAGCCCTTCTGAAAATAGGGAGGCTAGAATGTCTTCAACAGTGGTGGAAGAATCATATGATGAAAAGTTCATTTTGCAGTTTCTGAGAAATCACCCACCACCATTTGCAGCACATGAGAGTGGTCCGTGTACCCGTGCTGATCCTACAGCCTGACACAGGTTAAATGGATAATGAGTCCGGTGCAGGTTAATACTAGCCTGACACAGAGTTTGATGGGGGGTAGTCTTAACGTGACTACTACTCCAGTAGTGCAAAATTGGGTGCAACCACCACAGGTTGAGAGAATTTACAGAGATGTGCCCATTATGGAAACAACTTTGAATTTAATGGTGCCTACGGAACAGGTTTTTCCGAGACCAATGTTGGTTCAGACTGAACCAACTCCACTTTTACTGCCCCAAGTGCAGCCACAAGTTATGCTGAGATTCACTCCAGTAACAGGGACACAGTCAGAGATGACTCCAATGATGGATCAAAACATGGGAGTTACTCTCCCCCAGAACTTAAGTACCAAACCAACCCCAGATGCTATATCTTTACCTATTACTGTTGGTCCAGTCGCACCCCTATTTGCACAAAAGAAACCTAGTGTAGGTGAACAGGGTGTCATGACACAGAATGTAATGAGGGGAGGACCTAACAAAAATGCTTGAGTAGTCTCTCCTGTGGGACAGACTTTTGATGGATCAAGATCACTGTTAGACTTTAGTCCATTCGGAGTCCTTCCAGATACTATGGTAGGGTCAAACATTAGCCAGAGTTTGAAATTATTGACACCGCAGATCCTGAATGCAGTTGCACAGCAGGTGCCACTAGTCCAAGCTAGTAACATTTAGTTGTAAGGATTGACAGCTCAGCAGTTGACTGAATGGTTAGAAAAGCTGAATACCCTGCAGAGTGCTCCTAAGGGAGAGGAGTGTTTGAATTATGCGAAGCAAAGCCTGGAAGTGGGTGAGCTCATAGAAGAGACTTTGGGTGTGAATAGGTTAGAATCCTGCACAGAGGCAGAATTGAGATGTTTATGCCCGAAGATTACGAGGGACGTGAGTAATGTGCATCAGAAGCTAGCAGACCTGGCAGAGAAGTACGGCATGGAAATAGAGAACAATAGGGAACAAAGCATTTGAAAAGGAGTTACAGATTTGATTTTGAGACTAAAGAATTTGAACACATGAGATCTGCCGGAATGAAGGCACACCATAAGGGATTGCTTCAAAGTGCCCAGACGTGGGGAGCATTAGACAAATTTGAAGGCAGATGGGTAAAGAAAAGAGACAAGAAGAAAAGGGATTCTGTGGAGCTGACTGCAAATGTGCAGCAAGGCCAAGATCCAGTGAAGATTTTACCAATGAGAGAGATTCCAGGAGGGAATTTTGTTCATGTCCCTTGGAGCAGAAGTGATATTCTATCATTTGCAAATGATTATCCAAAATTGAGAGAGAAGCCAGTGGAGTGGTACGAGCAGACAGACTGGTTTGTGAAACTTGCAATGTGCCTGTAGCAAGACTTGAACACATTACTAGAGATAGTAGTCCCAGCTGATCTGTGGTTACAGTGTAAAATGGCCAACAAACGAACCAGAGAGATATAAAAATACAGGTGCACTGTCTCCTGAGTGTAGGAGGCTGGCCTGGCTTGTAGTGGGTACCTTAGGTACTTACACCTTATACCAGGTCCAGTTATCGCTTATTAGTGAAATGTAGTAGTGTTCCGGCAGCTTAGGCTGTTAGAGGTAGCTGTAGCAGAGCAGCTTAGGCTGAAATAGGAGACATGCAAAGCTCCTGCAATACCACTATAGTTACACAGTACTTATACACAATAAAAGACAATCATCAGTGTTACCAAAAATAAAGGTACATTATTTTAGTGACACAAGGCCAAAACTATCTTAGACGCAATACTCCTTCTGGAGGTAAGTATTACACACAATATATACACTAGAGACCAAAATCAGGTAAGTAAATAGTCACAGAATAGTGCAAACAATAGAAAATACCATGGAATGCAATTGGAAGAAATAGGCCTAGGGGCAACACAAACCATACACAAAGAAAGTGGAATGCGAATCACAAATTTCCCCCTAGGCAAGTGTAGCGTGTAGCATGTAGAGGGGCGGTGGGAGTGTAAGAAAACCACAAAGGTGAGTAAAATACCCCACCCCAGAGCGCAGGAAAGCAGGAGTAAAGTAATGCAAGTTTCCCCAGGACACACTACAAGTCATGATTGGAGTTATTGCAAGAACAAAGCAAGACTGCAAGTAACAAATGGTGGATTTCTGGACCTGAAGACCTGTAAAGAGTGGAGACCAAGACCAGAAGCCACACAAGATTCCAGGAAGAAGAGGAGCCCCTGCCAACCAAGAAGATGGTGCAAAAGAGGATTCTCAGGTTGGAAGAAGTATGCAGAAGAGCACCAAAGAAGATGGCCGCGGGTTCCTGCATGAGGCAAAGGATGTCACATGTTGAGATGTTAGATGCAGGCGAGTTGCAATGCTGGATTTGTCCAACAAGAACTGCTTCAAGCAATGTCACTGATTGAGTCAAAATGGCTCTGCCTGGACCCAGGAGGGACCTGGGGGCCTCAACTCGGACTGAGGAGGCAGAGGGGGCTCCCAACACTGGAGGGAACCTACAGATGACCAGGCAGCCACCACGTGGGTCCCATGACATGGGGAAAAAGAAGGTGCAAATTGCAGTTGCTACTGCACTAAAAGGAAGGTCCCATGCCGCCGGTGAACATCTCAGTGAATTGTGCATTGCAGGATAGAGTGCTGGGGACCTGGGCCAGGCTGTGCATGAAGGATTCTTCCAAGTAGTGCACAGAGGCCTCAGGAGGTAGAGATGACACTGTCCACAGGGGTACTGTTGCAAACTGGGAAGGCAAGCTCTTACCTCCACCAAATTTTGACAGCTGGGCCTTAGGAGAGTCTGTGTCGAAGGGGTCCACCACCTGTGTTCCAGCGAGTACGCGCGTCGGCAGAAGAGTCCCAGCGAACTGGTCGTCGTCTTAGAAGGTGCCTGCTGGAGCAGGGAAGTGACTCCGTCACTCGATGGGAGATTTCTTCGATCCTTCTGATGCAGGGTGAAGACAGGTAGTCCCCAGAACATGCACACCTTGAAAACTGGTGCAGTTGCTGTCTGGAGCTGAAGTTGCAGGGTCGCAGTAGCCTTTCTGGATACTTTGTTGCAGTTACAGCGGTTTCTGGAGCAGTCTGCGGTTGATCCAACGGTCAGAGGATGAAGCAGGAGATGCAGAGGATTCCTCATGGAAACTTCAAAGCTGAATCCGAAGAGGAACCCATGGGAGAGACTCTAAATAGCACTGAGAGGGGGATTGGCTATATACCCAGGTATGCCCCTATCAGGAGGGGTCTCTGACGTCACCTGCTGGCACTGGCCACTCAGAGATCTCCAGAGTGTCCCCACACCTTAGAAAACAAGATGGCTAATGCCAGGGACACACTGGAGGAGCTCTGGGCACCACCGCTGGGGTGGTGATGGAGAGGGGAGTGGTCACTCCCATTTCCTTTGTCCAGTTTTGTGCCAGAGTAGGGACTGGGGGTCCCTGAACCAGTGTAGACTGGCTTATGTAAGGAGGGTACCATTTGTGCCCTTCAAATCATTTCCAGAGGCTCTGGGAGGCTTTCCCTCCAAAGACTGTAACACCTATTTCCAAAGGGAGAGGGTGTAACACCCTCTGCCCAAAGGAAATGCTTTGTTCTGCCTTCCTGGGACTGAGATGGTCAGACCCCAGGAGGGCAGAACCCTGACTATGAGGCGACAGCAGCTGCAGTGCAAGCCTCAGAGAGCTGGTTTGGCAGTACTGGGGGTCCATGGTGAAACCCCCAGGATGCATGGGATTGGCCCCCCCAATACCAGATTTGGAATGGGGACAATTCCATGATCTTAGACACCTTACATGGCCATATTCAGAGTTACCATTGTGAAGCTACATATAGATATTGTCATTTATGTAGTGCACACGTGTAATGGTTTCCCCGCACTCACAAAGTCCGGGGATTTGGCCCTAGTCTGCGTGGGGGCACCTTTGCTAGTGCAAGGGTGCCCTCACACTTAGTAACTTTGCACCTAGCCTTCAGTAAAAGAAGGCTAGACATATAGGTGACTTATAAGTTACTTAAGTGAGTGAAAATGGCTATGAAATAGTGCTTGCACTATTTCACGCAGGCTGCAGTGGCAGTCCTGTGAAAGGATTTGTCTGAACTCCTTATGGGTGGCTAAAGAAATGCTGCAGCCCATAAGAATCTCCTGAAACGCTAAAGCCCAGTGTACCTAGGTACCATATACTAGGGACTTATAAGAAGGGTCCAGTGTGCCAACTGGAATTGGAAAATGAAGTCACTAAACTATAGTGACTAATTTGGAAGTAGAGAGAGCATAAGCACTGAAGTTCTGGTTAGCAGAACTTCAGTGACACAGTTAAGCACTACTGACAACACACACATTAGGCCACAAACTATGAGCACTGGGTTCCTGACCAGCAGGATCCCAGTGAGACAGGCAAAACATACTGACATACAGGTGGAAATGGGGGTAACATGCCAAGAAAGATTGTACTTTCCTACACTAAGGTAATGAAATATTACTATAAGGTGATTGAATTTTTTAAAACGAGAATTTCGTCCAAGAATATTGATTGGAAGAGGATTGATTGGATCAGCTTAGGAAGCATCGTTAATGACCTTAGCATTGTTAATATAGGGAAATAAACAGTATGGTATGGTAATTCATGGCTGAAAGGTCATGGTGTGTGACAATTTCTGACATCTGTTGATTATAATGTCATTGATTATTGATGGTATTGATTGATTATTAATTATTGATCTGCATGCACTGGAGTGATGGTTTGATAAAAGGTTCATCAACCTATTCGTGTCCCCTTATAAGTTTACTTATTAAGGTCAGATGTGTTAATAGGGGCTTTTAACTGCTGCCGAGCATCAGGCAATCCTTGACTCAGCACCAGAGTTTGCACAGCCTTGGAATACTTTTGGTTTTCTCCCCACATACCGTCTCTGGTTCTGAAAAGACAAGTTACTGTCAATGTGTATATTCAAATCCCCACAAAGAATAATCGGTAAAGCCCAAGCTCCTAGTTCGATATTAATGAAGTCAATTACTTTCGGTTCATCAAGATTTGTTCCATAAATTGAGCACACCCAACGGCCCAGTTTATCCAGTGATTTCTTGGCAACTTCAAATGTTTTGTTACGTGCCAATACTGCTACTCCCTTCGTTGGTGTTCCCTGTGAAGTATAGGCCAGTAGTTGATACCCAGGGAATTCCAACAGATGTTTTTTGGAGCCTGTAATATGCGTCTCCTGCATACAAAAAGTGTTTTTAAACCTTCAGTCACAAAACGCCTTTTTCTACCATTGTTTAGCCCGCTAATGTTTAATGTAGCAATATGCAGGTTACTACCATAACTCATTCAAATCTGTTTCAGTGCAGCGGTTCCACTTCAACCCCCTTTGTAAATGTACCAAATTCAAGTGATTGACCTTCTGTGCATCCCCCTCTCTCTATCCCACCTGGCCCACACCACTTCCCCCTGTGTCACCCTAATCTCACTCCCTACCTTGCTGTCCCCTCCCAGCCTAACCCACCACCCAATCCTACCAAATGAGACAGACAGACTGCTAGTTCTATAAGATGGGTAGGTTGCCCCCACAACATGGTGGCTACTTCCAGCTCTAGAATCCAAGTACGTGGTTTGCTTTTTATATAATCAGCAGGGAGAAAACAAAATCAATACAATGTAGTAATAACAACCCTCCTCACTTGCCCTGTAATCCAATACTCTTGTACCATCAACTGTCTATAGTGAGCCAGCTTTTCCATATCAGGCCTTAATTTCTAATGAAAATACCTGTACAGTACCCTTGTACACGGTTTTTAGTCGGGCAGGGTTCAGTAAATATGCTTCCGCCCTTCTCTTCTGGAAGGGGGTGATCATTTGCCTCAATCGCCAACACCTTTTGACAGTGGCATGGCAGTAATTAGGACGTGTAAATAAGGAGACACCCTCACAATCTAGCCTTTGATTCGGGGCAGGCTTTCTCGAAAACCGCCTGCCATAGTAGATAGTTATCAAAGTAGACAATTACAGCTCTGGGTTGTGGCTGATTAACCGTGGACTCTTCTCTTTCCTTTTTCAGGTGCAGTGGAAACTGAGAGGCTCTCTACATCTCCTGTTCCCATTCCCAGCTTTCTAGTTCAGGAAAGGCACCTCTAAATAGCTTAATAATATAA